>NC_056726.1:1889824852-1890014852 GCF_019279795.1 Protopterus annectens
TTAGCTACCCATATGGTAACATATGGGTTGATGCCTAGCTGGGAGAGTTTATCTATTATGCCCAATTGGGGGATAGTGTTGAAGGCTTTGGCTAGGTCAAGGTAGGCGGTGTGCACTGTCTTCCCCGTGTCCATGGCTTTGGTGACTGTTTCAAAGACGCCAATCAAGTTTAACAGGCATGATCTCCCTTTGGCAAAATCAAACTATGTGGGGTCAAGTGTTTGGAGATTGCCAATGTTCTTGTTTATAGGTCTATGATAATGGGTTCCATGGCCTGATCAGGCTAGTTAGGCTGATGGTACTATAATTGCCTGGGTTAGTGGATGCTCCACCTTTGTGTAGAAGGATGACAGTGGCTGTCCTTCATTAAGCTGGGACAAAGCCGGTGCTCAGGCTTTGGTTGAATAGGGTGCCTAATGGAGCTGAGAGCTCATGCCTGAGTTCATGTATATAAGTTTGGGGGGTATGTGGGGGTTGCACCATGCAAAAAAAGAAGTTTAAAGGAAAAGAGCATTGTTTGGTTCTCCTCCTGCATTTTTGATCTTTTTTTTTTTCAGCATGTCAGCACTCAGCATTTGAAGTGCCAACATTTCACTCAGGAGCCTACATGTACACACACACACACACACACACACACACACACACACACACACACACACACACACACACACACACACACACACACACATATATATAGTTAAATAGATACTTACACACTGTCAGTTTTCAATTCTTGACCTAATTGTTAAGCCCCATTTCATCACACTTACTGCATAGGATACACAGTGCAGAAACAGAAACTGTGTTAAAGCCTACTCCTGAGTTATGCTTGAAGAATACAAGTGACTCAAAATATGTAAACAGTGTTTGGATTAGTGTTATGAACAGTCCATTGTCAACAGAACATCCTTTATTTTTTTATAGTTTATTTTACATTTATTTACTGGGTTAGTACACTGATCACAAATGATCATTTGCAGCTACTACCTAGGTGAAATAATTCACAAAAAAGAAAAAAAATGTAACAGAGAGGTAGAAATTTGTACATATCGAAAAAAATAACAGAAGATAAAGCAGCAGTATACAACAAATATTGTACAGTAACAATTAAAAGATTTTAGTAACATTTCTGACAGAAATGCACATTTTACAATTTTACATTCATTTATTTATTGACATTTGATTACTGGGAAAGTCCGACTGGGTAAAAGTCCATTTTCATTGGAGACCCAAGGAGAAAAGCTCTAAAGTATTACAAAACATTCTAGGAACAATAATTTCATGGTCTTTAAAAATAATACAAAAAACAAATACAGTTTAAATAATTATGCCAAATTAGATGTAGCATGAAAACATTGCTCAAGGATAGATATAATTATATGACAATGATTTAATAGTTAGAAAAAATTTAGCCAGTGTATAGAGAAATTAAAGGTAGGTTATTATAATGCAAACAGGAATTGCAATGTGAAGTGAGAGAAAAAGCAGGCTTATGGTATATTTAGAGAGAAAGTCAGGGAAGAGAAATTGATAGAAGTAAGAAAGTGAGTGAAGAAAGAAGAATGAGGACATGTAGGAAATGAGTAAGTATTTGCTCACATTTAAGGATATAGTTTACCTTGGTTTTGAGTAAGAACAAAGCCAGCTTTTGGCTCAGAAGTCTTCCAGAGTACTTTTTTCAGATGAGGAGGAGGGTATTGACCAGGGAGTCTATATTAGAACATCAAATGTTTAATAGTTCGAATCACTAAAGGTCGACCTTTAATGATTGCACTATTAAAACATTTAATGTTCCTAAAAAATAATTAAAAAAAAAAAAAAAACTAAATGTTGTAGGCAGGGGGGCATGCCCCCCTATACTTCCCACATGAGGGGCTGCAGCCCCACACCCCACACTACTTAAATATACCAACTCCGAGACTGAACTACATTGAAAAGTTACAGGCCTTAGCAACATTGTACAAGTACAGACAATACCCACCAGATTTCATTGGTTTGTGGGCAGACAGAAGCTATGATAATATTAGATAGCCTAAGTCTAAGACAGACAGAAGTACCTAATAATATTTCAGTTTTACATCATGGTAAAAATGCTGCTGGGTGATCACAATCAGGGCAGGGGAGGGTGATAGAGGTGAAGTTAAGCAGTGTTAGTAGTTGGGAGAGCATAAGGCTAGAGACTGAGAGGCCCAAGTGTGATGTGGCATGTTGTGTGACAAGTGCAGTCTGATTTATTATGAAGGAATGGTAAGCTCATCTCTGAAGGGCAGGAGAGAGGGTTGAACTTCCTTTAGGTGAGAGAGATCCCCGTATATTTGGAGCACGGATGAAAAAAGAGTGGTTGGTGCAGTATAGCTTGGATTGTGGAGACTGGGAGCAGGGAGGATTGGGGAAGCAAATGCCATTTTGTGTGTGTGTGTGTGTGTGTGTGTGTGTGTGTGTGTGTGTGTGTGTGTGTGTGTGTGTGTGTGTGTGTGTATGTGTGTGTGTGTGTGTGTGTGTGTGTGTGTGTGTGTGTGTGTGTGTATGTGTGTGTGTGTGTGTGCATGGTTTTAATATAAAGTCTAGCAGCTAGTGGCGGAATGAGTTGGTTTGGAACAGTTTGAAGACAACAGACTCTAGCAGCAGGTCTACTATGTGATTCACTGGAAGCCATTTTTTTTTTTTGAGAGTGAAGCAGTGGTGTTCATTGGAGTGAGGCACTGACATAGTGATGGAATATGTTTTCAGTAGTCTGTAGTGTGGTATAGTTTCTTCTTGGAAGCTGTGGCTGTTATGGGTAGTTCATATTGAAAATGGGACAGAAGGACTCCTTTGTCTGTATCAGCCCCAGCTAACCTGGATAGGTAGGGTGATATTTTCCTATCCCAGAAGAGAAGTGAATTAACTTTTCCTTGATTTCTCGATGCAGGTATGGAATGTCATTGACTGATTTAGCCACAAACCAAGGTATTTGTAACTGGTTGTTTCTAATGGTGGGCCACAAAGTGTTGTGATACTGAGTACACTTGGGGGATTTTCTAACTTATTCTAACATGACAAATATCATGCTTTTTGTTTTTGTGGAATTAAGTGTTAGTTTGTGGTGAATGAGACAGGAATTAAGGGAGTTAATGTATTTTTATAGCTGTGTTTTACTTGTAGAGTCCTTGTGGATGTAGTTAAAGATTATTATGTTGTCAGTGCACGTGATGAGCTGTAGATGTGAAGAGAAGAGAAGGTAGGCTAAAATCTTTGGGTACATCCTTAGAAAGAAGTGTGGGCTGAGAAAAGGAAGTTCCTAATGTAACTTTTAAATCTGCAAGAGGTCATAGATCCATGTGAGGTATGTTTTACTAATGCCTTTGCTCTCATGAAAGAGAACACCTTATTAAAACAATTAAAACTCTCCTCTCCAACATCAATTCACTGCACTCTGCCTTCCTTGGGATATCAGCTGATAGATAAAACTTCTAAATATTTTACCTATATCCTCAATCTATTCCTTACATTAGGAATTGTCACCCTGATGTTAAAACATGCCATTGTTATCCAACTTCATAAAGAACATATTCCCAAAACCCAAAAAGTCCATAGGCCAGTCTCCAATCTTAGCCCACTAACTAGAATTTTACAGAAAATGAATCATAAATAAATACTTTGGCTTTCCCTTACTGAATGTTGCATTGCACCCTGAAGACATCTTACTTTTTAATACACGCAAGTCTCCCACAAGCCTATAAACTCATCTTTAACTTTCCTTTTCTAGCATCTGCTCCTGGTCAAAAATAAATAACCTCCTTAATAACCTTAAAAAGAATAATTGTATGCTTTTTTTCACCCTACATAAACCGCCACAACTTAAAATATCTGGCAATCATGACAATAACATTCCCACTGCATCAGAATACAAATACTTAGGTCTTACTCTTGACACTTCCCCTACCTTCAAAATTCACACTGACAATGTATTTAATAAAATGCATTCACAACTAAAATTATTCTGTAGAATTCCCCACCTCCTCTCTACTATTGTTGACCTTGCCCTGTGTATTTCATCCAAGGCTGGAATGTGGCTTACCAGTGTAAGTCTTTCACTCCTATAATACCCACAGGTTTCAGATTTCAGAAAAGAAAATTTGCCAGTTTGCATTGCTTCCAGACTCGTACCCACTATAGCAACATCCTCAGTAAACATAATTGGCTAACATTAACTGAGACTTAAACCTACATCCTAGGTGTAATAAAGAAAATGTTATTTCCTTGCCTTCTTTCAAAGCAGTTACAGGAGAATGTGTCTTTTCCAGACTGTGCCCAACCTTATGGAACAAACTCCCACTAGAGAGATAAAATGCCACAATCCACTCCCAGGGTTGAAGTAATCCGTTACTGAACATGTGCACAATGAGATATCATGTAATTGCTTTGGAGACAATGGATAGCAAGACTAGTCAGCCAAGCATCATTCTAAATCATGACTGATTTAGGATCAGTTCAATAATCTGATGTATATTTTACTTATATTTTATATAGTTTTGCAAATATTGAATTTAGCATCAAACAGTGCTGGTGTAATGGTGCAGCGGTAGCATTGTCGTCTCACAGCAAGAGGTTCTCCTGTTTGATTCTTAGCTGGAGTGCCTTCTGTGTGGAGTCTGCATGTCCTCCCTATGATTGTTTGGGTTTTCTATGGGTGCTTCAGCTTCCTCCCATATTACAAAAATGTGCATCTGGAACGTTTCTCCCTGAGCCTCTGCTGAAAATTGGCTTTATTCCAAGTGGGGCTTTCCCAGTAAATAAATGTCAAATAAAATAAATAGCTTACACTATAAATCAAGCATCATATATTTTTGTTAGACAGACTTATAACTTATAATTGCATGTCAATGTGATTAGTTATATTGCCCTCACGCATATGTCATATTACCAGTATATTCATTTAATGTTATGTCAGATTAATAGATGTTTTACATATTCAGTTTTGCATCCCAGCACTTATCTTGTTTGAACTGTATGACATTAAACCAAATGCATACACTTACATGGATTGAATAATTTAAGTCAAAGTATAATTAATAGTGTCAAACAAAAGTCTGTGTTCTTTCCTTATGGGCCAGAGTCATGACTGAAAAGGGTCATTGGACCAATCCTCGTAAACAGTTAAAAATAGCCATTAAATAAATATCTGCTGCATTAGTATAAAGAGGCTTGGTAAATACACAACTGGATGCAGTATGAAAAGAGGTGAATGACATGAGTGACCGGGTGTTCCACACCTGAAATCAACTCCTGGTTGGTCAGACCCGACCATAAGCTAATCACCCTAAATATTCACATCCTGCCCCAACCCCCATTAAGGAAACCATAGTAAAAAATTTCTCCAAAGCCAACTTCATGCTTCCTAAGACAGAAGTAGCAAACTTCATGACACCCATGCAGATGGACAATACAGTTACAACTGCTGAATCCTACACAGATGCACTCTATAAGCACTTACATACGTGCATGGATCATGCTATCCCAAACAGAACCAAGACGCAATCCTCCAAAAAAAGGAAGCCCATCTGGTGGTCCCCTACTATAAACAAACTCTACAACAGACAGAAGAAACTGTTGCAAAAGAGAGTAAAATCCTCATGAGTTGAGGAGCTCCCTGGTCAGCCTCAGTAAGAAGATGAGATCCCTTATAAGAGCCTCCAAAGCTAGCTACAAAAACAAAATTTCCACTGATTCTAGGGACAACCACAAAGCACTCTATAGCTATGCCAAGAATCTCAATGGCAACACCCAGATCTTCTCTGAGTTACAGCACAACAGCACGAAAATTACAGAACCAACTGATATTGCCAACATCCTGGCAGGTAGCTTCAGTGCTAACTTTACCCCCCGTCACCCTCTAAAGGGCCCATATCTATACAGGAAGAATGCAGAGTTCCTGTAATCACAACTATGCAGGTAAAAGCTGCACTCTCTAAAGCCAAACACACAGCATCCATGGGACCGGACAACATCTCAGGCTGTGTTTTACATGAAATTCAGAACAAACTGGCTCCTCACCTAAGCACCATGTTCAATTATAACCTCAGGTCAGCATGTGTGCCCACTTAATGGAGCACAGCAACAGTTATCCCACTCCACAAAGGGGGAACCACCACTGATCTCATGAAATATTGCTCTATTAGCCTGACAAGCCTGGTCTGTAAGGCTATGGAATGTATCATCATGGAACTCATAAACAAAGACACTGGTAATCTCCAAACTCTGGACCCGACCCAGTTTGGGTTTGTGAAAGGCATATCATGCCTCCTGAACCTGATCGACTTCTTTGAGGCAGTCACAAAAGCCATAGACAAAGGTAAGGTGGTTCACACAGCCTATCTTGACCTCACCAAGGCTTTCAACACCATCCCCCATTCTGGAATTATAGCTAAACTCACTAAACTAGGTATAAATCCCTAAGTCACAAGATGGGTTGCCAACTGGCTCACTGACAGAACCCACACTATAAAAGTTGCAGACCAACCAGTGACAAGTGGAGTACCACAGGGTTCAGCCCTGGGACCTCTCCTGTTTGGTATCTACTTCTCTGAAGTACAGGCTAACACAGAAGGCCTTTGGCTAATGAATATCACAGATGACTGCAAACTAGGAGCCATAGTCAAGTCCCCAAATGATGTGGACATCCTACAGAAGGGCCTCACTGAGACAGATGCCTGGTGTCAGAACCATGGCCTCAAGCTCAAAGCCAAAATGTGCATTGTCATCCCCTTTGGTAAAAACACTGTACCCATGAGCTACCACATAGGCGGCAGTCTTCTTAATGCAGAATGTGTGATAAGAGACCTTGGGACCCAGGTGGACAGTAGTCTCTCCTCTGATAATCACATTGCCACAGTAGTCAGGAAATCCTCCTATGTGGCACACCTCATCACAAAAGGATTTTCATCCAGGAAAAAAGAGGTCATTGTTCCCCTCTACTCAACACTCATTAGACCCATTATAGAGTACAACACCCCTTTTGGAATGAGCCTCACAAGACATCTGCAGCAGCTGGAAAGGCCATAGAAATACCTCACAAAGAGGATTACTGGTCTCAAACAAATGCCCTACACTGACCATCTCAAAAAACTCTAGCTTTATTCCATAGCATATCGCCTACTCTGAGGTGATCTCTGCCTAACATATAAAGCTATGTCAAACCCAGAGCTGTTGGACATGCTACACCTAAAGAAATCCCAATTCCTCCAAGCTACATGATCTAGGGACCTAAACCTTGTCACCACAATAAACAGGACATGCTGGAGGGATAGATTCCTGTCCCAGAGACTTCCCATACTCTGGAACAAGCTACCCATCTATGTCAAGCAAAGTTCCTCATTAGCACTCTTCATGAAAAATCTTGATGAGTGGATGGGAAATAGGAAATACACCCAGGGGAACACTTCTGTAGCTCTGCTCAACAGGGGCACAGGAAAATAACTTTCTTGGGTGACATAAGTCAGGGAACCTTGTTGGCTAGGCTTACTTAGGTCCTTGGGCCGATAGCCTAGTACCAACCTATGAAGCTATGAACATATGAAGCCCAGTCAGACAGCATTTTCCTTTGTAGAAGTGGAGTTGATATGTATGTCAGTGGCTCTGGGAGACAGCATCAACCAAAGTGAAGTACAATTTTGCAAAAGAAGCTAGAATTCTTTCCTGCCAAAGGAAACTTGAAAATGCTCCAGCAAGATAGAATGAGTTAAATACACTTGCTGTGCATTTTTATATATGGTTCACTCGTGTGCTTTACTTTCACACATCGGTGGATTGTGGTTATTAATGCCAAAGTTCTGTGACAAGCTTCTGCAATTGTGAGTTTAATTTCCGCAAAAAGAGGGAGATAGTCTTGGAATGTGCTGGAAATATTTTTAGTGTTCATGTATATGAGTGCAATTGCCAAGATATCCATGGCAGAGGAGTTAGTATAGACTATACTGGTGGCAGCCAATAGTTAGGTTTTCGTAGTCAAATTGATGTCTGTCCTAAGAAGAGTGTCACTTTTAAACCCACCTGCTTGGGATGAGGACCTTCAGGCATACCTTACTACCTTTGCCCAGTTTGCACATAAAAGGGGTAGGACTGAGATGTCTGTGCCAGCATTGTATCAGCCCAGTTAACTGGAGAACTACTGAAAGCCTTCATTGACATGATTAGGACAACTTAGTATGATTATGATAACGTCAAAAAGGCTTTAATTCCAGATCTGATATTATATTAGGGCATAAGCTTAAAAGTTTCATTAATGGATATTTTCTAATAAGTAAAGGTAAGCCCACAATTATACAACTTAAATCATATTTTTAATTTAAAGTTAGATCCAGAGGGTCAACATAGTAGGAAAACAATGATAGAAATTACAGAAACTGAAACATTAAGAATGTTTTTACCCATGCTTTATGAAAATGGGTGTGTCAGAAGAACCCTAGAGACTCTATAAGTTTTGTTTTGTCAGTTGAAAGGCTGTTATGCCATGAAATCCTGCATGCACATCTATGCCCACTTCATCACTCTCCAAATCCTCCTCTTAGTCATCTGCCTCATTCATAATTTCTATTTTCTCCTCATCTCTCATGCCATACCTTTCTTCCATCTCCTGACTCTTTACTGTACTTTGGGAACAGTACTGTAGAAATATTAATGCACTTACATGAATTCTTGATAGTTTAGATTTTTTTTTAAATGATGGAAGAGTGAGTGGTACAGATAAACTACCATGGCTGGGCTAGCCACCCGGCGATGTAAACCTTGGAGCAAAATGATTGTCACTGTTGAAAGTAACACCCCAACCCCATGTGCAAAATGGAAAAAGGGGTTGATGATGGATGGGTAGATGGATTTAATATACTACAACTTATATAAACCAACTCAAAGACTGCACAACAGCAGGGAAAGGATGCCTTCCCATTTGCTGTCATACAGTAACCTCCCAAAAATGAATGCTGTCATTTTGCAGTCATATGACTATGTTATTGCTTATGCTGGCATAAAAATATTTGATATTCCAAATAGTGAATTAAACAATGCTTCCCATATATATATATATTTATATATATATATATATATATATATATATATATATATATATATATATATATATATATATATAAAGAGAGAAAGAGAGATATTTATATATACACTCAAATTGATATATATATATATATATATATATATATATATATATATATATATATATATATATATATTTATATATATACATATATAGATAAATAGATAGATAAATATAGATATGTGGTTCCACTTCAGAATATCAATGTAGCATAAAGTTGACTTGCACAATATCAAGACTGGATCACTGATCACTTAAATGAGCGAATGTACAGAACTTTAATAAAGATGCACAATACTGAGTACGTCCCACAGCAGGCAAGACACTATTCCTGCTATATAACTGTGAAAAGCATTTGAGACTGAGAATTCCCAGGGAATTGGAATGTGCCCTTTCACTGGGGATCGTGAATCTCTGAATTAGTATATATCTAATTAGCAGGGGGTGTGGGGGTGCAAGGGGGAACTAGCACCCCAGCAAAAATAATGTTATTCTGACAGGTCTATTTTCAGTGTTATACAGCAGAAATGGTGTCTTGCCTGATGTGAGATGTACTCAGTATTGTGTGTCTTGATGCTCTGTATGTATACTCTTATACGTGATCAATGCTGTGGTCTCAGTTTTGTGCAAGTCGATGTTCTAGTATACTTACATTCTGAATGTGATCCATAGATATAGATATAGAATATAGTTGTGTGTTTTTGTATGTATATATTTATTTAGTTTGTTAAATGGATGAATGATCTAGTATAGGATGCTTTCATGCCAAAAAGCAGGCAAAGAAAACAGCAACTGAAATACAATGTGAAATAACAAAGTAAAACAGTATATAAAACATAACTTGCTTAGAATATCATGAAGGATCTCTCTCTCTCTCTCTCTCTCTCTCTCTCTCTCTCTCTATATATATATATATATGTATATACTTTTTTATTCATTTACCTATTTCACTTAATTTTCTGAACCAGGATGATGGGCTGGTTCAGGACCCTTTTCAGCTACTACATTGTCCTTAAGGCAACAAATCACATACCACAGTGACATACTCATATAAGTATACAATGCCTTCGTAATTACTGTTTGAGAAGATGGAGAAGAAATATGTTTGCAACTGCAATTGTACCTAGTAACATAATAATGACCATAGCTATCTCTAGAATATAGTAATAGGGAATGCATGCGTATTCTAACATATAAATGCTTTATATATTGTGAAGCACTGCTAGGAACAAACAAACAATTATCAAAGACAAGAATGATTAAAAAAAAGTACAGTATGTTTATATTCAAAGTGATTATACATAAAAATGTGGGTAACCTGTGAAACAATAGTAAAGAATAGATGAAAAATGATGAAGTGGTAATTACACTTAGCTTTGGAGATGATCCTTATAATTTCAAAATATAAACTCCTGGACCTTCTGAGGTGTGAGTCTCTGAGTCCGCACTGCAATTTCTTTATTATTCTCTTTATGAGACGAGACATCCCCAGGGCCAAGTGCTTTTCATAGTTTTATTATGAAATCAAATATTATATTCATCTCTGAAGACATGCAACCTCAAAGACAAAATATTTAAGTAACAAGAATGGTGGGAGTTTGGGGATTCAGAGAATTTACCAAAAACAAACAAACAAAAACATACCTCATAGTATGGTGTATTTACAAATCTGAAGTGAAGGCACTAGATGGCATCTCAACATGTTGATAGTATGAATTTTGATATAGCTTCCACGAATTACAATCCTACAAGCCCATACTCCCCAAAAATCATCCCACCAAAAATAACTTTCTGAAAAATACCTTTTTTGCAGGGCATAAGGCCACCAGACTCTCTAATTAATATAATCAGCTCCACAGTTGCACTACAATGGTGGAAGGGGAAAGCACTCAGACATGGCATTTAATGCCTGCATGATTCCCTGACAATGCCTTTATATAGAAATGCCACCTTTGTTGAGGAACCAACTCTTGGAGAGTTGAGGTTCAGGAAATCTCCTTTCATGCATTAGTAACGTTATCATTGATATAAACATTTGAAAACATTTGTCTTCATCTGGCTATGTTACATTCTTCCACAGTTCTCAAAATATATAAAATCTGAGAGTAATCTGTACACTCACCACTCAGATAATTTCTTCTGCCACTGCAAGCACAAAGTACAGCAGTGTAACTGCTGCTTTTAAAACTATATTGCTAATTACTTTTAATATAAAGACACAGAGGAAGATTTTATATGGTGCTCATTTCAATGAAGTTCTAAAAGGTGCAAGCTACTTGTTACAGTCTTGTCATTTTTTAAACAAATGTCTTGGGAATAAACTGTATACAGTGATGTGACGGTGGTATGATGACAGCAATGACAGTGTTGAATATGCATGTCTTGGGCACACTTATGTATATGTGCATGTACTCATGAGAGTTCATTGGTGAATGTGCATGGAGGTGTTGTCTGTATGCAAGGGCTGTAGTTACACTAACATTATTTGATAACAGCTAAGGAGAAAGTAGAACTTAGGATATAAACTACTGTTGCCAAAAGTTACTTACAAGCTTTAGATAATGTCAAAAAGTGTATAGTAAACAGATTTGCCTCACAGCACTCTCATTCAATTCTCAGCTGCAGCGCCTTCTGTGTGGAGTCTGCATGTCCCCCTGCAATCGAGTAGCATTCGAAAGACATGCATGAATGGGCATGCCTTCGTTGAAGGTTGGGCATCAAGCTGGCACCTCAACACCGTAAAAATCTACTGCCAATGATTAGCGGACCAGAGTTCCGCTTTGGCAACCCCTAACCGGGAAAAGCCGAAAGAAAAACAACAACAACATGCCCTGATAAAACTGCCAGCTGCCTGCCTGACCAGTAAGGTTTTCCTTTCTTTCAGTAGTTATTTGCTGACAAATTTGAAATGACAGTAATATTTATTGTACATTATCCACTACTGGAAGACATTTAGTACAATCTGCACATCAGTGAAGACCAGCTTTGTAACTAGAAAAAACTTGAGAGGGAAATAGTGGGACCATTCTAGTGTATCCTAACAGAACTAGCTAACATACAAAGAACAAAAAACTATAGGTCCAACAATAATGGTATTGATATCCAAGGTTATTGAGAGTTCTTGTCTTCATTACTGCAAATTTCCTTTTTGGAGAGCCAGTTCTGTCAAAGGTTTTCTGGAGAATAGGCATTCTTCAGTAAGTTTGCTATCAGCATGGACCAAGTGGATTAGAATGATATCTGAACCATCTGCCAAAATGGAAACTCTTTAAGACATTTCATTAATTAAAATGATTCATGAAATTTAATTTTTTCTGACATCAGATATTTAAGCAGAACTACCTCATTACATGCCTCCAGCTGTGGAAGACAGAGTTGTTAAGTATTCAATGTAATTAAAGTCAAGAAGTAATTGTACCCCCTGGGTTCAGGCAGAACATTTAACACTTTGGAAATAATGGTTCCCAACTGAGTTTCTGGCAAGTAAAGCCATAATTATATACCTAAATCGGAGAGTGAAAAAACTGCAGCATCCTTGATGGATATGCTGTTGGCTCTGAAATATAAATAAGATTGTGCTTCAGAAATAAAGAGAAATGAAAAAAAATCTAACAAGTAATACGTGATGATATTATTTATTATTATTATTATTATTATTATTATTATTATTATTATTGTTATTATTATTATTATTAATTATTATTATTATTAATTCCACTGGCAGCAGTTCAATGCTGCAGGCTGCTCAGAAATGCATTCACCCTGCGATGTAATAGCATGACTCATAGTCTAATTTACAAAGATATAGTACAAGAAATCTAAAAATGTCAGCAGTAGTTGAACAAGTGGTTGAGAAACAATTATATGGTAGTGGGGAAATTATATCAGTTGTGTAGATGGGGAGATGTTTTTTACAATCAAACATGTGATACAGTGTTTGGGGCATGATACTATCTGGATCAAGTGAGACAGGGATATTATGAATAGAGATCTATTACTAAGGAGAATATATCTATTAAAAGGTGACTTTTACAACCCAAGATCTCATTCAGGTAGATGCATCACTATGAGGAACTAGTTCATATAAAGGCATTGCCCCAGGCAACAGGTTCATCAGGTGAGGTGAGTTTTTAACAGGTCAATATGTTGCTGACAACATGAAATCATTGTTGGGATGTTTGAAGGGGATGTTTACAAAGATGCAGTACCAGGGATAGGAGACCAAATAGGAGAGATCCTAGAAATGTTTATGTTATCTCTGTTCTGAAAATAAGGGATCAAGGTGGGTAGTGAAATGGTGTGTGTTCTCTTTATGCATGAGTAAGGTGGTGCTACTGATTTAGCAACAAATAGGAAAGGTTTGAAGGAGTAAATTTATCTAGAGCAGCACAATGCTTACTAGCCACATGTATGCCTCAGCCATATAGCAGAAACCTTCTTTATGACAGAAGAACAAAATGACAGATGTCTTTTTAAATATTTTTATTGAAATGTTATAAAATGATAGTTACATCTTGAGTATTTCTCAGAGAATTCTTTGATGTGACTAAATCACATAGCAATAGCCTGCACACTTTAAACTAGATTTTTCATATTACAAATGCTAGTATTCAGAAAGATTTTGATAAAATAATCAAATTTTGTTAAAATCATTTGACTGAAAACTTAGAAGTTTATTCAGTTTAGGGAAACTCAGCTGTGAACTGGCAGATATTGTTATGTTGAATGAGATTCTGATTTATTTTGTTGCATCATGCCCTTCCCCATCACCTTACAGACTGCTGCTTTCTTTGACAGGCTGATGAAAGCCAGCATGCTACTCATTCATCTTTCCTGAGGCATTCAGCTCTCGGCCATCCTGTTGAAACTTGTACTTTTATCTAGCTAAGTAAGTATGTTTTTTCATAAATACTTTGATATTGCTTCAATTGTTTGGATAGTGATTGAGAAGGTAAGGCTGAACATTTCTGCTTTTTTTTCTTCACACCAACTTAAAATGTTGTTTCTATTGTTTAATAATGAAAAGGCAGGTTATTGTCCAAATATGGCATTCTAATTAAGAGTTCAAGTATTTTGCTGTCAAAAATTCTATAGCTAATTGGTAAACTAATGCAAACAACTAATTTACTTTTGAAGAATACTAGTCTCTTTCATATATATATATATATGTATATATATGCGAACAATAACGGCAGTAGCGTAATTCCTTAACAGAGATAGGCTAACTGACAGCTGTCACATACAGGTGAACAGCTTTAGAAGTACACCAGCTTTCAACAGTATCATATTATATGAAACTGCTTGTTTTTTTTTTGTGTTTTTTTTTTTTGTTACCCACCATGTTATATGTTCAATATTCAGAAAAGTTTGTTGTTTCAAGACAGTGTAAAAGTTTTAAGGAGCATGTATAAAATGTAATAAAGAATAAGATTAGCTGAGATACAAGTGAATAGTTTCTATGAAGATAGCACAGAAGAATCGCACATATTGTACTTTGCTTAACAATACAGATGCTTTATCATGGGTTTTGTAATATTTTACTTAAGCACAGTTTGCAGTCTGTGACAGGCACTCACCCTTACTATACAGAGAAAAGAAGAATAGAGCGAAAACTCTATCTGAGTTGGATGGAAATATATATGGCAGCATTACTCTGTGTATGTGAAAGGAATATATAAGTGGTTTCTGTCTGGAGCAACTGCTATGATATGCATAAACTAAAATATCATGGTCAGTATTACTGCTTTGGCTGACTTGATAAGTGGTTTTATTTTCTTCATATTATGACTTGGTGCCTAAGAGGGGGTTTCTCCTCATATTCATATGAAACATTTAAAGAATCAGTCTGACAAAAATAGATAATGAGGGAATGTCAGACGTTGCAAATACAGAAAAAAACACAGAACAGTTATAAAAGCAATCATGCGTATGGGGTCAGTGTTATTATTTATCATCAGTTATGTTGGGTCAAAAGTTCTTCACAATCACCACATCATGTGACACAGACTGATTTTCTTTGTGGTCAGAAAGGAATTTCTTATACAAATCGATGCAAAGATTGTTGACATAACGTTTAACAACGTTTCCATCAAATTGTTAAACCAGCCAATGCCTGAGTGAAATTTTTATTTTTGGGTCTCTGTGGGGTTCCTCCCATCTGCCAAAAACACACTGGGTATTTTTCACTTCAAACCACCCAAAAATCAAATGGAGTCAATGGCAGCAGCACAAACTCTAGGTGGTGCCTATCGGAGGAAGTGTTGTGTAGACCTATTGCTTTAGGCAACAACTGTAATGTGTAGAACTAAAGAGAGGAACATGGATTGCAGTCTCCATGCTTCGGGGATAGCCCTTCTACAGTGAAAAAAAGTGGATCTAGGTTATTTGGGCATAATTTTCTGATAATAAGTAGTCTGAGGATCTGACAAACTCTGAGTTACCCCAGAGACCTCTGCCAATGGTGGTAGCAGTCTGTGTTCTTCTAGTGGCCAGTGTGTGCCCACCATAAAGCTTAGCAGCAGCCCTGGGTCAGTAACTTACTGCATGAGTGGTATCATCTTGCGGAGTCTATATTATTTAATTGTAACTCCAATTCTGCAATTAACTATTCATCAACCCCTTTTCAGCAAACTACTCTTTTATTGAATGCACAAATCAGTGAACATTTTCCCAGGTAACTAATTTAGTAGAACAACATACTAAGCGATACATACCTCATTATAACAAACCCATCAAAGTAAGGAGCTGTGCCCCCACACCCACCCTAACTTATATATACCAACTCTGAGATCACACTACAGTGGGAAAAAGGGTACATTTCCACATGGTGAAATAACTCAGTGCCCTGAGAAAAAGTTCACTGATCTGAATGCTTGATAAAAGGACATTCTCTGAATAGGAGTCGATGAATAGGTATCTGCAGAATTGGAATTTTGATTAATTAATATTGACCCCGTCCTGGGTTACCTGTGAAAGCTCTGTTGAGTGAAAGTTGACTGTAAAACCCATCAGTCTTCTGAATATGAAATAATGATTGCCACACAGAATATACATTCACTGACAAGAAACAACTTGGAAATGGATGACATGATCATAAGGAAACAAGGTGGAAGGGCACTGCAGCAAAGGTATTTTGGGATCTACTATGCATTGGCAGGACAGACTAGAAATAGTGTGTGAAGTGTGGTGAAGAGGACTCTTCTGAAGACTTTTAGGGGTACCTGCAGAATTAGTCATAGACTCATGGATCAGACTTCAAAGTAAAGAAAGGGCTATATTCATAATCAGCCTATGCCTCACAGCAGGGTTGTAATACCCCATCTGCACCATCTTACTAATGTGTGCTAAATGCAACCCTGCACCTTACCTTAGAAAAATCATTTCCATAATACTACTACCACTACACATGACAGGCTCTGACATAGCAACATACTCCAAAAACCTGTACAAAACTAAAGCAATCCCTCTACCTAATCATTACTCTACTCCTAGCATAACAATATTGGCACAAGTGTATTCCCAGTCCTAATACTGACCCCCGCTTACCCCCATCTACATTCTGAATTGTCTACATTTTGAACGTTGTACTCGCTGGCACTGTCCTTCTGAGTGCCAGCATTCTGATGTCTACATTTTGAATGGCAACTACACACACACACACACACACACACACACACACACACACACACACACACACACGCGTAGGTCTAGATATAGATATAGATAAAGAAGCATACATATGTGTAAGGCATTTTGCATTCCTTTCTGAGATGTTTTAAGTACTACATTTATTATAACTTGTTTGACTTTTTTGTCAGATTTGCTTTGCCATTTTATATCATTATGGTGTGTTGCTTTTCCTATTACTGTTGTATTTAAAAATGGAAGTTTGATGGAGTCAATTTATGCAGATGAATGAATTAAAGCTCATTTTTGGAAGGATTTCAAATAGCACTGCTAATCATGTACAATTGTTCTGAAGTCACCTAGCATCCAAAACCCCTTTTGCCATTTTTACACAGGGAGTTGGGATGTTGTGGTATTTTCAGAAATTAAATCACTATACCTCTTCATTGTTATAAATTTTATTAATTTAGCTGTTCACATTCTGGGTTTGTACTTCCACTTTTTTAAGAGTGCTAGTTTTGTTTTCTAGGTTTTACACTACAATTTATTATATTCTTTATCACTCCATTCCCCTTGTGGTATGGGTATGAAATATGAGCACTTTCCAGATATATTACATGCTAGTTTATATTCTTTTACCAGATGAATTTGGGAGCACCATGTATCTGTTTAAAGTGAACCTTAAGAAACTAGTTTCAGTCAAGCTCTTCTCAACAAAAAGTATAAGTGAAGCAATATAGCTTATACAATTGGTTGAAGTGTCTTCACTTGACCAACTAATAGTTCTCTGCTGGAAATGAATGTTCATTCTGACTTGAGACCTTGTATTTCATCTGTAGATCCAAACAAATTTAGTAACAATTTTGAAAACACATGAGAGAAAATGTTTTATGTCACTTACTTAGGACAACCCCTTTTTTGAAAAAAACGCAAAAGGAGTTCACATAGAGCTATACCTTCTATGTTCTCAAATCAGACAACAGTTAATTTGCAGTTTTTGATGACTTGACATAAAACTTACAACTATGCTTGGTTGTTGTAACAATTGTTTTATTACTGAAGTTAAAGTCAATATTGAGAGAGCATACAAGGAATTAGTGAATTATTTCACTTTTTCTAATATTATGGCACAATTACTATTTGAAAGAATCTATAATATGATGTATTGTTTGAAATATGTAAAAGATAGGATTTCAATCTTAGGGAAAGAAAAAAAAAACAAGGAATGAAAAAGAATGTGCTGACAACATGACAAATTCTTATTTTTATCCTAAAATAGAATATTCTATAACTGCATATTTCATTGTGAAATAACTGAGCCCACATACATTCACAAATCAAATGCTAAATTTCTCTATCATCTCGTCAGCAGCTACATTGAGAGTCCAGTGATCGCTACAGTTGGTTGCCCAAGTGGACAACAGGCTTCACTTAGGTCCAACTTATCAAGGATTAAAAAATGGTATATGTCTCTGAGAAATAGAGAACAGGGTTTTTGGAAAATGCAGCCAAATGTATGGGGTCAAGCCAGGCAGAATACAAAATAATGGAGATGTACACCACTGATTGTGCTATCCAAGTATTTAACCTGAGGTATGTTAGTCTATCTGAATAATTTACACAAACCATTCTTGTTTATTCGATCTTCCAGATATAGCTTTATTAAAACTTTAATAGATATGAAACATTTATGCATAAGCTTAATTTAAACCTTTTTTCTGACTAATGGTGTAATGACCGATGCAGCGACTTTTCACTTAAGACATTTAACCCTCCCTTGAGCAGTGCAATTGTTGCTCTTGATGTTTGCTATCAAATGGATATTCATTTTTTCTCAACAAAGCCTCAAGTTCCACTTATATATGAACCAGTGGTTCTCAACAAAGCCTCAAGTTCCACTTATATATGAACCAGTGGCACTAAATTACTAATCTTATGAAATCAGATAAGGGAGGTGTCTTGCTGTCATGGATAAAATACCAAAAGTGTGGATGATTATAAAGAAGTTAGGTTTGTGAATTTACATCAGCATGTAAAAGAGCAGATTTGGATTTACTTAACTTTTTGCATGATAATATAATTGATGTTGATACCTATGATTTTTTCATATACTACATCACGAGAATTGTGTTCTCTTTGGTATTATAAGATACTTAAGAACTGTAATTAACCTCCCTTTTCTTCTATTTATGTTAATGGGTTTCTTCAAATCAGAACCCTTAGCTGTATGGTTAAAGATCAAGTCAAATAAACTTGTTTCATATGGTCTATTTTTTATGAGGTACTGTAGGCATTTTTAGAAGAACTTAGGTGCATCAGTATTGGAAATATGCATAGAATGTTATATTTATTAATAATTTTGCTGCCTTCAATATTAGCAGTCTAGAAAAGGATGGTTTTAAAGGGATTAGATAATGACACATGACACTATCTGCTTCAGCAATAATAAAGTCATTATTGTTTGTACACTGTTAAATGTCATTTTGCAAAATAATTGCTTTCTATTCCTGTCAGGCAGTTTTGCAATTGGAACTTACATCTCTCCCTCTTTTTCCAGCTTAGTTTCAGCTTTCTGGGAAAATGCCTTTATTTAAAACTCGTGCAGTTTTCTATATGTTGTATTGGCTATTTCTTCTTAGTGTATCAGACTTTGAGCAGCAGTTTGTATTTTTTTTCTAAATAAAATGTGTGTCTGTATGCATGTTTAACTTTTTCTGCTGACATATGTTTTGGAAAAAAAATTTATTTAGGAGTTACTTATGATATGGCTTTCTGAAGTTTTCCTGTTCTAGTTAAAGGAAAGGAACTTTTGTCAACCAATATATTCCACATACATGAAGAAAACATACTAGGTTAAAAAAAAATCATCACAGCCTCTAGTTTAATGGCACGTAACACTTGATACTATGGTGAAGTTGTGAGGCTGCTGTGTTTGTTTTTATACATTTATGCATATACAACTACATCTTTGTGACTGTGATACCACAAGGCAACTTAGACAGGTTTTTTTTCAAGCAGATACCCACTTACATTTGAGAGGTTGTAGTTTGTATAACCTTTCATCTGAAGTGATTCTAAACAGACCTGTCAAAAGTGGAGGTGTCAGCAGAAACATAAACATTTGGAGGATTCATAAATGTTACTACAAAGTGCAAACTATGTATACACTTTGTATAAGTATGACTGTAAAAATATTTCTATTTCAATTTCTCACATAGTCTGTATTACTAGTGATTATGTATAAATATTTTAAACTTGCATAATGTTGTAAATATAAGCAAAAAAGCTATTGTATCTGTAAATTGTTCTTATTGTATAATGTTTCTGGAGCTTTTCTCCATGGGTCTCTGCTGAAAAGGGCTATTTACTAGCTCAGTCAGACTTTTCCCAGTCAACAAATGTAAAATAAAATAAATAATAAATAAATAAATAATCTTTCTGAATTCAAAAACAGCCCTACCACAATGCTTTTGCTGCCTATTCACTGAAAAAGGTTACACAAAATGTAAATATAGTGTAAACTTTGTGATAGTCTTTATTAATCTCCCCATTATGTTTTTTTCTGTTGGTTTCTCAGAAATTAAACATGTACAAAGAAAGAAGTGAACAGTTTTGAGTGGAAAATCTGACCTGAAAAGAACTATGGGGGTGATCCAATCTTTGTTAATAAGAAAAGTCAAAATTTCAAATTTCGACTGGAGAAAATCTTCACATCTCGAATAACAATTTTTTACTAAAAATATATACTTGTGACTTCTTTACTTACTGAAAGTACATTAACTTCAGTACTCCTTTGGGTTTTTCAGATGTCAAAACATATCTAAGTTTGAAAGAAAACTACAGTTGTCCCAGTCACCCTTCAATAAATACACTACACCAAATGGCATTTAACAACCTTTATTAAACTTCCATAAACATAACTTTATTAAACCATATTTTAATTAATTAATTACAGCATGAACATCCATATATCCATTTACTAGGGCAGTGTGACTCCACTCATCCTAACCAAAAAAGCATCATCATCATGTCCACTCACTTTTACTAAACAAGCAGCGTCCCACTGCTCACTTTCATTCTCCAGCCATTCCGGCCTTTCCCAATACTGTCTGCTTGCCCTTTCCAACTAATCTGTTTACAATGTACAAAACCAAATGTGCCTGGAGGCAAAACAATGAAACATCCTGCCAAACTAACAATCCCTCAACAACTCTGACAGACACCCTAAACACTCCATAATACATCCATAAACATCACAAGTAAAGTATGTTCCAGTGAATCTCCAATTATCAACACCAAACCCTGCAACAAAACCTTCAAAACCTGTCTTGTCAATGACCACCACCTGTCAATTGTCAAACTATCAAACGTACCCCAACCCGTCAACCTATGAACCACCTTCCAAGATTTAGTGAAGCCACGTAATCCTGCCACCCATGCAACTATAGTACTTGCAGGTAAGTCCATCTTAACTGACTGAACTGCCTCACCTTGTTCACAACCTGCAACACATATTTCAACCACAATCCTTCTGACCAAACTCAATATTACCCAGGAATCTGCAACACAGATTTACCAAAGGCTTGCAATACCCTACCATACACCTTCCTTTTAAAAGCTGCCCATGATTCCCATACCAAACATCTGATTAGTCCAAGACAACCTGACACACATCATCTGGCAATAAATTTGGCTCGTACCACTGCCAGTTTGCACAAATGAAATTATACCCACTTCTCCCACTCAAATTGAAACTACCTCTGTCGCTCGGCCAGTCAGGATAAAACAGATGAACAGTTGTACATTTGGTTCAAGCAGCTTTTTTATATACAAACACATCAGGATTGAGGTTTAGTAACTTAAACTTATAAACAGACTGACTACCACACTCATACATGTTGACACTCTGGCTGTTCACTCAAAATGGCACTGCTGCCTGCATGTGCTCTCTATTTATATGCACCTGCCCTCACTTGGAAATGCTTCTTAAAGTTGCAACACATGCTCTGTTCTACATCTTTGAGAAATAAGTCATGCACAGTAATAATGGCAATAATCAATGACATTCAATTGTACAGAAATAATCCTTTGACATGAAATTTTACAGAACTAATTACAGATAAAACAATCATGTCCAACTTGCTGTGTATTTTACACTACGTCTGGAAATACCACCTGATCATGTAACATAAAAACTAGGAGTGGGTTTAGCAAAAGGGACTGTCTTTAATGAATGTTCCGCTTCAGGGACATTTGGGACATCATCAGGAATGGGAATAGGTACTGAGACATGTCCTTCAACAGGAGCATTGTCAGGATGGCTCTGAGATCTAGAGTTTGTATCACAGGTACAATGGTGCAATATCAATTCAGACACAGGAAGAAAATGCCTGTGATTTCTTCTGTACTCTATACTCTCAGATTCCACTAAGTAAGATCTTGGCTTGGCACATATACCTCTTACTTGACCATTTTGATCGATTCAGACACAGGAAGAAGATGCCTGCGATTTCTTCTGTACTCTATACTCTCAGATTCCACTAAGTAAGATCTTGGCTCGGCACATATACCTCTTACTTGACCATTTTGATCAAACCCTTTCACCTTTTACATCCTCACTATCTCTTCTTCTTTCAGTGGATGAAGAAATCAGCTCATTTTATCATAGCTGGACTTCTGAAATGAATGCTTCTTGAATAGTTGGGCTTTGATTGCTCTGGTGTTTTTAGCATTAGGCACCAACAAACTGGAACTGTTAGGCAAGGTTGTTATGCTTTGACTAGACAGAAGTCTCTGAGCAGGTGAGCTAAGTTAATTGTCATGGAGTATATTTTTTATATTAAGCAAGTAAGTTCAAGAAAACATCAGTATTGCCATGCTTTGACCTCTCTAGTAATTTCCTTGCACTTTGTAATGCACGTTCAGCTAGACCGTTTGACTGTAGGGACTCAAAACTACTGGTAACATGGATAAAGTCACACTCTTTTGCAAATTTTTGAAATAGCTGACTGGTAAACTGGATACCATTGTCAGAAAAAATTTTGTGTGTACTACCATGGACTGAGAAATGATGTATCAACTTAGTAGTGACAGTACTGGACTTTAGGTTAGGTAGCAGATAGATCTCAAACCAATTTGAATAAGAGTCTATCAACACTAAGTAATGTTGACTATCCCACTCGAATATGTCAGTGGCTACTGTTGACCAAGGTAGTTCAGGAGTCTGACTTAGCTGAAGTGGCTCTTTTTGCAAATGCGGTTTAGTAATACTGCATACTGAACAAGATGAATGTACTTTATCTCCATATTTTGATAGAGAAGGCCAAAATACTAGTTGTCGCACCCTTTTGGTAGCTTCGGAACCTGGGTGGCCACGATGCAAAATTTGGATGTACTCATGTTGTAAGGAAGTAAAAACTCAACAAGGACCTTTGAAAATGATACCATCTTCCATCAATATCTCAATTCTGTAAGGAAAATAAGGTTGCACTTCTGTTGGTACAGAAGATTTCTTTGATGACCATCCAACACTGATGAAGTGGTTGAGCTTTTGCAAACTTGGATCAGTCTTTATATGATCTCTTAGCTCATCAAGTCTTGTGGTAGAAAAATTATACACTTCCAACATGACATTGAAGTCAAATTCTCTGCCTCAAGCTTTTCTTGGTATGTCTGGGCAATCTGGGTAAGATATCAGCCAGATAAAGAAGTCTGCCTTTCATATAAACCATTTCGAAGTTGTACTCTCACACACACTCCACTACATCTTACCTTCAACCTCACTTCCCATCCTACTCATGTTATTTTTTTTTATTTATTTTTATTTTAATTATTTTACATTTGTTGACCGGGATAGTCCAACTGGATACATGTCCATTTTCAGCAGAGGCCTGGGGAGAAAAGCTCCAAACATACAGGCAAAAACATACATGCATGCTAAATGTATTACAAAGTCAGAAAGGTTTGGCATTCAAGAGGAATGCACAATTTTAACAGGGGAGAAAAGCTTCAGTTGTGCAGATGAAAACATACATACATGCCAAGAAAATATTATAAGTAAGTAAGGTGTATCCCACTAGAGGGATCTGCAGTTTTAACAGGTAGATTACAGCAACAATTACTTACAAAGTAATGTACTGCAAACATTTGTGAGCAAGAAGCTAATACAGTACTGTTAAATTAGGGAGTTGTCATGGAGATTAATCGGGGTTGGTACATGGATGGAGCCAGTGCCTTTTATAATACTGTTTGAGGCCTTTTTTAAAGAGACTTAGAAAGGGTTCCAGGGTAATGTCTGCTGGAAGTAAGTTCCAAGCTTTGCCAACAAAGTTGGCAAACAGGGAGTCTCCAGCTGAGTTATTAGCTTTCAGTGTTTGGACTAACAGCTTGTTGGATGAGCAAAATGGTCTGGAGTTACTGTATGGTTTTATTAAGTGTGGGGTGTTTTCAGGTTGGTTGAGAATATTATGTGCTACTATTAGCTGATACAATCTCCAACAAGACCAAATAAAGATGGTACCTCTGGTACCATCATTGACTGGATCTTAACAACTCACCCAAACCTTATCACCAAAGCCGGAACATTACCTGATCCTCTCAGCAATTACCTACCAGTCTTTGCAAACCATTTCCCATCTACATTGCAAAAACAATACCACTACACCCAAACCCACAACATCAACTCTTTTAACCCTCAAACTTTCTCAGAATGCTTAAAGCATACTGACTGGTCCCCTCTAAAAAACCCTGTCTCTAGATGATGCCATTTCATAGGTTCATAGGTAGGTACTAGGCTATTGGCCCTAGGGCCTATATAAGCCTAGCCAAATGGTACCCTGGCTTTCACCACCCAAGAAAATTATTTTCCTGTGCCACTGTTGAGCAGAGCCACAGAAGTGATCCCTGGGGTGAATTTCCTATCTCCCATACAATCACCAAGATTTTTCTTGAAGAGTGCTAATGAGGAGCTTTGTTTGATATAGATAGGTAGTTTGTTCCAGAGTATGGGAAGTCTCTGAGACAGGAATCTATCCCTCCAGCATGTTCTGTTTATTGTGGTGACAAGCTTTAGGTCCCTAGAGTGTGTAGCTCATAGGGATTGGGATTTCTTTAAGTGGAGCATGTCTAAAAGCGCTGGGTTTGACATAGCTTTGTTTGTTAGGCAGAGATCGCCTCTGAGTAGGCGATATGCGATGGAGTGAAGCTGCAGTTTTTTGAGACATTCTGCATAGGGCATCTGTTTGATGCCGTTAATCCTCTTTGTGAGGTATTTCTGCAGCCTTTCCAGTTGTTGTAGATGTCTTGTGAGGTACATACCAAAAGGGGAATTGTACTCTATAATGGGTCTACTAAGTGATGAGTAGAGGGGAACAATGACCTCTTTTTTCCTGGATGAGAAACCATTTGTGATGAGGTGTGCCATGTAGAAGGATTTCCTGACTACTGTGGCGATGTGATTATCAGAGGAGAGACTACTGTCCACCTGTGTCCCAAGGTCTCTTATCACACTTTTGGTGTTAAGTAGACTACCACCTATGTGGTAGTTCATAGGTACAGAGTTTTTACCAAAAGGGATGACAATGCACGTTTTGGCATTGAGCTTGAGGCCATGGCTTTGACACCAGGCATCTGTCTCAGCAAGCCCTTTTGTAGGATGTCCACATCTTTTGGAGTTTTGATTATGGCTCCTAGTTTGCAGTCATCTGCAAACATCATTAGCCAAAGACCTTCTGTATTAGCCTATACTTCAGAGAAGTAGATACCAAACAGGAGAGGATCCAGTACTGAACCCTGTGGTACTCCACTTGTCACTGGTCTGAAGTTGGATTTGGAGTCTGCTACTTTCACAGTGTGGGTTCTGTCAGTGAGCCAGTTGGCAACCCATCTTATGATATAGGGATTTATACCTAGTTTAGTGAGTTTATCTATAATTCCAGAGTGGGGGATGGTGTCAAAAGCCTTGGTGAGATCTAGATAAGCTGTATGAACCACCTTACCCTCATCTACGGCTTTGGTGACTGCTTCAAAGAAGCCTATCAGGTTTAGGAGACACGATCTGCCTTTTACAAACCCGAACTGGGTGGCGTCCTGAGCTTGGAGATTACCACTGTCATTGCTTATAAGTTCAATGATGATATGTTCCATAGCTTGCAGACCAGGCTCGTTAGGCTAATGGGGTGGTAGTTTCTGGGGTCTGTGGTGGCTCCCCCTTTGTGGAGTGGGATAACAGTCACTGTGTGCCATTCAGTGGGCACATAGCCTGAGGTGAGGCTATGACTGAACATGGTACTTAGGTGGGGTGCCAGTTCATTCTGTAGTTCATGTAGAACACAGCCTGGGATGTTGTCAGGTCCCATGGATGCTGTGTTCTTGGCTTTGGATAGTGTGTTTTTTACCTGTGCAGCCATGATTACAGGAATTTGCATTCTTCTGGTATAGAGATGGGCCCTTTAGGAGATGACAGGGTGGTAAAGTTAGCACTGAACCTATCTGCCAGGATGTTGTCAATATCAGTTGGTTCTGTATATTTAGTGCCATTGTGCTGTAACTCAGAGCAGATCTGAGTGTTGCCATTGAGATTCTTGACATAGCTATAGATTGCTTTGTGGTTGTCTTTAGAGTCAGTGGCGATTTTGTTTTCGTAACTAGCTTTGGAGGATTTTATGAGGGATCTCAGCTTCTTATTGAGGCTGACCAGGGAGCTTGTCCAATCATGGGATTTTACTCTTTTTTGCAACAGTTTATTTCTTCTGTTGTAGAATTTGTTTATGGCAGGGGACCACCAGATTGGATTCCTTTTTTTGGAGGATAGCATCTTGGTTCTGTTAAGGATTGCATAATCCATGCACTCATGTAAGTGCTTATAAAGTGCTTTTGTGTAGGATTCAGCAGTCATACCTCTATTGTCTGTCAGCATGGGTGTCGTGAAGTTTGCCACTTGTGTCTTAAGAAGCGTGAAGTTGGCTTTGGAGACATTTTTTACTGTGGTTTCCCTAATGGGGGGTAGGGGAGGGATCTGGATGTCTAGGGTGATTAGCTTGTGTTCGGATCTGACCAACAAGGAATTGACCTCTGTTGTGAAGCACTGGTTGCCCATGTTGGTAATAACTAGGTCTAGGATATTGCTGCCCCTGGTGGGGGTGTGGATAAGTTGATCCAAGGCATTGGAATTTATGAATTCCAGAAAATGTTAAGCACAAGAGTTGGTAATGAGTAGTTTTCCCAGTTAATGGTAGGGTAGTTGAAATCGGCCATTATTAGGGTGTTAGGTTGCACCCTAATATTTTCCAGTGTATCAAGAAATGAGGAGTGGGAATCCTGGGGCATGGTGGGGATCTGTAGCAAGCTACAATTTGGCTTGCGGTCTTGCCCAGAGTTAGTTGCACTTGGATAATCTTGGATGCATTATGTTGAGCAACTAGCCTGGAGGTGTGGATATCCTTAATTCCTATTTTAACCACTCATTCCTAACCCTTCTCAATCAGCAACCCCCCTTAAACCAAACACATCAAAATCAATCCCTGCCCATGGAAAATATACTAAATTAGCCTTGCACCAAAGGGACAAAAAAATGGAAACAATATCAAAAACATAAAAACCTTAATACTCTCCTAGAGGAAGCAGGACTATTCAACCCCGGACTGTTTGCCCCCGGATGGTTCGACCCCAGTGCATTTCTATACAATTTCCTGTATAAATGTATATGTATTATATATGTGATTTTTTAGTGGACAGCTCGACCCCAGACTATTTGACCCCAAATATATTCTTTTAAGTACTTTATCATTAATTTATTAATTAATCAATTATTCAGTAATAACACTGTCAATTTGTCATTGTAAATATATTTTTTATTAATTATTACCCATCTGCAGACAGCATTGCCTATCTCATCTCTATTCTTATAAATAGATCCATACAAGAATCATGCGTCCCTTCTATCTGGCGCCACACTTACATCATTCCCTTCCACAAAGGTGGCAAAAATACTGATACCACCAACTTCAGGTCTATTATCATCCTTTCCCCTCTTTCTAAAATACTAGAGAAAACGATACAAGCACAACTCATTGCACACCTAACCCTAAACAATCTTCTCTCCCCTACCCAACATGGCTTCCGCCCTGGCCACAGCACCATGACGGCTCTTCTTTCCTTTCTTGAAACCATAAACCTTGAATGTGACTCACGCAAGTTCATATCCACACTATTCCTAGATCTGTCAAAGGCCTTTGACACCATTTCACATACCTTACTTATATCCTAACTCTACACCCTACAACTCTCTCCCACCACCATAGCCTGGTTTTCCAGCTACTTGTCCAACTGCCAAAAAGCTGTCCAATGGAAAACGTCAACCTCTCCCTTCCTTCCTACACCCACAGGTGTTCCAAAAGGATCTATTCTTGGCCCTCTTCTCTTCAACCTATTCATTAACAACTTTTACCAATCCATCTCAGACTCATCTGTCATCCAATATGCAGATGACTCAACAATCATCTGCTCAGCCTTCTCCCCCTCTGAGCTCCTAGCAAAAACCCAACTAGCCTTCCCCAAAACACAAACCTGGATGCAGTCTAACCATCTGGCACTAAATGCAAATAAAACCAAACTAATGTTTTTTTCCCTACCAAAATCTCCATAATTGACAAAACCATATTCACCATACAGAGCCAAAACAACACCCTCCTTGAAATATTTCCCAACACCAAGCTTCTTGGCATCATTATTGATAAAGAACTAAAATTTGACACCCACATCCACTCCACAAATAAAGAAAACCCACCAAAGGTTAGGTCTCCTCTACAGGCACAACCACTTCCTAAGCCCCTCTACCCATCAAACTCTTGCATCCACCTTCCTCCTCCCCTCCCTTATGTATGGTGCCCCTCTTTTCTCCAATCTCCATCTTGGCCTTCAGTCCAAACTTGAATTCTGCTACGACATGATCTCCAAATCTGCAACCATTTAAAAAAACTCACCTCATCTGGCTTGATCTACACAACTACCTCAGTTACCTACAGCTCACCATTGCCCACAAGCTCATCTTTAAACCTGCCGACTGCTCAGCTCTTGCAACTTCCTTAAAACCCTACATTCCCAACAGCTCACTCAGATCCAAAAACAAAAATTTCCTTCAGGTCCACAAACTTGCACGACCTCCTGGCCATCTACTGCTGTCCCACTTCTTAGCTAAACAGTGGAACTCTCTCCCCACACACCTACACAACATACCTAACCATACACATTTAAAATCTCAGCTACTCTCTCATCTTTCTTCCAAATGGGAATGCCCTTGTCACGCTCCAACTTAACCCTCCCATTCCATTTTGCACTGACTCAACCAAGTACCTCTCATATTACTTCATCCCACCCAAAACAATCCCTCCCATACCAAAAACTAACTTTCTCTCTAATATCTATTGTACTATACTCTCCAATCTCAAATATACTATTACCCTCTCCATGCATAATATTCTCCTAACCTACTAATGTCTAGTAGCTATATATTTTGAAATGTTAAACCTACAATTGAGTTTATAACAAAAATATTCACTTTATGTAAATGTTGAAATTTCTGTATTGAATTATGTCTTTCATTTTTGTAACATTGTGACAAGCCAATTGCAAATATCATGAAGCTTATCTGTAAATGTTTAATTAGCTGTATGAAATATGTCCTTTTGTAACATGTGAAATGTAACTTGCAATTATTGCGGAGCTTTTATCCCCGGGCCTCCACTGAAAATGGCCTCTTCTTGGCCCAGTGGACTTTCCTAGTCATCAAACTTAAATAAATAAATAAATAAATACTTTTGTGATCTGAGCATCATTCTTTGTACAAAAGCTTAGGGAGCTGCAAAGAAGCTACATAGAAAGCATAGGGTGTAAGCTGTTTATAATATATATGATGTGTTTCATAAACAGTACTATGTAGGTTGTTTGTGGTCAGGGAGGGTGTGAACAGTGGCAGGTCTAATGTTTTTTAAAAGTAGTCTTTAGTGGCTGACTTAAATTGTTTATGGTGTGTAAGGGTCCTTATTTCTAGTGGGGAGTTTATTCCATGCAATAGAGGGGTGGTAGCTATATAAGTAGCATCCAGTCTTAGAATTAGGTGTGTAAACATTTAATAGGTCTTGGGTTAAGCTTTGAAGATTTCTTATAGGTAAATAGTAAGAGATGAGGGATGATAGAGCTGGGTAGAAAGCTGGCTGATATAAAATAGAGTGTACAATTTGGAGCTGAGATTGGAGACACAGGTGAGGTAGTTCAACCCAATTCAGATATTTTAGGGAGAGACAGTGGTGAGATTTATATGTTTATTGAGCTGCAAATCTAGCTATCTTATAATAGGTAGATTCTAGTTTGCTAATTAAGGAGGAGTTCAGATTTGTGAATATTTGGGAAAAGTAGGTTAAGCAAGGTAAAAGGTAGGCATGAGTAAGGGTAATCCTAGGTTCGGTGGTCAGGAATTTGTTATTCCTATACAGTAGTCCTAGTTTCTGATGGATTTTTCTGATGCGATTGTTAATGTGTAGATCAAACTTTAGTTGATCATCAATGGCAATGCCAAGTAGTTTTGTGCAAGATTCTACTTCTATAGGAGTATTGTTTAGGGACATTATGGTGAAGAAAGATTTAATGCAATTTGCACAAATGTTTCTGCTGACATAACATTGCACTTTGAATCAGTGCCTACATTGAGCTCTGTGGGTTTACCATTAATCAGGACAGCACAAAATACTTCATTTTTTTGCCAACAAATCTACTGCATTAACATTTTCACCAACCACTGATACACCATCTGTATAGAAAGTAGTGTTGCAGCTCTCTGTATGATCAACTTGCTTTTTGGAGTGACCTTTCCTAATAAATGAATGAGGCTTGCTTGATTTACACAGCTTTTGAAAGTGGTTCCATTTTTACACTTATGGCATTGCTGACCAAATACTTAGCGCTTTTCTCTTTTAGACTCATGATTGACACCACAATTGCAGCAGTTAACAATGAGACTTGACTTGGGTTTTTCTGACTCATTCTTAAGCTGCACTGAGCATCTCCATTTTACTGAGCTAGTCTTACAACTTGTTGGAAAGGTATGGGCTCTCCATAGAAATCCCACAAGGACTGCAACTGCCATGTGCTTGTGCCTGTTTCTGTAAGCCATGTGCTGTATGCTATCTATGTTTACTCTAGAAGCTGCTGAAACCATGCTCATCATTTACAAGCATATTTGTGTGCTTTTCTGTAAGCTTGTGTATTTGACAAATCTCTATGGCTTTGCTCAATGTTAAGTCACTGTCTCAAAGCAAAATCTTTCTCACTACAGCATTACTAACACCACACACAAGCCTATCTTTTATCAACTCACCTTTCAAATCACCAAATCTCCACATTTTAGCTTTATTTCTCAAATTAGTAATGTAAGCTGCAAAAGTTTATCCTAGCATTTGGTCTCTTGTATAAAATAAATGCCTCTCCAATGTAACATTTGTCTGGGGGTTACACATTACAAATTTCTCTAAATGTATGTTTCAAGCACTCAGGATCCTCCCTTGACTCAGCTTGTACAACAATATGGTGGCTTTCCCCTTCTTCTGTGTACACTGATGGTGCTTACACAAATGAATGCTCTCTTTCAATGGCTTCTGACCCCACTAGAATAAGCAGAATAAATGCCCTTGTATGTGCATCTTTATCAGGAAAAAGCTACTTGTATGAAAATATATTCCTGGTCAAATACTCTCCAATTCTGAGCAATAGTATGATCAAACAGAAGTGGACCATGTCTGCGAAATGCCTCTGCCATGCCAATACACAGTAGTAAAGACTATTCGAATTATGTACAAACATACACACACATATACATCAGAAATTTATGCCAGAAACTTGTAATTATACTCAACAGCACAACAGACTCTCCAAAATAACGACATTTTGAGAAATAAATCTCTGTAGCACAAGAACACATTTAAATCACTGTACTTTGTGAAACCACCCTTATCAGTGTAAGAAACACTTACAAATGACTGTACTTTGCAAATCAACTGTATGGTGCACAAGAATCTCAGTGTAAGAAACACCCTGAAATGACCGTGCTTTGCAAATGAATTGTACACAGCACAAGAAACTTTTTGAAATAACTGTACTTGCGAAATAAGTCTGTACAGTGTAAGAAACACTTTGAAATTAATGTACTTTGTGAAATAACTGTACTTTGCAGACAGTAAACTCTTCTAAATAATCATACTGTAATAAGGCACAGATTGCAAACACTTTGCACACTCTGAGATACTTTGAACAACTCTAGATATACTCTGAATAGCTCTAGTCAATGCAAACAGTAACTCATATAAAAAAATGCAGTTGTTTACTAAAAATACAGCTGCTTTGCTTTTCCATTGCTCATTTTGCCTTTTTATTGTACTAGTTATGCTCATTTGACTTTTATCATGCTTGTTATACTTTTCTTGTGCTTGTTTTACTTTTAACATACTCATTATGCAAACCAAAAGTAGTTCTGACGCTCTCATAAGTATTTCAAATAACTTTATCAAATATCATGGTTTCAAACATTTTGTTTAATTAATAATGCATTCTGTGCTTTTCGTTTGATCAATAATACATTTTGTGCTTTGCTTTTGATTAATAATATATTTTGTACTTTGCAAATGCTTTGTATCATTTTCGTTATTAAATAAATCATTTATGCAAGTTTTTTTATTACCTGAAATTTGTTTCTGACCTTTTTCAATCATTTCAGCAGGTTGGAACAAGATTTCTAACACCGTGTCGTTCAGATATGCTACTTCTGGAACCATAACATTCAGGCATGCTAGTTCTGGCACCATGTCATTCGGTCATCCCACTTCTGACACCATGATGCTCGTCCGGTCAGGATAAAACAGATGAACAGTCATGCCTTCAGTTCAAGCAGTTTTATTATATACAAACACATCAGGAGTGAGGCTTAGTGACTTAAACTTAAATAAACCTATAAACAGACTGACTACCGCACTCATACATGTTGACACTCTGGCTGTTCATTCAAAATGGCACTGCTGCCTGCATGTGCTCTCTATTTATATGCACATGCCCTAACATGGGAATGCTTCTTAAAGTTACAACACATGCTCTGTTCTACAAACTCCAAAGATGCTACATCCTATTTCTGTTCGTCCTTCCAAGCTGCTGGCCATCAAGCTGCAAGCCTTTCTCAACCTGTACCGCATGATGATTACTTTTTCTCCCTTTTAACAAAAAGGATACAGTTCTTCAAAAGGTATGGCCCAGGTGAACTGCCTGACATGGCAAAATTCATACGTCCTAATACTGCTATAACATCCCAAATGTGTAACTTGTCCTTGGATTTCACACAGTTAATCTTACCTGTCAAATGTGTTATCCTCTCCAGTAAACAAAACAAAACAAAACAAAAACATGTCCTGCATCCACTGACAATCTCAAGAAAAAAAACATTATCCAAAGACACATAACTCCCTTTTGGGTCATCTACTGAAATAAAGTCATTAACAAAGTTCCCTTCAGGATAAGACAAATGGTGATTCAAATGAAATTCCCCATCCACCTTCTAAGTAACCAAGCCCAATGGTTAGACCTTAAAACTGGCAAAAGGAGGAACTGTCAAAAGGTGGACCTATAACCTACCCACACACTCACTGTTCATTCTTTACTAAACCTTCCAAATATCTTCCTTCCCTCACACAAAACATAAATGCTTAGAAATTAGTCCATCACCTCCAGCACATAATTTACTAGAAAATTCCCATGAAAACCATAAATTAATTCCTCTGCCACTGCCACGTCAAGAAATTATCTGAACATATGCTGCAATGTCTACACCATATTAGGAGGATGCATTCCATGGTCCTCCATTCATTGCCCAAAAGGGTACCCTCCATCTGCCCATGAAAACCCCCCCTCCCTCACCACCTTGCAATTCCTAAAATGAAGAAGATAACCTCTCAACTGACTGATGATTAATTTGAATTGGTCACTTTGCCATCCCACTGGCCACACTGCACACTGGATGTATCCCCACACACCTCAAACAAGTGTGTGATAACCTGCATACCACCCATGAGCAATGCCCACCATTAAAGGCCTAACCTCCCCACCACTTCCACCCTATCGTACCCCCTCTAATAACAGTTCCAAAAGGTATCAATCATAGTGGCCACTTATATCAAGATGCCTATCCTCCCAAAGCAATGACCAATCCACTGCTTTCCTTTTCTGAAACTCTTGCTCTTACCATATCTAAACATTTCCTGCCAGACAACTATGAGCCTCATGAATCGAGATAAAATAAGCCAAAAGTGGTAAAGCCAAAGTGACATCTTTCTCTAACCAAACCACTATGCAGTACACAAACCTAAAGCCTGATTTTCCAATCCTCTGTTTCACAGCCTACCTTCTCTCCTCCACTCCAATGCCACTAAAACTGTCAAAAGATCTTAACTATTTGCAGCTTCCACTTTTGCATCAATGATCTCAAAAGTATCAACATACTCTTTTCCAAACATTTTATTTAACTGAGTATTGTATGTGAAGGTTTAGGAAAAACTGCTCCCCTGCCATGCCTCAGAGCCTGTGTAGCCACCATCTGGTCGCATCCCAAAGTCTGACCCAACCTCATGTAATCCTGCTTCAATCCCATCTATGAATGATGCCAGACTCCCATAGAAAACCCTACACTACCGTTTCTGGTGTCTGCCACCAACTTGAACCCCACACTGCCCGCCCTCGAACTTCTTAACTCTTGCCTGTTTGCTGGACTCCTGACATGACTCAACCCCCCCCCCCCATTCCTGAAAGAGACCCAACCCGTAACAAGTCAGGTATTCCTACATGAACTCTTAACATGTCATTACCTGCAACCACATCATGTGCCGCTCCAGCAGTGAGTACATCCCTTGTGACAGCGGCCCTTGACTGCAATGCCTGTTGTTACATGCACCTTCCCAGATTGCCTTCTCCTCTTCTAGCTGGACACAATAGGTTCTGCATTTCTGCCATTCATGGCCTCATTGTGCACTGCTCTAGTGGCCAGAACATCCACTGCAGCAGCATCCATCATGTCCACTTTCTAAAAATAAATAAATAAATAAATTTATTAATGCTAGAGTCATTGCATTATTTCCCGAAAGACACAGCATGTGCCTTTCTGTCAACCAGCCATACTACTCACCACAAGAATTGACTGCTGTATCCTTCCACAGAGATCTTCCCAAAACCTATGTGTGTGTGTGTGTGTGTGTGTGTATATATATATATATATATATATATATATATATATATATATATATATATATATATATATATATATATATATTTCCATATAAATGTTTAGTAAGGCACCCCTGCTGCCCCCCTCAAGAAAACCTTGGCAGTAGAACCACAAGTACGTAAGGCAACACAATCACTACCCTCCCCTGAACCGATGCTTACTACCACAGATGCACTGGTTAACAGCAAGTCTCAGCACTTCCTCACCCTCTATGGCCACCACACCAGGAAAATTAGGCTGTAATCTAACACATTGACTATGGTAAACACCAAAACAGTGAATGACAATTGGTAACAGCAGCCCCAAGAAGCCATTCCACTCACCAAGAGCACATCATTCCCACTCTGCAAACAATGTCAAAACAGAAATGGACATTGATCAAGAAATGTAGACAATGCCATCAATAATGGGTGGACAAAGTCCCAAAAATAGGGCCGATTTTTAATTATTGCTCTTAAAAACTTAGCAAATTGCTAGTAACAAAAGTTTTTTTTTAATTATTAATTTTCTGAAGGGTGTGAATTGTAAAACTGAAATGTCTGCCATTATTATCTGATTCCAGCCTTTGGTGGTTACCATAAAACTGCAATTTCATGAGAAACAGACACAAAATATGAGGCAAAATCTGGACATTCTGCAAAAATGTGCACAGTTAAGTAGTACGAACATGACCTCGACCATTACACAGCTTGACCGTTTAGTGGCTCCAACCAGAACTGGACATGCTCGGCCATCAGACATTACATTGTCTGCTTACTAGCCTGTGAACAGCAGCCCATAGCTGCTCTAACTACCAAATGCACACCACCAATGAAAACCAAAATCAAACAGATGCAACATCTCGGTCAATTGCAGAAAAGGCCTAAACAATAGACCTGATGCCAAAAGGCCTGGCACCAACCTGCTGCCATGCAAACAAAAAAAAAAGAAGAGTACTAGGCAGTGGGTGCAGACCTCTGATACCTGTCAGGAAACCAGAAACTGTACAATGTACAGGCCAACCTAAAATCAAACTATATACATTCCAGCAGACTTCCATCACATCTGTGGGACAGCAGCAACATCTGAACAGCCCAGGACACTGCTACCCTATGAACCATACACCACCAGTGAAAACCTCCTAGGGACTGATTTTTAATTACTCTTACCATGGAAAATGTCTCTCAAGGTCAGCGAATTTGAGTCCAACCAGCTAATCATTTAAGTAATCAACCACTTCTGGCATTCCACCAGATATGCACCCAAGTTCAACATTTAAGCAGTACCAGCTGCAACCATGCATTCTCAGAAAAAAAAAACACTGCTTGCAACTGCTTTGCAGCATGCAGACACCCCAGGGAACAATTGCACCAACAAATCCCTGATATTCCCAGAATATTAGTGTCATCATCTTCAGGCATTGACAGAATAGGCTAATGTGAAACAGTGTATATTCTGAAAATAAAAGATGTCTATAACTCTAATCATTGTCAGTATTCACCAAATGCAATTCACCACCTTATTTCCAAAACAGTAAGAATAACACAGTCTGATGCAAAATCAGGAAAAGTTGAAAAGTACACATTCAATTTCCAGCACTATAGCTCATCAAATGTAAAGCACTGATAAATTATTGCAAAGTGATACAAATACAGAGACAGCCTATACTCTATCTGAAAAGCTCAGCACTTGCTCCTATAGCATTTTGTTTACAGGTAAAGCACTCTTAAACAAACGAAAAGTACTTCATTCACCTAAATTCTGTTGAGTACCCATTTCCCTATAGGTCCTTTCTGACATCAGTTACACAGCAATCTTTTTCACTATTTCTAGCATGTCGAAGGGTCAGTTGCTAGTGTCCTCTCCTGTTCAGCTGGTGAATCTGGGAATCTTGAGGCAATGTTACAATTGCCTCATGTACACAGACAACCCTCTCCTCCTCCCAACAAATACAAACATATGCGAGAGATGCAACTATATAGCCAAAATGGAGGCTGAGCTCTCTCAATTCAGTACTGGCAAGACCAGTCAGGAGGAGAAGGTAACCACGCACACCACAAACCCAGTCTCACATAGAACTATCACAACTGCAAACCAAACACATAAACACACAAAAACATACTCGGAGGCGCTGATTAAAAATCTACCAAAACAACAGAGGCCTCCAAAGCAGACACCCAAGCAACCACCACCTCAAGACATAGCAAATGCAACACATAGTTCACAAAGTCAGTGTGCTAAACAGTCACAGCCCTTAAGGCCAAACAACATGCCAGACACACTTGTAATAGGTGACTCCATAGTCAGGCACACTGACGTCCCGCTCACCAGACTGAACAAGGAGAGGGTCACAGTAAACTGCCTGTCGGCAGCTAGAATCCGCCACATAACACAAGCACTCAGGTCACTCCACAGCAAGTACAAATATGACTCAGTCATTGTACATGCAGGTGTGAACGACCTGAGATGTACCTCCCCGGACTACATGAAAAGAGACATAGAGGAGCTCTCTGATTATGTAGCCCAGGCCGGTATGACCCTGACCCTGAGCAGCATCTTACCCTCACCAAGAATGATGCCACAGTACAAAGACAAAATGATCAGTTTTAACAATTGGCTTAATTACTGGTGTCATTCTAAGGGGATCCAGTGTCTGTCTGCTTGGGATGACATGCTTGACAAGCCACGCTGCTTCGCAAGGGATGGTTTGCACCTGTCACCCCTGGGCTTCCGGATATTGGCCAAGGCTCTTGCCACCCCCATAGTGCCTTTTTTAGGCAAGGCTCAAATAACAAACCTACCTCCCTAGAAAACACAAGTGGAAAAAACTAAGGGTAATGCTGCTCAATGCCAGAAGTCTAAACCTCAAGATGCACGCCTCAAGCCCTCCTCAGTATGGAGAACATCGATGTCTGTGCAGTGACTGAAACCTGGTTCAAGGCTCCTGAGAGCACCCCAGCACTATCAGGTTTTACCTCATATCATGCTTTCCGGCCCCAAAACTTGGACAGAACCACAAAAGGAGGGGAGTATCCATTTTCATCAAAGATACCCACACCTCCAGGTTAGTGGCAATGCACGAAGCATCGGAGACTATCCAGGTGCAACTAACCATAGGCAAAACTGCCTTACAGTTTGTAGCATGCTACACACCACCCTCTCAAACTCAGGAACCCCACACAGCCTTCCTGAAGACACTGGAGAGTATGAATGTCTCTCCAAATACCATCATTTTGGGAGACTTCAACTACCCAAACATAGACTGGGAACATTACTCAAGCCCCAACACTCTAGCCCAAAGGTTCTTAGAATTCATAAACTCAAATGCAATGGAACAACTAGTCACCATTCCCACAAGAGGAGACAATATACTAGACCTGATCATCACAAACATGGGGACAAAATGCTCCACACCGAAGTACATCCCTCTTTGGTAAGATCAGACCATAAATTAATCTCACTGGAAATCCACATCCCGCCCCCACCCCCTGCACAAAAGACCACAGTGAAGAACTTCTCAAAAGCAAACTTCACACTTCTTAAGACTGAAGTGGTATCTTTCAAGGCCCCTGGGCCAGTGGAAACCACAACCCACACTGCTGAATCCTTTGCAAATGCCTTCTATGGGCACCTTCAAGAATGCATGGATCATGCAATCCCAAATAAAACCAAGACCCAGTCCCCCAAAGGCAGGCAACCGGTCTGGTGGACCCCAGCCATAAACAAACTTTACAACAGAAGGAGGAAGCTACTACATGACAGAGCAAAATCCATAAAAGGTAAGGCATCTCTGATCAGTACTAGCAAAAAACTACGATCACTCATAAAATCATCCAAGGCCAACTTTGAGAGAAAAATCGCAAATGACACAAAAGACAATCACAAGGCCTTCTTTAGCTATGTTAGAAACCTGGGTGGAAACTCCCAGATATGCTCAGAGTTAGTCCAAAATGACACAAAATACACTGAACCCACTGACATTGCCAACATTCTGGCAGACAGGTTCAGTGCAAATTTCTCCCCCCCCCCCCAAAAGGAGAAATAGCTATCCCAGCAGAGTGTAGCCTCCCTAACATCTCAGATGCCCAGGTGAGAGCCGCCCTCTCTAAAGCTAAAAACACAGCATCAATGGGACCGGATGGTGTCCCGGCTGTGTGCTACATGAACTCCAAGAGGAACTAAACCCACACATAAGGCTGCTGTTTAATCTTAGCCTTACCACAGGATACGTACCCAAAGAGTGGCGTACGGCAACAGTGGTCCCACTTCACAAAGGCAGTGCTTCTACAGACCCTGGAAATTACCGCCCCATAAGCCTGACGAGCCTGGTCTGCAAAGCTATGGAGAGGATCATTATGGAACTCATAAACAAAGACATTGGGGACCTACAGACATTGGATCCTACCCAATTTGGCTTTGTCAAGGGCAGATCCTGCCTTCTGAACTTGGTCGACTTTTTTGAAACAGTCACTAAGGCCATTGATGAGGGTAAGGCAGTTCACACAGCCTACCTTGACCTTGCAAAAGCCTTTGACACAATACCCCACTCGGGCATCATAGACAAACTCACCAGCTTAAATGTAAACCCATATGTCACAAGATGGGTTGCAAACTGGCTCAAGGACAGAACCCACAGGGTCAGAGTTGCTGGAGCTATGTCAGACTCTAAGCCAGTCACAAGCAGTGTCCCACAGGGCTCAGTCCTGGGACCCCTCTTGTTCTGCATTTATTTTTCCGAGGTACAGGCAAACATAGGAGGATTGTGGCTGACAAAGTTCGCAGATGACTGCAAACTGGGCGCCATAATTGATACTCCAGCGGACACAAATATCCTTCAGAGAGGCCTCATAGAAATGGATAATTGGTGCCAGAGCCATGGCCTTAAGCTAAACGCCAAAAAATGTATAGTCATACCCTTTGGGAAAAACAAGGTACCAACAAATTACCACATAGGCGGTAATCCATTAAGTACGGAAGAGGTAATCAGGGACCTAGGGACCCAGGTTGACAGTAACCTCTCATTTGACACTCACATAGCCAAAGTGGTTAGGAAGACCTTCTATATTGCCCACATTATCATGAAGGGTTTCACATCTAGATCAAGAGAGGTCATTGTGCCCCTGTACTCTTCTCTTATCAGGCCAATGATTGAGTACAATGCCCCATTTGGGATGTATCTCACCCGACACCTGCAGCAGTTGGAAAGACCCCAAAAGTTCCTCACCAAGAGGATAAAGGGTCTTAAACATATGTCATATGCTGCCCGACTGAAAAAACTCCAGCTCTATTCAGTCGCATACCGCCTACTCAGAGGTGATCTGTGCCTGACGTGCAAGGCTATGTCCAATCCTGAATTAATGGACATGCTCCACCTCAGAAAATCCAAATCCATCAGAGCCACGAGAACAAGTGACTTAAACCTCAACACAGAAATAAATAGAACGTGCTGGAGGGACAGATTCATAACCCAGAGGCATTCCTACACTCTGGAACAGAATCCCAGTCCATGTTAGGCAGAGCCCCTCACTGACTCTATTCAAGAGAAATCTCGACGAGTGGATGGGAGATCGTAGGTTTACCCCGGGGGTCATCTCTTTGTCACTACTAGACAGAGGCATAGTAAACTAAACCCTAAAAGGGCGTAGTATTCTCATCCTAAGGGGGTGGTGTAGGCCACATACACTCTGGCTAGGCTTATAAATGCCCTAGGGCAGATAGCCTAGTACGAACCTATGAACCTATGAACCTATACCCTCCACTTGTGAACATGTGGGTGAATGAAAGCCCGCAAAACAGCTGCTGAGCATTTTCTCCACACTGCAGAGTATCTACTTTAAACCTGCTGCAAGAAAGCAATCAGAAACAAACCCTAAACAACCATACATGCCACAAACCTTCTCTCTTTCCCCATCTCTTTTTTATGCTCTAAATGCAAACCTAAATCCCCAAAACCATAACCACAGTGATATTATCACACACTATCCCAAAAATGCCCTTCCCACGGACTAGCAAAGTGAGAGGAGAAAATGTAATACCCACCACTATTTTGTTATCCAATTACTACTCAAATCCTCCATGCACACTTCAGTTGTCTAAGGCCTACCTGTCCAAAGTTACCTACAGATTGTCTGGGATGTAAACTTGCAGATAGCAATTTCATGCCAAAATCTGATCCCTTCCTAGTTACCCTCACACAAAACTACTGCAGCCCCTCCTTACACTTACCTCACATCCTCCCAACCTTGCTGCTTTCTCAATTTAACCCTTCCATCCCCACTGCCTAACTAACTACCTTCCACCATCATCCTCCCAGCCCTAATAACCCCTTCACCCCCTCCCCAAACCTTAACCCTGTGCTGTCCCTACCTGACCTACACCAGAAGATATCCCTGGACAAATAGCTTTTTTCCCAAACCTCATTTGTATTTTGAATAGGGAGGTGTGCATGGCATACTGTTTGTGCTATACTATGTTTTATATAGATAGGACTGCAATGAATGCTTTTAACAGTTTTGGACATTTATCCCTTTTCTTGAAAGGTATTATGCACCCCTTTAGTAAATGTTTTAAATGATGCATTTATTATAGCTCGTTTGACATTTTTGTTAGATTTACTTCATCATTTTATTCATGTTGCTTTTGTATTTAAATTTGGCCAATAGATGGATTACATTTTTGAACATTCCTACACCTTGACAATTATAAGCTAGATAAGTTTTTATTTGGTCAAGTTCATATCACTTATGTTGAACTTACCAGTCATTGCTTTCCTTATGAACACACTGCTAGAGAAGATTTTAAGCATGCTCCAACAGAGTTCCCTTTTCTTCATGTTGGTGCAGTCATGGAACTGGTGTATATAAGTTTATGCAGATTAGGGGGGGAGCTCACAGCCAAATGAGCTCAATGTGTTGGTTTCCTGACAGTTTTGTAATTCACTGAGTTATAGCTGAGGTAATCTTTTGCCAGTGGATGAATTGATGGCTAACAGTGTTACAAAGATCATTGCTAATTATGAGTAATTGTCTTAAATACTTGCATGTTTTTCAAATGTTTCAAACATGACTTTTGATCACAGGTATTCATTCTGAAGAAGTTTCCTGGTATTTGTGAGAGATGCAAGTAATAATCCTATACATCATTTTTATTTTTAATTAAAAAAATGCATATTCACAGTTCATATTGCCATCCCACTTGCTTTGGAATGTTTGTTATTTATTAACTTGCTTAAGACAACCTGTTTCTAATAATAAATTAATTAAAGCAAAAGTGAAACAGTTTGCAAACTCATTGATTATGGGATGAAGACAGCCAACTAAATGGTTAAAACACAAAATATGTAAGCTGTAGATTTTATCCATATAAGAATGGGCAAACTGTACATTAAACCTTGATTGGAGAATGGATATTTTAAGCTACTGTGAATATCAGACATTAAAAAAATAAAATAAAATAAAACAATCAACTTCCAGCAGGGTGTTCATGTATAGATAACATCCTATGAAAAACAAGCCTGCTGCTTCATAGCAGCATATTAAGCTGCAGTGAATATTAGACATTAAAAAAAAAAAAAACGATCAGCCACCATTCTTTTACAAGGACTAAACAGCACTTTTCTGTATGGCAAGCATAAAATGAAAAGAAATACTCAATAAAAGAAAAAGAAAATTGTATGTGTGTGTGTTTGTATTTCAGTGTATGTATGTGTGTGTGTGTGTGTGTGTGTGTGTGTGTGTGTGTGTGTGTGTGTGTGTGCACCTGGGTGCATGCATGTCTTCGTGAGACTGAGTGAAAGTGAAAGATAGCTAGGCAAGAATACTGACTGAATCAGGCAGTCCAGCAACATCAATTTGTTAAATATTAAAAGTTATTAAACTCTTTATACTAGCCATTTTTGATTGACTTTAGCCTTCAGTGAAAGCATAACCATGGATCAAACCCACAGCATAATGAGAATGTAGATCCAGTTTTAACAGATTCTTGGCACTGTAATTTAATCTAACCGTTTCCTTCTTTAACTGCTCTCTAATTCTATTACTGTAAGGAGTTATTTCAGTTAATATGTGTGATATATTCACCCAGAATTCAGATACTGTTGTTTGTGTTTCCTCTATGACAGCTGCCCTGCTAAATACTGATTATAAAATCTTTTTATAGATGCCAGCTAACAGTGTCAATACCTCTTACCAATTTAATGCACTTAGATGAAAATGTATTAATCTCCACCAGGCAAACACAAGATAAAGAGAAAATGATGTCATATACTCCCAGGAAAATTATTGCCAATATTATCACAGTCTCTGATTTGGCAGTCCACAGACTCAAATGTAATCCAATGAAGATGAGAAGATTGTGGGTTGACTATTCTGTGCTAGACATTTATGTTCACAATTAATTACTGACACTGTTGCATCATGATAGTTCCTTGATATGACATCCTTTACTTGACTTTGAAAAACCAAGATTACATGTGCCTGACTCAGTGTCAACTCAAGTAGATGTTATGGATTCCAAAAACAAAAATAAACACTTTTTAGTGAACTAGAATGGTGAGATCCACTCAACTTTTATTAAACAACAACTTGGTTTAGTATGTTCATCTCATCAGCTGATACTGGGACTTGCTTTAAACTGTTAAATATATCATGGCACTTATTGAAAAGAATAGGGGGCGTCCGCTGCATACTGACCTGATTACCACTGCTTCATATAAGTGCTACCTCAGGTTTCCATAATAATCAGGCCATATGTCTAACTGAGCAACATAATTAATAAAATGTAAATACAATAAACAGGAAACAGAATTATCTCAATCCAGATTGTGTAGTTTAATGCTTAATCTGAACACTGAAGAAGAAGAATCATAAAAGTGAATTAGGTATACTTGAGATATTGCAGAAATGTATATTCCCCAAAAACTTTAGTTCAGTCTATTTGAATGTATGCAGGGAACAGTTGTCAGTCTTGGACCAGTAATCACAAGTTTACTGCTGTTTGATTGACAGAATGATATGTGTAATAAATGTTATGTAACAATGCAATTTTTCCTAGCTGTCCAATCCCCTGCTCTTTAATGGGGGGGGGGGGGGTTCTGCTATACCCCAATCTCCAAATATGTTATCTCTAAGTTAACATTAAATCAAAAAAATGGGAATCAGTTTGCTTTCTGTTATTCTGTTTTGGACTACCTTGGAAGAAGTTTATTTAGAAATCACAGATTCAGACTCATCGGTATTCAATTGTATTTATTACTGCTTGGAAGTAACTTGATTAAAGTGTAGCTATCATTCTAAGTCTTTTGGATTAAGCACTTGGGCTTCAGACCAGTTGTTTTACATTAGGAAGGTTTGTGGTCTGCACTGTGGTGGCAGGACAGGTAGTTTACATCCTTCTAAGTTGGGAACTGCTGATTGAGGGCTCAGTGTCTGTTATTCTAAAAGTGTATTAGTTCTGGTTTAAGCACTTGGGCTTCAGGCCAGTTATTTTACATTAAGAAGGTTTGTGGTCTGCACTCTTGTGGGAGGAGAGGCTGGACTCTGCCCTTCTGAGCTGGGAATTTCTGGTTAAAGGCTTATAGTGCCTGCATATTTGAACTGTTTCTTACTGAAATTGGTACACCTTGTTTGCTGTAGCATAGACTAGATCCAGGCCTGCTACATCTAGCTTTGTTTGTATACTTGTTGTTTGTTTGCTTGTTATTTCCCTGAAATGCTAATTGCACCTAAAACGCGGCTTCTGTGGATCCCTAGTGATATCTGCATTGCTTACAATACTCATTTCCTTGTTTCACTTGAAAGAAAGTTACTGCTTGTCGTTTTTGCATTTAAGTTACCTGTAACACATTGCATTTAAGTTACCTGGCACTTGCTCACTAAAGCAATTATATAAGTCAGCACTAAAAAATTAAAAGCACTACACCCTCACAAACTCCCCTTGAGTACCTTGTTCCCCATTGGCCCTTTTTTCAATTATAAAAGAATTCCCAATACTATTCTAGCATGTCCAAAGGTCAGTTGTCAATCTCCTTTCCGGTCCAGCTGGTGAATCTGGGAATCTTGAGGCAATGTTACCACTGCCTCATGTACACAGACAGCCCTCTCCTCCTCCCAACAAATTCCAACACATGTGAGAGATGCAAACATATAGCCAAACTGGAGGTTAAGCTCTCTCAACCCAGTACTGGCGTAACCAGTCAGGAGGAGAAGGAAACCACACTCACTACAATTCCAGTCTCACATAGACCTACCACGACAGCAAACCAAACACATAAACACACAAAAACATACTCGGAGGCTCTAAATAAAAATCTGCCTAAGCAGCAGAGACCTCCAAAGCAGACACCCAAGCAACCGGTACCCCAAAACAAAACACGTGCAACACATAGCTCACAAAGCCAGTGTGACGAACAGTCACAGCACTTAAGGCTAAACAACACACCTGATACACTTGTAATAGGCGACTCTATCGTCAGGCACACTGACGTCCCGCTCACCAGGCTAAACAAGGAGAAGGTCACGGTGAGCTGCCTGTCGGGTGCTAGGATCCGCCACATAACACAAGCACTCAGGTCACTCCAAGGCAAGTACAGATATGACTTGGTCATTGTCCATGCTGGTGTGAATGACCTGAGACGTACCTCCCTGGACTACATGAAAAGAGACATAGAGGAGCTCTCTGAGCATGTAGCCCAGGCCGGTATGACCCTGACCATGAGTAGCATCTTACCCTCAGCAAGAATGATGCCACAATATGAAGACAAGATGATCAATTTCAACAATTGGCTTAAGTATTGGTGTCATTCAAAGGGGATCCAATGCCTGTCAGCCTGGGATGACATGCTCGACAAGCCATGATGCTTCGCTAGGGACAGCTTGCACCTGTCACCCCTGGGCTTTCGGATATTGGCAAAGGCTCTTGCTTCCCCCATAGTGCCTTTTTTAGGCAAGGCTCAAAAGACAAACCCACCTCCATAGGTATCACAAGGGATAAGAAACTAAGAGTAATGCTACTCAACGCCAGAAGTCTAAACCTCAAGATGCATGCACTCGAAACTCTCCTTAGCATGGAGAACATCGATATCTGTGCAGTAACAAAAACCTGGTTCAAGGCTCCCGAGAGCATCCCAGCACTACCAGGTTATACCTCATACCATGCTTTTCGGCTCCAAAACTTGGACCGAACCACAAAAGGAGGGGGAGTATCAATATTCGTCAAAGATACCCACACCGCCAGGTTGGTGGCACAGCATGAAGCATCAGAGACTATCCATGTGCAGCTAACAGTGGGTAAAACTGCCTTCCAGTTTATAGCCTGCTACAGACCACCCTCACAAACCCAGGAACCCCACTTGGCCTTCCTGAGAACACTGGAAAATATGAAGGTCTCTCCAAACATCATTATATTGGGCGACTTCAACTACCCAAACATAGACTGGGAGCATTACTCTAGCTCCAACACCCTAGCCCAAAGGTTCCTAGAATTTATAAACTCAAATGCTATGGAACAACTTGTTACCACTCCCACAAGAGGGGAAAACATACTGGACCTGATCATCACCAACATGGGGACTCCATGCTCCAGACCAGAAGTGTATCCCTCACTGGTAAGATCAGACCATAAACTAATCTCACTGGATATTCACATCCCGACCCCACTCCCTGCCCAGAAAACCACAGTGAAAAACTTCTCTAAAGCAAATTTCACACTCCTCAAAACTGAGGTGGAATCCTTCAAAGCCCCCGAGCCTGTGGAAAATACGGCCCAGACCGCAGAATCCTTTATAAATGCATTCTATGAACACCTTCAGGAATGCATGGATCATGCAATCCCAAATAAAACCAAGACCCAATCCTCCAAAGACAGACGTCCTGTCTGGTGGACCCCAGCCATAAACAAACTATACAATAGAAGGAGGAAGCTACTACATGATAGATCAAAATCCCAAAAAGGGAAGGCATCTCTGATCAGTATTAGCAAAAAACTACGGGCACTCATAAAATCATCTAAGGCCAGCTTCAAGAGAAAAATTGCACAGGACACTAAGGATAATCACAAGGCTTTCTTTAGTTATGTTAGGAACCTGGGTGGGAATTCCCAGATATGCTCAGAATTACTCCAAAATGACAAAAAAATACATAGAACCCACAGACATTGCCAACATCCTAGCTGACAGGTTCGGCGCAAACCCCCCCCCCCTTCCCCACCAAAAGGGCAAATATCTATCCCAGCAGAGTGCTGCCCCCCTGACATCTCAGATGCTCAGGTAAGAGCCGCCCTCTCCAAAGCAAAAAACACAGCATCAATGGGACCAGACGGTGTCCCGGGCAGCGTCCTACATGAACTCCAAGAAGAGCTAAACCCAAACATAAAACTACTGTTCAATCTCAGCCTTACTACAGGATATGTACCCAAAGAGTGGCGTACAGCAACAGTGGTCCCTCTCCACAAAGGTTGTGCCTCAACGGATCCTGGAAACTATCGCCCCATAAGCCTGACTAGCTTGGTCTGCAAAGCTATGGAAAGGATCATCATGGACCTCATAAATAAAGATATTGGGGACCTACAGACACTGGATCCTACCCAGTTTGGCTTTGTTAAGGGCAGATCCTGCCTCTTAAACCTGGTTGATTTCTTTGAAACAGTCACCAAGGCCATTGACGAGGGGAAGGTGGTCCACACAGCCTACCTGGACCTCGCAAAAGCCTTCGATACAATACCCCACTCGGGCATTATAGATAAGCTCAACAGCTTAAATATAAACCCCTATGTCACTAGATGGGTTGCAAACTGGATCAAGGACAGAACCCACATGGTTAGAATTGCTGGAGCCATGTCAGACTCCAAACCAGTTACAAGTGGCATCCCACAAGGTCAGTCCTGGGACCACTCTTGTTCGGTATATATTTCTTGGAGGTACAGGCCAACACGATAGACTGTGGCTGACCAAGTTCACAGATGACTGCAAACTGGGTGCCATAATCGACTCTCCAGCGAAACAAGCATCCTCCAAAAGGGCCTCATAGAAACAGACAACTGGTGCCAGAGCCATGGCCTCAAGCTAAATGCCAAAAAGTGTATAGTCATCCCCTTTGGCATAAACAAAGTGCCCACAAATTGCCACATAGGTGGTAATCCATTAAGTACAGAAGTAGTAATTAGGGACCTGGGGACCCAAGTTGATAGCAATCTCTCATTTGACAACCATGTGGCCAAAGTGGTTAGAAAAACATTTTATACAGCCCACGTAATCATGAAGGGATTCACATCTAGATCAGGGGAGGTCATCATGCCTCTTTACTCATCCCTCATCAGGCCCATAATTGAGTACAATGCCCCTTTTGGGATGTACCTTACAAGACACCTGCAGCAACTGAAAAGACCCCAAAAGTACCTCACCAGGAGGATCAAAGGGCTCAAACAGATGCCATATGCTGCCTGGTTAAAGAAACTCCAGCTCTACTCAGTGGCATACTGCCTGCTCAGAGGTGATCTGTGCCTGACGTATAAAGCCATGTCCAACCCGGAATTAATGGACATGCTGCACCTCAGAAAATCCAAATCCCATCGAGCTACGTGCTCGAGAGACTTGAACCTCAGCACTGAAATAAATAGGACATGCTGGAGGGACAGATTCATAACCCAGAGGCTCCCTTCACTCTGGAATAAAATCCCAGTCCAGGTTAGGCAGAGTCCCTCATTGACTCTCTTCAAGAGGAATCTTGAGTGGATGGGATATCATAGGTTTACCCCGGGTATCACTTTTGTGTCACTGTTAGACAGAGGCACAGTATACTAACCTTGAAAAAGGGTATAGCAAAATTAATTTAAAATGGGTGGCAAAAGCCAAACACACTCTGGCTAGGCTTATAAATGCCCTAGGGCAGATAGCCTAGTATGAACCTATGAACCTATAATCACATCATAGTGTATAGGGATGACACAGATTCCCTGCAAAAACACCTTAAATTTGACCATTGCAGTGGCACAGCTGTGGTCATCAGTCCCACAGTTCATTGGATTTAATAATTCATCGCACTTCCTCAGCAGCCAATCATTTTACTAAGTAGATGAAACATGTCTTGCTTTTATTTATTTTTTAACATTCTATATTCATCTTGAAATCATAATTATGTCTAAAACTACATAAGTGGCTCTAAAAATATTTGTATCAAACACTGATCAGATGAATCACTAGACAAATCAGTATATACTGTGTGTGTGTGTGTGTGTGTGTGTGTGTGTGTGTGTGTGTGTGTGTGTGTGTGTGTGTGTGTGTGTGTGTGTGTGTGTGTGTATATAGATATAGATATAGATATAGTTTTATATATATAGATATAGCTAAATATAAAACAATGAGAAAAGAGTGGCCATAATAAAAATTACACCAGTCACCAGACATATGCAAGCACACACACACACACACACACACACACACACACACACACACACACACACACACACACACACACACACACACACACACACACATTGTAAAGTCCAAAGAAACACTGGAGGTATCATATATACAAATCATGGAATTTGTTCTTCCAATTCAAGAAGACAAACAAAAGTCATAACCCACTCAGATTGTATACCAAACAAATCAATATCTTCAGCATTTTTCTTCCAGCAAAAACATTTAGAGTCCACATAGCCCTTTCAGTAACTGTCTGCACAAAAAGCAAAATCCCATGTTGTAGGCCTCATTCAGGCCTGTACAAATTGCCCTGACTGGGCTGTCACACTCAACACTTCCAGGGTTTTCTATTAAGCTTTTACTTATCTTGTGGTGATCTTCCCAATGAGGAGCTGTCTTCTTGAATGCTTTTGGCAGGCAACCTTCTTTTTTATAAAGGTAATGAGCAATTATCTTCTCATTGCTATATGATACATGCAAGTTCCTCACTAGAATTATGTAGGAACTTTCCTTATGAAAGTCCATGTTAAAGATGCACACAAATTAACTTTACAATATTGTATATCCATCTATCAGTCTATCTACCTCTCACATTATGGACTGTGATAAAAAGGCCCATTTTCTGAGATGTGATACTACTGTATTCCAAGGCACATTAACAGCAATGAGAAGACTTCATTATTGGCTAATTTGTATGTCTCTGAATTATCAATAACTACAAGTGCTACTCGGCAATTCCTTCCTCTAGTTACCGAAGGCTTCTGTTAGCACAGGGATTCCCCTCATTCCCTCTCCCACACAAATAAACATAAACGCATACATACGCGCACGCACACACACACACACACACACACACACACACACACACACACACACACACACACACACACACACACACACGTGCACACGCACACACACACACACACACACACACACACACACACACACACACACACGCGCACACACACACACACAAACACACACCAAATACCCCATACTTGTCCCTGTTTTGTCAGAATAATCTGGATGTCTCCTTTTTCCTGTTCTGGTCAATAACTGATGATTACAGTCAGCCACTGATATCAGACGTGTCAGAGTTTGACACTTCATATCCTTCAGTAAATTCATGCCAGTGCAAAAGCTGTTATTCCTGCAACTTTCTAAGCTTGTAAAAGCAATGATTAAAATCCATCCCTCTTTTTGCCACCATTAATTCTGGTTTTGCCTACATTTCTTGTGCTACAGGCATGCTTTATGTTTCCACTCACTCTCTCTCTCTCTCCTTGTAACTCTTGGACTGTTGCAGACATTTAATAATGTCTGAGAACCTTATTATATGTTAAAACTTCTGCTACACTAACTTATCAGTTAGTACAGCAAGTTAATAGCAAGTTAATTGTGAGATTTCATGTAGCAAAGGGACAGTGTTTGAAGCTGTTTTCTCTCCTTAATTATTTACTTTTTTTTACATCCTTGTTTGTCTACTGGTGGCGCGGATGATTAATATCCTTATTGGAAGGGTACAGAGATGAAATCGTTTTTAGTGCCTTTAAGGGACACAATGTAGTGTACCCCTGGAGCCTATTGTTTCCTCCTTCCCACATGCTGTATAGAAGCCATTAAAGCACAGCAGGGAAAAGTACTCCATGAAGTCTAGTGTTCCCCACCAACTCACATCTTTAGTGCCCCCATGGTAGCTAGTGGTTTCCCTGAATCACATCTTTAGTGTTATCCTTTGGGACTAGTGGTCCTCCCTACCCATGCCTTTAGTAGTTCCCCTGTTGGCTAATAGTGCCCCCTTCCATGTCTTCAGAGTTATTCCCTGATGGATAGTTTTCCTCCATAACACAATAGTACAGGCTTTGCTAATTAGTCTAGGGTTTTGTGGAAGTATGACAGCCACCCCAACTCAGACACACGCACACACACACACACACACACACACACACACACACACACACACACACACACAGACACACACACACATACACACACACTCAAGTGTATATGACACACCTACCCTACCTGCTCACTACCTCCCCATGCATTCTCCCAGGCAGACAAATGCTTACACATACTCTCACACATGTAGTAGTTCATCACATACATACATGCACACACACTCTAACTCTACATGACTGCTAAACTCCCATGCACTAACCTCTATAGCAAAAGATGAACATGATATTTTGGCTGTGTTCATTACCATGTGCATCAAACAGAGGGCATGCTAACATAAGCAGACAAGTAATTATCTGACTACCATAAATGTTTTACCACAGGCAGTTCTGGAAGAGAGCATATGGCTAACTAGCATACGGCTCACCCCGGAATGCCTCATTAGCATATAAAATTGCTACAGAGAAAGCCCGCCCACCTCTGTGCTCATCATCTTCAAGCAAAAGCACTGAGGTTGGGGTGTTACTGAAAATAGAAACATTAATTTGGGGTAACTCTTTTGAATTCTGGCATATCTAGCTATATCTGCAGATTTCTTTACCTCTCTCTATATATAGATACATATGTATATATTGATATAGATAGATATAAACAATTTGTATGTGTGTATGTGTGTGTGTGTGTGTGTGTGTGTTTGTATTTGTGTGTATATATCTATAGCTATACATATCTATATATATCTATATATATATATGGTTCTACCTGACTTCGTCGACAGCGCAGAAGACCGACATCGGAATCCGGAGCTCCAGAAGATCGAAAGTGAAGAAGACCGACGCGAATCGCGAGTGGCAGAACATCGACAATGCAGAAGCCCGACACGACGGATGACAACACCAACGCCGAGGATGCCGACATGGGGAAAGGCTGTGTGAGTATGCGGTAGTGACGGACGTTAGGGTGCGAGGCAGGTAAGTGTGGAGATTGACGGTCTGTGGGGATAGGGGTGGGTTAAGTGAGTTAGGTTAGGGAGCGATAGGGGTGGGTTAAGTGAGTTAGGTTAGGGAGCGATAGGGTGGGTTAAGTGAGTTAGGGTTAGGGAGCGATAGGGGTGGGTTAAGTGAGTTAGGGTTAGGAGCGATAGGCGGTTAAGTGAGTTAGGGTTAGGGAGCGGGTAGGTAAGTGTGCGATAGTGACGGACCTTAGGGTTAGGGTAAGGTTTAGTGTGGGCTTGTAAGGATTTTGGTGTGCTTGTGTTGTGTGTGTGGTTTGTGGAATGGGGATGTGTTTTGTTTTTAATTGTTATTGTGGTGTGTGCAGTGTATGGGGTTTCGTGTTTGTGTACCGTCGGTTATTTCGTTGTCGGTTATGTGTGGTTTCGTGTTTATGGACTGTCGAATATGTGGTGTCGGTGATGTGGTTGTCGGTGTTGTGTGGTTTCGACTATGTCAGGTAGAACCATATATATATATATATATATATATATATATATATATATATATATATATATATAGTAGTGGGGGGTATTGTGTTTCACTTCATTGATATTCAGTGTTAAACTCTTAGCCTAGAGGGTTTCTCTGTATTATAACTGTTAGTCACATATCTTTGAATGTATTACTGCTCAATATCTGAGTTGTTTGGCTTCTGCTACATACCTACAATCAACTGCATTACTAGCTGAGTGAAGTACAAACTTGCAGTGTTAAAGATTGTACTTCATTTTATTTTATTTTTCTGTGCATTTAATTGTTTCATTGGTCTGTGTCTCTCCGTAGTTGCTTATTTTTCTATTTAATTGTTTCATAGAATACTGTGGTCTTTCTCTGTATCTGCAGTTAGTTTCCCACCTCCCTTCCTGTTCTTGTTCTGGTAGTAATCTTGGTGGCTTTGGAATTGTCCACCCCTCCTGTAAATTTGTGTTTGAACACTCCTCCTAGGTCTTTCTCAGTTGCTCACTCAACCGAGTACAGTGAGATCATATTTTGACTTCAGACACTCCTACCAGTCCCATCTGTTCAGCTCTATCTCAGCTCTATTCCATTCTAGTGTCACTAGCTCATTCTACCTAATACAGAGAGAACATTTGTGAAGGGCAAGCCACTTAGGTCCTTAATTTTGTATTATCTTTTGTTTCTCCTTTCTCCCTTTCCTGTAAATAGTTTAGTCCAGACACAGATTTACTCTAACCAGGACTGTTTGTAAGCTTCTGAGCCCCCAAAGCGTTTCTGTGTTGGAGGGAAGCCTTCTAGCTTAGCAGTGGGAGTGGTAAGCACTAGGTAGCCTATCTACCACAAGAGTGTTTTTTGGCTCAGTAATTGTAGTTTTTTGGCCGTTTGGGCAGTTTTTCCATCTCTTTCAACTTTCTGGTTTAACAACCTGTGTTTGCACTTGTTTCCCACCTTTTCTGTAACAAGTCTAGTCCAGATACAGAATTGCTGTATCCAGGACTGTTTGTAAGCTTCTGAGCCCCCAAAGCCTTTCTGTGTTGGAGGGAAGACTTCTAGCTTATCAGTGGGAGTGGTAAGCACTAGGTAGCCTATCTACCACAAAAGTGGTTTCTGGCCCAGAAATTGTAGTTTATTGGCGTTTGGGCAGTTTTTCCATCTTTTTCAACTTTCTGGTTTAAATGCCCACGTTTGCACTTGTTTTCCACCTTTCCTGTAACTAGTCAAGTCCAGATAGAGATTTGCTGCATCCAGGACTGTTTGTAAGCTTCTGAGCCCCCCAAACCTTTCTGTGCTGGACGGAAGCATTCTGGCTTATCAGTGGGAGTGGCAAGCACTAGGTAGCCTATCTACCACAAGATCCAGGTATAGATTCTTAGTTTTAGCCCTTGAATCTGTTTATTTGTCCTAAGCACTTGTTCAGAAATTGTTGTTAGGACTAAATAAGCTTCAAATTACTACAGCACTCAACCTTCCTCTTTACCTAGAGGAAAACAGTTTTTGTACATACTTTCCTCTCTTACTTAGAGAAAAACAGCTCTTAAACTCATTTTCCTCACTTGTCTAGAGGAAAGTAGTTTTTTTTATTCAGGCATGCCCAAGGGTCAGCTCCCAGTGTTCTCTCCTGTTTATCTGATGAATCTGGCCATCTTGAGGCAATGTGGCAATTGCCTCATGTACACAGACAACCCTCTCCTCCTACCACCCAACATCACAATCTGTGAGGGATGCACTTATCTAGCCAAACTGGAGGTAAAGCTCTCTCCAACCATGAACTGAACTTGACAGTCAAGAAGAGAAGGTAATCACTTGCGCCGCACCACACTCATCACATAGTCCAACTAAACCTACACCACCAAAATCCACACATTGAAACACAAAAACATTCGCAGAGACATTTGATAATAATCTGCTCAAGCAACAGAGATCTCCAAAGCAGAAACGCAAGTAACCTCCACCCCCCAACACAACTCAAATGACACATAGCCCACAGACTCAGTGTGCCAATAAACCACAGCCCATAAGGCAAACCAATGTACCCAACACACTAGTCATAGGTGAATCTATAGTCAGACACACTGATGTCCCACTCACTAGGCTAAACAAGGAGAAGGTTACTGTCAGTCACCTGTCAGGTGCCAGAATCTACCACATAACCCATGCACTCAGGTCACTCCACAACAAGTACAGATATGACTCTGTCATTGTCCATGTTGGTGTGAATGACATGAGACGTACCTCCCTGGACTACATGAAAAGAGACATGGAAGCGCTCTCCAATCTTGTAGCCGAGGGAGGTATGACCCTAGCCCTGAGTAGCATCCTGCCATCACCCAGAATTATACCACAGTACAAGGACAAAATTATTGACTTCAACAATTGGCTAAGCTTCTGGTGTCATTCTAAGGGGATCCAGTATCTGTATGCCTGGGATGACATGGTCGACAGACCATGATGCTTTGCCAGAGAAGGCCTGCATCTGTCGCCCCTGGGATTCCGGATACTGGCTAAGGCTCTTGATGCCCCTATAGTGCCTTTTTTAGGCAAGGTTCAAATGACAAATTCACCATTGTAACAGGAACAGGCAAGCAAAAACTGAGGGTAATGTTACTCAATGCTAGAAGTCAAAATCTCCAAATGCACATACTCGAGGCACTCCTTAAAATGGAAAACATCGATATCTGTGCAGTGACTGAGACCTGGTCCAAGGCTCTAGAGACCACCCCTGCATTACTAGGCTATAACTCATACCGCACTCTTCGGCCATCTAGCCTGGACCAAAACACCAAAGGCGCAGGTGTGTCCATATTCACTAAGGATATACACACCTCCAGGCTAGTTGTGCAGCATAATGCATCCAAGGTTATCCAAGTGCAACTAACTCTGGGCAAAACTGCAATCCAAATTGTAGCTTGCTACAGATCCCCCACCATGCCCCAGGATTCCCACTCCTCTTTTCTTGATATACTGGAAAATATTAGGGTTCAACCAAACACCCTAATAATGGGTGATTTCAAATACCCCACCATTAACTGGAAAAACTACTCATGTACCAATTCCTTCACTCAACGCTTTCTGGAATTCATAAATTCCAATGACCTGGATCAACTTGTCCAAACCCCCACCAGGGGCAACAATACCCTAGACCTAGTCATTACCAACATGAGTGACCTATGTTCTACAACTGAAATCAACTCCTCGTTGGTTAGATCTGACCATAAGCTAATCACCCTAGATATCTGCATCCCACCCCCTCCCGCACCATTAAGAAAACCACGGTATAAATTTTCTCCAAAGCCAACTTCATGCTTCTTAAGACAGAAGTGGTGAAGTTCATGACACCATGCGGATAGACAATACAATTATGACTGCTGAATCCTACACAAATGCACTCTATAAGCACTTACATGAGTGTATGGATTGTGCTATCCCAAACAGAACCAAGATGCTATCCTCCAAAAAAAGGAAGCCAATCTGGAGGTCCCCTGCCATAAACAAACTCTACAACAGAAGGAAGAAACTTTTGCAAAACAGAGTAAAATTTCATGAGTGGAGGAGCTCCCTGGTCAGCCTCAGTAAGAAGCTGAAATCCCTTATAAGATCCTCCAAAGCTAGCTGAGAAAACAAAATTACCACTGATTCTAAGGGCAACCACAAAGCATTCTATAGCTATGTCAACAATTTCAATGGCAACACCCAGATCTGCTCTGAGTTACAGCACAACGGCATGAAAATTACAGAACCAACTGATACTGCCATCATCCTGGTAGATAGGTTCAGTGCTAACTTTACCCCCACCCCCCACCCCCCCTAAAGGGCACATATCTATACAGGAAGAATGCAGAGTCCCTGTAATCACATCTATGCAGGTAAAAACTGCACTCTCTAAAACTAAAAACACAGCATCCCTGGGACTGTACAACCTCCCAGGCTGTGTTTTACACGAACTTCAGAACAAACTGTATCCTACCTAAGCATCATGTTCATTCATAGTCTCACATCAGGCTTTGTGCTCACTGAATGGTGCACAGCAACAGTTACCCACTCCACAAAGTTGGAGCCACCACTGATCCTGGGAACTATCGCCCTATTAGCCTGACAAGCCTGGTCTGCAAGGTCATGGAATGTATCATCATGGTACTCATAAACAAAGACATTGGTAGCTTCCAAACTCTGGACCCCACCCAGTTCGGGTTTGTGAAAGGCAGATCATGCTTTCTGAACCTGATCAACTTTGTTGAGGCAGTCACCAAAGCTGTAAACGAGGGTAAGGTGGTTCACACAGCCTATCTTGACCTCGCCAAGGCTTTCGACACCATCCCCCATTCTGGAATTATAGCTAAACTAGGTACAAATCCCTACGTCACAAGATGGGTTGCCAACTGGCTCACTGACAAAACCCACACTGTAAAAGATGCAGACTGCAAATCTGACTTCAAAGCAGTGACAAGTGGAGTACCATAGGGTTCAGTCCTGGGACCTCTCCTGTTTGGTATCTACAACTCTGAAGTGCAGACTAACACAGAAGACCTCTGGCTAATGAAGTTCTGTGAACTAGGAGCCATAGTCAAGTCTCCAAATAATGTGGACATCCTACAGAAGGCCCTCACTGAGACAGATGCCTGGTGTCAGAGGCATGGTCTCAAACTCAATGCAAAAAAGTGCATTGTCACCCCCTTTGGTAAAAACTCTGTACCCATGAACTACCACATAAACAGCAGTCTACTTAATGCCGAATGTGCGATAAGAGATCTTGGGACCCAGGTGAACAGTAGTCTCACTTTGAAAATCACATTGCCACAGTAGTAAGGAAATCCTTCTATGTGGCACACCTCATCACAAAAGGGTTCTCATCCAGGAAAAAAGAGGTCATTGTTCCCCTCTACTCAGCACTCATTAGACCCATTATAAAGTACAATGCCCCTTTTGGAATGTACCTCAGAATATATCTGCAGCAGCTGGAAAGGCCACAGAAGTACCTCACAAAGAGGATTACTGCCCTCAAATAGATGCCGTACACTGACCATCTCAAAAAACTCCGGCTATACTCGGTAGCATATCACCTACTCCAAGGAGATCTCTGCCTAAACATATAAAGCTATGTCAAATCCAGAGCTGTTTGACATGCTTCACCTAAAAAACAAATCCCAATCCCTCTGAGCTACACGGTCTAGGGACCTAAACCTTGTCACCACAATAAACAGGACATGCTGGAGGGATAGATACCTGTCCCAGAGACTTCCTATACTCTGGAAGAAGCTACCCATCTATGTCAAGCAAAGTTCCTCATTAGCACTCTTCAAGAAAAATCTTGATGAGTGGATGGTTAATAGGAAATACACCCCGGGGATTACTTCTGTGGCTCTGCTCAACAGGGGCACAGGAAATTAACTTTCTTGGTTGGCGTAAGCCAGGGAACCTTGTTGGCTAGGCTTACCTAGGCTCTTGGGCTGATAGCCTAGTACCTACCTATGAACCTATGAACCTATACACATATATATATATATATATATATATATATATATATATATATATGGTTCTACCTGACTTCGTCGACAGCGCAGAAGACCGACATCGGAATCCGGAGCTCCAGAAGATCGAAAGTGAAGAAGACCGACGCGAATCGCGAGTGGCAGAACATCGACAATGCAGAAGACCGACACGACGGATGACAACACCAACGCCGAGGATGCCGACATGGGGAAAGGCTGTGTGAGTATGCGGTAGTGACGGACATTAGGGTGCGAGGCAGGTAAGTGTGGAGATTGACGGTCTGTGGGGATAGGGGTGGGTTAAGTGAGTTAGGGTTAGGAGCGATAGGGGTGGGTTAAGTGAGTTAGGGTTAGGGAGCGATAGGGGTGGGTTAAGTGAGTTAGGGTTAGGAGCGATAGGGTGGGTTAAGTGAGTTAGGGTTAGGGGCGATAGGGCGGGTTAAGTGAGTTAGGGTTAGGAGCGGGTAGGTAAGTGTGCGATAGTGACGGACCTTAGGGTTAGGTAAGGTTTAGTGTGGGCTTGTAAGGATTTTGGTGTGCTTGTGTTGTGTGTGTGGTTTGTGGAATGGGGATGTGTTTTGTTTTCAATTGTTGTTGTGGTGTGTGCAGTGTATGGGGTTTCGTGTTTGTGTACCGTCGGTTATTTCGTTGTCGGTTATGTGTGGTTTCGTGTTTATGGACTGTCGAATATGTGGTGTCGGTGATGTGGTTGTCGGTGTTGTGTGGTTTCGACTATGTCAGGTAGAACCATATATATATATATATATATATGTGTGTGTGTGTGTGTGTGTGTGTGTGTGCACGTGTGTGTGTGTGATCTATATATTTATCTATATATACATATGCAAAATGCACTGAGAAAAATTATTTATCAATTACATATCAAGCATCTACAGTATAGATCAATTAATGTGCAAGTATAAGTTGCCACAAAATAACCTCATTTACATTTAACAGCTCCAACACTGGACTCCTTAAGACAACAAGGTTTTGTTGCTGCAACTGAAAACCACATGGCAGAATGGCTTAGAACTGCACATACTTAGAGAATATCACAAAAGGTTTCTTAACAACATGTTTGCTCTCCAAGATTCATTCCAAAACATCTGCTAAATTAAAAAGGATGACACATACTATACAGGCAAATTAAGAGAATATTGGAACAGGAAGCAGATTCTGATAAAAGTAACCTAGTCTGATAATTTGACCATTGTGAAGTCTCTAGTCCTTTCACTGTGTAAATTGATAAGTTCATTGCTCTCCAAAGTATTCTTCGATACCTGTTACGAAAAGTTAGAAACAATATTGACTGTAGTCAAAATGTATAAATCACACTGGAAGAGTCTAACACACAACAATTGCAAGAATTTTATAAAGAGAAATATTACTAAGTCTCCAATCATAATCAACTTATTAAGAGTTTGAAACATGGATGCCAAGAATTTCACCTAGATAGCAAAGCTCATGTAGTGAATCTTGCCAAGCATGTTGAGAACACATAATAAAAGTTTATGATCAGTGACACAGTCATAATTCTCTGTACTGTATTGAGCTCAAAGTACTACCAGTTACAGAAAAAAAAAAGAAAATAAATGAAAAATGTAGGAAATAAAATGTTTTATAGGGTTTAGAAACAGGTAAAGCACATAGTATTGTCAAACTAACCACAGCATACCTCTCAACTTCTTTGCTTAAGAATTCTTGACAAATCCAAAGATATTAGTGAACAAAGGATCAAAATTAGAGACAGTTAGCAAATATTTCTCTAATTCACCTAAAAGTTTAATAGAACAAAAGGTTTTGCATACAGTGCATGTTCTAAAAAAATATAGTTAGATATTATAGTGCCTGTCATTCTTAATTGACTGTAATCATAAGTGATTTAGTAGAAAGTCAAACATTTATGAGGAACAGTGCAAAAATATGAGGCAACATCAGTGAAGTTCAGAAAAATCAGTACAGTTGAGAGGTATGGACAGCAGGGAGAAATGATGCACTCCTGTAAAACTAACAACGATAAAAGATGTTAAATAATTAATTCTACCACATATTTTCTTTATGACAGATTCTCCAGTTCGATCCTCAGCTGGGGTGCCTTCTGTGCGGAGTCTGCATGTCCTCCCTGTGGCCGTGTGGGTTTCCTCTGGTTGCTCCGGTTTCCTCCCACATCAGAAAGACATGCTGTAGGTGGATTGGACACTCTAAATTGACCCTAGGTGTGAGTGCGTGCATCTGTGTGCCTTCCATTGAAGGTTGGTCGCCGGGTTGGCAACTTGACACCGTAAAACTCTACTGCCAATCATGAGCGGACAGGTGATCCACTTTGGCAACCCCTAACCGGGAAAAGACGAAAGAAGAAGAAGATTTTCTTTATGACAGAGCAAACCATCTAACAGTTTTTAAAAGCTGGTTTACCTTCTGCCTCTGTTTTTTGCTATCTGCAACCGTCTGCTGTTAGTGCCTAGTTCAAGATTCAATTTTAACAGAGTTAAGGCATACTTAACAGAGGACTATGAATGGGTTACCGATTATAACTGGTTTATTATATGTTTGAGACATGGATACCAAGAAATTCACCTTGAGAGCAAAGCTCTTGACATCCATGTTGAGAATACATAATAAAGGGTCATGATCAAAGACACAGCCATAATTTTATGTAGTGCATGCAGCTTTATCTGGTCCATATACCTAATAATCACTGGTAAAAAGTATTTTGCAGGCTTTCAAAGTATGAAGCACTCAGTGAGCACTGTGAGAAAAACACTGCAACAGATTCTGTTCTATTATACCGGCACAGACAATGGGAAGAAAAACATCTGTTATTTTTCTTGTTTTTTTTATTATTTTGCCACTGTCATTTGCTGGTCTAGACTGGCAGGATTAACTGCCTAATATGATACCCCATCTTAACATGTAAAGCAGAGGCTGCTTAACATTTGTTAAAATTAGGTCTAGCTTTATAGAAGTGCTTAACTGATTTAACTTTTTCTAGATATTGAAGCATAATCACCACCCTCCATGCAATACAAGTTTTTTAGGCTCCTTTATGTGCGGTTAAGATCAGATCACAGACTAGGAAAGTACTTAAGTTCAACTTTTTCCTGATTTTGAAGTGCAATTGTGGTGCTGTATATTCTCCATTTTTGTTGATCACTACCAAATAGACATTTTTATAATATAAATGAGGAACAGAAAAAATGGATGATGCATCTGTGAACAGAAAAACTGTCTTTTCTTAAACCAGACAGTAATGACTATGGGCAGGATTCACGAAGCCTCCGTGTAAGAGTTATAACTCATACACGGAGGCTGCAGTTAAACGGAGTGATGTCAGCATGCTTTGCATATTCATGAGAGCATGCTGAATCACACCTAAGGCTAACACGGTCCGTGTAAGACAGTAGGGGGCGTGTCCGTAGGCCGAGCCCTGTAAGCGGACACGCCCCCAGAAGAGGAAAAGTGCCCAAAGTAAACACCCACGACAGAGTCCACGGAAATGTGAATAAACACAACACAACACATGCCCCCACAGACTATGAACAGAAAACATATAAATAAACATGTTATATATTTTTTTTAAATTGTAAAAATGTTTAACCGTGAGTGTGCTCATTTGCGCGGGCGTGCCCGTAGCGCAGCTACAGTTAGCAGTCAGTGGGAAAGCATATAAGAACTTAATATGCAAAGTAAGCCAGGAAGCAATAGCGTAGTAGTAGAGATGTTGGCTGAAGAGCAGGCATTCATGGTTCGAGCCCCACAAAACCAATTTTTATTTTTAGCAAAATAAGCACGAAACAAGTCCCTGACAAATATGTACACATAAAACCTTATTTTATGTAAAATGTAATGAAATAGCCCATTTATATTGAAGAAATGTGAGGTAACAAAAGAATAAAAAATGCCAGATGTGCCCATAGCTGAGCTACAGTTTAACAGGGTGAGTGCATCTGCCCGTACGTGAGCAGTGGTTTAACTGGTGCAAAATGAGTGCCTGTAGCTGAGCAGTGGTTTAACATGCTGAATTTAAGTGCCCCTAGCTCAGCTGAGCGTAATATGCTTGCCGATAGCCAAATGAGGCTTAAACCAGCGTACCCCGTTTGCGCAGAGCTGCACCCCGCGCAAACAAGCTAACCGACGGGCAACGTTGAGCAAGCCGTATCAAAACTGCCTTTACACAGACACACCCCTCAGCATGTCTAGACAGTCATGAAAAATAAAAAGCAGTGGCCAGGTTCGAACCCAGGATACTATACACCATAGTCAAGGTACCAAACCACTAAGCCATGACAGCAGTACCTAAAAATGCAATAATAGCTAATATATAGGAATGAATACAAACTGGAGCATGACAATGCAGGTTTACTGAAGTTGATACAATTCCAAAATGGCCAATCACAGATATGTGTGGGAAAAACGGACTATATAAGCCCCATAGGTGGGAATACACAGCATAAACTATTGTAGAACTGAACTGCAGGCAGAATGACAGGAGTAGGAGAGGGTAGTTGCTTTCGAGCACAGAGGTGGGGCGTTGAGGAGTCCAGGTACATGGTCTGGCTCCTAGTCCACAATCATGAGGCCCAACTCATGCAGGGCCAGGTCCTCTGGGGACCATACAGAGCTGAGGCGTGGGACCGGTTGGCTCATGATCTCACCAGTGCCACAGGGATTCCAAGGACTGGTGAGCAGGTCCGTCACCACCATGCGGACCTGAAGAGACGCAAGCAAGACCAACTGAACCTTTGGATCCAGGAGGCCTGGCAAATGCCCAATGCCCCACTACTGAGTAAGTTACATTTAATTATGTATGTAAGAAATTAAACTAGCTGAGATTATGGAGATTTGTATTCCAATATTACTTCATTTATATTACAGCTGCAGGTGTCCGTTCTGTGAACCGCAGAGCCTATGGTGATAAGCTGGTGCGTTTGTGCCACCAGGCAGGTCAGTAATCCACTACCAGTAACTGTAAAGAAATATAAAAGTATGACAGTCAGCAAAAGAGTGCAGTGTAGTCACTAAGGAATAAAATGTGCAAGTAACAGTGTGAAAGTGTCTGCAAGTATTGCTTGATTACAAAAGTGTGTTTCAGCCTGTAAGTTAAACCGAAAAATGAAAATGTCTGACATAAATTCTGAAATAAAAATGCCCCACCTGTAAGAAAATAGTACACAACCTGCAGCAGGCTGAAAAGTATAGCTGCAGAAGATGATGAAATCACATGTGTGAAATATATCCTTGTTGAAATACTGAAACATGACAGAAGTGAGACTGCTGGAAAGGATTGTAATAACTACAGGTAAAACATGTCAATAAAGCCTAGAAGTAAGTACCATCCTGAATAGTAAAATGAAAGCAAGTGAGAGAGTGTGAGAAAGTGTCATGAATCCAGCAATACAGTAGTAATAACCCCTGAATAAAGTATACTGCAGTCAAGACAGAATGAAATGCATGTGAAAATCAAAACCAAACAGCGAAATCTGTTCAAAGTGTTGCTGCATCTGGAATGTGTATCCCAAAATCTGGATATGTTGCTCTCAGTCTGCAATATGCAGATAGGATGATTGTCTGATATACCAAACATCCACACTTGTCTACAGCTATATAAAGCAAATGTAGCAGGATGATGTAGCTGAACAAAGCTAGATATGAATGTGTATGAAGAACAATAAAATGTATATTGATGTTGCAGTAACAGTCCTATCACCAAGTTGAAATAGTTATCATATAGGAAACTGTAGTTAGAACAGTAGTGTGTATATATCTGTAGCTATTAGAAATGTACAGCATATGTATTGGTATTTGAAGGTGTTAATATTATTTTCTTCACCCCACCCTATAACTACATATAACCCATTCCACGTGAAAATGGTATGTGCAATCACAATTAACACCCCTGGACGTTTGTCATGTTGGGTCATATATATTTGCATGTCCATTGATGCATCTGCCCTGTTCATACATCCAACCCTGATGGCCTGTTGCCATCAATTAACCCTGCATGTTGTTGGACTGTGTATTGCTGTTCAAATTATGCATGTGTTATGCACGCTGTTCAATGGCGTGAATATCTGGGTGTTTGGTTAATGGGAATACTAATGCATGCTGTTACAACTAATTGTGAATGGTATTATATGTCACTAACCCAAACTGTCATGACATAATGCAAAACATAGGATGACAGGGAAGGCGGGTTCCAGTGGACCCACCTCTCCCACCTCAGCTGGCGAGTGCACCTGGCACTAGTGCCGAGTCTGGACCCTCCTCTGGTGGCCCTGTGCCACCTGTGGGTGGAAGCACTGCAGGGGATGGGGCTTACCCCCCCTCTGCAAGTGTGGCTGGAGGAGAACCACCACTCACCCTCCGTAGCATCCGGACTGTGGTGCGTAGGGAGATTCGGGACTCTGTTCTCGAGCCCCTACGCCAGCTTGAGGTATGGGTGGCACAACTAACGGGCATGCCTGTTGACGGCCTACACAGCCCCCAGCACAGCCCCGTCCTGGGCAGTGAAGGAACAGTGGCAACTGCCCATGGGTGGGGATATCAGTTCCACTGTTGCCATCTGTGGGCTCATGGGCTCTGGATATCCAAACCTCCGTCCCCGTCAATTGTGTAACCCCCCTCACACATGTCATACACCGCCCCTGTATGCGTCTTGTTTGTCTTGTCTGTTTACCTACCCAACCTACCTCCCCAGCTGTACCGACTTCCTTCACCTGACATACCACTCTCACCTGAAAAAAAAAAGGGCACTCTGTACCCACAAAAAAATTACGCCCCATACATAGCTGCCCATTCCGCACACATGTATGCTGGACATGGAATCTATCAATTACAATTGGCTGTACAACAAGTATTATTGTTGTCCTAACACCTCTCTCAGGGGTGGAAGGTTTCAAATGTCACACCAAATTACATACATATGCACAGCTGTTGCTGATGAAGAAATGGGCAGCTATGGGCCTTACCTACATCCCTCCTGCAAATCCCAAGCTTGTTTCCCATCTTACCCTCTTTGTGACCCCTTTTTCACAATTTTCCTGTCTCCCCATTTTCATTTCTTTCAAAGAAAATAGCGCGGGTGTGCGCCAGAGTAAGCACTGTTAAGCGGTTGTAAGCGGTTGTAAGCGGGTGTGCGCATGTGTGCGCGGAGCTAACCACCAGTGCGCATGCGTGAGTTCCGCGCAAACCAGCGCTAACCCGGTTACAACTGCTTAAAAGTGCCTTAGTCACTTTGATTGACAGGTCCTGTACTCAGTTCAAAAGCAAAATAAAATTCCACTGTCAGTCCCGAACCCAGGACCTTGGAAACACTAGTCGGTATGACCTACCACTAAGCCATGACTCTTATACAACAACATTGTGCTAAAATAAATATAACATGTAATAGTAGGGATGAATGTAAAGGGAATATAGGATGTGTAGTACCCAAAGCATGTCATGTAGAATTACTGTCAAAACTACTGGATTCCCACAATAGTACTGTGTGAACGCAAACAGCCATGCTAGTTGGTAGCTTGTAGGTAATAATGTCAGTTAAAGTACATATATAAATGTATGTATATATATATATATATATATATATATATATATATATATATATAAATATATATCTATATATAGTTGTAGGAGTCATTGTGCATACACACTTACTACAGGGAACATGAGAGAGGAATGGAGAAATGTGAATCTACAACACAGCCTGAATCATGAGAGAGATACTAACCTTTACACTCACAGAACACTGTCCACAGCATACCAGCATGGTCCCCGCCCTTACAATCTGAAAGGGCAACGCCTATCCCACATACCCTTTTATAGCACTGACCTGAAATCACAGTGAGAACTGCAATCAGTACACAACTGGCTGTATGCAATTAGCAAATGCTGGCTTACAATTGGTGCAGAGGCCATCACATGGACCTATGCAGATACCTACAAAAGCATCCAGTACTAACACTCCACACATGCAATACATTCATTGCACTGTCTGGAAGCAGACAGAGGGAGAGAGAAAAGTGAGAGAGAGAGAGAGAGAACAAAAAAAAATTATACACTGTGACTCTGTCACCCTAAGCTGTCAGCAGTGACAGTAGCAGCTGCAAGCAGAAGCAGTGTTAACGCAACCAGCTGTGACAAGCACAGGTAATGCAAAGTAGCAGGTTAATAGTGTGCATACTGTGAACCCTCCAAATGTGTCATAGGTCTGTATCTATAGGTATGTCCATGTGATATGTTGTATGTACGTAGTTCCACCAAAAGGGGATGACCATACATTACATGTCAATCAGTCTTAGGCCATGATCCTGGCAGCAGTTGTCTGTGCGTTGCCCCCAGCAATGGCTGTAGTGACTGCTTTGAAAGGTCAGCCAGGTTCAAAAGGCAGGATCAGCCCATCACAAAGGCACACTGGCTGGGAACAAGTGTCTGCAGGTACCCAATATCACTGCATATGCATCCCATACTGCATAATTCCATAGCTTAGCAGACCAGGCCGGTTATGCATATGATGTGGTAGTTCCCAGGGTCAGTCAAGGTGCCTCCTTAGTGGTGTGGGACCACTGTCGCTGTATGCCACTGTCCAGGTACATATCCTGTAGTACGGCCAAGATAAATTATTAGTGTTATATGCGGTTGTATGTCCTCTCAGAGTGCAGGTAGCACACATCCAGGGATACCATGAGGTCACAGTGATGCTGTGTGTTCTGCTCTGCTGAGGGCGGCCCTCACCTGGACATGTGAGATGATAGGGATGTTACATACAGCTGTGATAAATATTTCAACTGTTGGGGGAGAAGGAGGGGGGATACGTGCACCGAACCTGTCTGCAAGACTGTTGCCAATATCCGTGTGTTTGGTGAATGTTAAGTAGGTGTGTATTAACACAGAGCATATCTGAGGCATGTGGTCCATATGTGTAACATAACTGAAGAAGGTCTTGTGGTCACCCATAGTGTTTGTGGCCATTTCCCTCCCAGAGTAGGCCGTGGCCATTCTTATGATGGACCGTAGCGTAGTACCAGTGCTGACCACAGATGCCTTCCCTTAATGTGAATGTGCTCTGTCCTGCAGTAGCCTCCTGCTATTGTTATACAATCTGCCTCTGTCTGGGGTCCACCGGACAGGATGCCTAACCTTTGTGCATAGGGTCTGGGTTAGAAATGTGTGTGCAAGTTCCATGCAATCTGTGGCATGTCCATGGTAAGCATTTGCAAAGGGGTCAGCAGTGTGGGTTGTGGCTTCCACTGGCCCGGTGTGCTGCATGGATACCATCTCAGTCCCAGCAAGTGAATAACTGTCTAATCACATACATATCAAAGTAGTCTACTGTGCTGGTGGTGGTGGTGGGATATGTATATCCAGGCCAAGTAACTTCTGTCCACATCACAGTAGTGGATGGCGTCCCACATACAGTACCTTGGGATGAACCCCCAGAGTGAGGTTGTGCATTGGACCTGTCAGTGTGCTGACCGATGGGGCATGCAACTATGTTGTGTGGAATGTGGCAGGTATTGTTGCACAGGTGTTGGCTGAGCACTGATATCTGGTCATGTACCTGTGTATCCACCATGACACACACACATGCAACATATGGGAGTAGTAGTATATCACTTCACATGAGTATCATGTATAGTATGTGTGCCATATATTGCTGACATAGTCTGCTGATATCCTGTTTGTGCTCTCTTCCAGGGAGATGGTGCATCAGCGTAATCCTGCCTACTCTGTAGCGGAAGACGAGGAGATCCACCAGAGCCTGGTGTGGGAGTATGACATCCTGTTTTCCCGCACCAGTCAGAATCAGCAGGAGAGGGCTGCACTGTGGCAAGACCTTGTCCGTAGGGTAAATGATATTAGCACGCATAACAGGACATATGAGCAGGTACGACATCACTGCAGTGATTTAATCCGAAGTGTCCATCAGCGTGCATCAGATATCCACAGGCAACAGGTTGCCACAGGAGGTGGGGTGGCCACACATCCCCCCTCACCAGACTGGAGGGGCTACTCCTAAGTGTTGTGGCTCCAGCCCCGGAACAGCAACAGCAGTACACCTGCATTATGATGGAGGCTGGTTCCACACAGCAGCACGACATGGAGCGTGCAGGTAATATGCCATATGTACACTTGACTGTTCTGTACACTGTATCATATGCAATATCAATGGCACAGTTGTGCCCACTGACATTAATCTCATCATTTCTGCAGGTCCCTCCGGGGTTACAGCAAGGCAGGCCATCCATGCTGGTGAGTGTGTTTAACATAACCTATAATAGTCCTGATAATGCTAGTAATAGTAGTGTAACTCAGTAGTGCTCTGTGTGTATACTGCAGGGTGTGCATGTGTGCAGGTGTGCCTGTGCCCATGTGTGCATGTGTGCATGTGTGCAGGTGTGCCTGTGTCCACGTGTGCATGTGTACATGTGTGCATGTGTGCATGTGTACATGTGACCACGTGTGCATGTGTGCATGTGTGCATGTGTCCATGTGTGCATGTGACCACGTGTGCATGTGTGCATGTGTCCATGTGTGCATGTGCCCACGTTTGCATGTGTGCATGTGTCCACGTGTGCATGTGTCCATGTGTGCATGTCTGCATGTGTGCATGTGTGCATGTGTGCCTGTGTGCATGTGTGCATGTGTGCATGTGTGCCTGTGTGCATGTGTCCACGTGTGCATGTCTGCATGTGTGCCTGTGTCCATGTGTGCATGTGTGCCTGTGTCCATGTGTGCATGTGTGCATGTGTCCATGTGTGCATATGTGCATGTGTGTAGAAGTGCATCACTGGTAACAATGTCTGGAGACTGTAAACTGTGTTTCCTGTCTTCCTCCCACAGGTTCTGGTGCTGCTCTGGTGACCTGCAGCAGGGAACCTGAATCTTGTGCCACGGGTACTGGTAATGATGATATTTGTGTAATGGTACAGGAAGGTTTGTCAGGGTCCGCCATTGGTCAGCCAATTGACAGTACACAGCTGTCAACCCCATCATTGCGCACAGTCATCCTGCCAGTACATCCTTTGTCACCATTGTCCCTAGGTGATGGACAGGATACAGTGGGCATAGACCAGGGTAATGTTGTGCCTGTGGCACATGCGTCCCCACACAGCAGCCATGGGCAGGGTCCTCCGATGGTACCACACAGAGAGTTGCCCATGGGTTCTCGTGGGAGCATCCGTGGGCGTACTGCCTCTGGCCGACGTGCCCAAAGAGGTCTGTCAACCTCAGCTATGTTTTGGACTGTCATGAAGGCACAGTCGCGTATGAAAAGGTACACCAGACAGGGTCTGAGGGAGCTGAGAGCATGTCGCACAGCCATGACAGACAGTATGCGTGACATTGCGGATGCTATCCATAATTTCACCGATGTCATAGACAGACGTTGTGGGGACATATTACAGCAGTTCCACAACCAGATGTCCATGAGCCAGGACAATGGTGGGTGTTTGCGGCATCGACGTGGCCGTATGCCGACAACAGCAGCAGCTGGCAGTCGGCGTGGACGACAACAGGCTCGCAAGACGCTTCATAGTGCCAGCAGCAGCCCCAGCAATGCTGAGTCTGTGCTGTCATCGGAACGCCCCAGGAGACCACGTGCACGTGGCTCTGGACAGTCCCAACAGGGACCTGTGTCCAGTCAACACACTCCCGCTTCTGATGACAGTACCTAGTCTGGCTTAGTACTGGATACGGTCCGTAGCACCCCTGTCAGGCACAGGTACCGTGTCCGTGCCCACAGACTCTGATCTGTATGACCTGCCAGGTGCAGTCTGTGGCTGTCCACAAACCCCTGTATATGGCAGCCATGAGGTGGAACTGTGTGCGTGCATACACACATGTGAAATGTTAACACCTAGGGCGACCACATACACGCACACACTGCACCAACACTGCCTCACCCTGTACTGCTGCCCCTCACCAACACACATACACACACATGTCAATTGGTGGTATCAGTGGCTGACTCAGGCATAGCTAATCCACACCCTGTGCATATGATGACACTGTGCCACCTCCTGCAATCTCCAACATCATTGCGGGAACAGGTAAACACGTTGCTGATGCACAGGGTGACTACATAGAAGTGTATTAGTAGTATCATGTTGGTAACAGTACAGTGTGCTGCTATGACTGTGTGTATATCCCAGCATGCCTGCTGCAGTAACTGTATGAATGTCCTGAATTGTTATCTGCACCCATAGTACATACCAAAGTGTAACAGCTGCACATAATTGCATGCCGGTGGTAAGGTTGTCAACAAATAGCCGCATACATGGGTAGCACAGGGGGAAAGCTAATGCAAGTAGTGATATGCAATGGTGGACATGTACAGTAATGGTGTCAAGTTGCCCACAACGACTATGCAATGTGGATGTTCGTGCATGTAGATATGTGTGCAGTACCAACGTAATCCAAATCACAAATAACTATGACATAATATCAGTTCTACCATGGGCATCTGCGCTGTGTATTCCTGGGTACATGTTGATAATGCCTACATATTTGCATTGTTACTTACTGTTATTGTTACCCCTTCTTTGTTGTACAATGCACTACTTCCAGCCCTTTTTACTGTAGCTTTGTTTGCATGCATGTTCGCTAGTTCCCTGGAACAATGCTGACACCTGCAATGCAGAGTTACAGCGCTTCTGTAGACTCCTAGTGACATCTGCATAGCTGCACGATATGTCAACTTTACACATGACAGAATGTCACTGTCTGTCCTGTACGCATGTACGTTGCCTGTGACACATTGCACATGTCTTACCTGGCATTTACCCACGTGTGCAGTCATATATGCCAGTGCTATGAAACAGTAGCGGTACACCCACACATACACACCTTCAGTATGTTGTTCCCCATTGGCCCTATGTGTTGGTACTCACCATGGCAATCACACTACTAGGGTAGCATGTGCAAAGGTAACCTGTGAATCACCTCTATGGTCCAGTTGTGGTTTATGTGAGTCATGTGGCAATGTCACGGCTGCCACATGTATGCAGTCAGCCATCACCCTTGGCCAGGAACGTACAACTCATGTGTGGGATGCCACCACACAGCCAATCTGGGGACTGGGCTCTCTGAACCCAGTAATGCCATACCCTGTCAGGTGGCATGTCATATATACTACATCCTGGACAAACTTCAACCCCATTCCCTGCTGCTACTATTGATAAAACCCCTGAAGATGTTTCTGATAGTTTTGACCAATTCTTTACTGAGACATTTCAAGCCCTAGCTAGCCATCTACCTTCTAGCTCCCCTGGTCCTGAAAGTAGCACCCCTAGAAACCTACTTGCATTCAGCTGCCAACCAGTCACCACTTCACTTCTCCGTACCTTGATTGAAACAGTGAAACCCACTACACTTTCTGCTGATCAACTCCCTGCCGAATACCTATCAAAATCAGATGATGCTATTGCTTACCCCGTCTCAAAAGTAATCAAATGAACCATGGTAGAATCTAAATTTCCCACCATCTGGAAAATATCCTATGTAATCCCACTTCACAAAGGAGGCAGCTCTACTGAATTCTCCAATTATAGGCCAATAGCTATACTCTCTCCACTTGCAAAGATTATGGAAACGTTATTCATAGACAATTCATGCACCACCTAATCCAAAATCGCCTTATGGCAGACACTCAGCATGGCTTCCGTCTTCATCACAGCACTACTTCAGGCCTCCTAGCCTTTACTAACACCATAAACCATACTTGCAACACTAATTATATATCCTCAGCCCTCTTTTTGGATCTTTCCAGGGCATACGATATGGTTGATCACCAACTTGTAATCCACGCCCTGCAAACGTTCTGTCTAGATACTGGAGCCTTCCAATGGTTTCAATCCTAACTGCATGGTCGACAGCAGGCTGGCCTCTGGCAGAACAAACTCTCTAACCTTCTACCTAACATCCTCAGAGTACCACAAGGCTCTATACTAGGGCCCTTGCTGTTCTCCATCTTCATTAATGACCTTTATACTGTCATCCCAAAAGTCAGCTGTATCCAATATGCTGAAGACTCTACTCTGATCTGCTCAGCCACATCTCCAGTAGAGTTATGGTCAGCTACCCAAACCACCTTTAATACAATAGAAAACTGGCTTTCTGAACATCGTCTGATCTTAAATCCCAAATAAACTAAACTGCTGTTATTTCACCAACACGTAGGTCTACTGCTTTCACCTTTACCATAACATCAACTGATGGCACAATAATCTCCCCTGACCCATCTACTAAACTATTAGGTGTCATCACAGACAATAATCTCAAATGTGACCTACATGTTAACCAAATTATCAAAGCCATCAATAAAAAAACTAGGGTCACTTTACAGAATAAAAGCCTTTCTAGCCCCTCCAGCTAAAGGTGCCATAGCTCGCTCACACCTTCTTTCAACCCTTCTGTATGCATCCCCTCTACTCTCGAATATGAACAAGACTGTCCTTAACAAACACTCAGTTTGCTACAACCACATTACCAGGTTTGCCACTGGGCTGCCTTTTAGGACACATAATTGCATCAATCTAAATCAGCTTGGTTGGCTTGTAATACCCAGCCTAATACAGTATAACCAACTGATTATGGCCTATAAAATCCTCTATAATCCGGACAATACTCCTGCACTTCAAATATTATCACCCCCTATAACAATCCTAGACCGCTTCGATCCTCTAACAAACTACTAATTCAGACTAGCAAATTTAATAACACAGCCGGTGATTCTCTCTTTGCAAACTCTGTAAGTAGATCCTGGAACTAACTTCCAGCTGATATTACCTTACTTTCCACCTTAGGTCAATTTAACACTAGACTCAAACAACATCTGTCACTTAACTGGCTATGTCAATGTATCAAGTCTGGCTAACTTGAATGTGTAAAATCTGTTAACCAGTTTACTGTGTAATTTAATTTAATCCTGACTTGTGCTCAGGACTAACATTAACCTGTGGAACATGTTTAACTTGCTTACTTATGTAATCTCTGTAAATAATCTGTTTGTAATATGTAATGCTGGTATTATGTAATGCTGTATCTGCTTACCCTTGTAGCTTTTCTCCCCGGGCCTCCCCTGGAAATGGACATGCATCCAGTCGGACTATCCCGGTCAACAAATGTAGGATAAATAAATGAATAAATAAAATATATTACAGTGACTACAATACAAGTCAGACATTGACACGCACTGACAGCATGCTGAACACACTGGGGCATACGTGGGGACTCAGAATAGCATCCTGCCTGAGCATCACACACCTCCGCAGCTGGCACACAGGCATATGTTCCATTGGAACAGAGCACATGCCACACATGGCACACACATCCCCTGTGCCACACACTCACAGCCTGTAGGGCTACACAACACACCTGCTACAGACGTGTCAGGTACCTGTCTTGGGTGCTGCACTGGGGTCCCGCTCAACAGGCTGTATCTGGTGAAGGTCAAAGTGATATGCCTCAGGGGCACTATGGTCCACCACAGAACACATGCATACAGGTCAGTCAGAGGCATGGACACATATGACTCACTCATTGACCATGCCAGTATGGCTGACCTGAGACATACCTCCCTGGACTACATGATAGGGAACATAGAATGGATCTCTCAGCATGTGGCACAGGCCAGTATGAGCCTGATCTTGGTTGCCAACATACCCTCACCAGGTATGCTACCACTATATGTGGGAAGGGTGTTGTATGTCTACATTATGCTCAGTCTCCACTGTCATTCATAGGGTATCCGCTGGCTGTCAACGTGTGCTTTCATGCTAGGGAAGCCACAATGATGTGCAAGGGTCATCTTGCATGTGACACCCATGGCCCGATGTATAATGGCAAAGCTCCTTGGTACACACATACTGCCTTATGCTGCAGGACATGGTTTACATAGCCACCTCCGTGGGTATCACACAGATTAGGACACTAACAGTGCTGCTACACAACAACAGCAGTGTACACCGGAAGATACATGCACCAGACACTGTCCTCAGCACGGTGAACTGCAATGTCTGTGCAGTACCAGATTCCTGATTCATGGCTCGCAGGTGTTACCCATCACTGACAGGTTATGCCCCATACCATGCCTGTCGTCCCCTACACATGTAACACACATGGACAGGGGAGTGGTATCCCAAATTACCACAGATACACACACCCCCAGGTTGTTGGCACAGCACAAAGCATCAGGGCCTAATCATGTGCAGCTAACAGTGTGTCGAACTGCCATCTGGTTCATAGCCTGGCACACACAACCCTCCCATACACAGGAAGACCACCTGTCCTCCATAACAACACTGGCAATATGACAGTCTCAAGAACTGTGTTTATATGGCTGGACTGCATCCAGCCAAACATTGTGCGTGAGCATTACTGTAGCTACAACACACTAGTTGAAGGGTTCACAGCATGTGGTCACTGAATTGCAGTGGAATGACATGTTACCACTACCACAACAGGTGGGGACATGCAGCACCTGTACATCGACTACAAGTACACTATATGGCCCAGACCAGATGTGTATCCCCTGCTGTAGGTATTTTACCATATACACCCACACTTTATAGAGACATACCACGTGCGGACCCTGCACAGTAAGACACAGTCATATGGGTATACATTGCAAATACCATTTATCCACTCGAGGCATGTGTCAGACATGGTAACTACTGCAGGTCACAGGTATTTATGTGTATGTGTCACACACATACATCATGTGTGCAATGCCATTGCTGGTTTAGGCAATGGCATGCATTGTTATGTACAAAGACCCACACAAGGTCATACTGTGTGACACAACCACACGTGGCAGTTGTGGGTTACCAAAACATACCTATCTGTACTCTGACAATGGTAATAGACACAGTAGCAGAGTGCACTATTGGCATTACTAGCCAACTAGCCCTGTTTGGCTGTGCTGATAGTGTGGTGACATCCCCTGTGTTTACTGGGGGAATATGCAGCATCTGGTGTATTGTAGTATTTGCCAAAAGGATCTGTTCTCGCACACTTGCATTTACACACACCTTACTACCCCCACCCACACACATGCACACTTGCCATTTGCAGGATTCATTCCCCTACCTAACTAAGTCACGACACGTGAAAAAGATGCATTAGCAAAGCGCACTATTCGGATTATTAGATAGTTCCGTTTCTCTGGCTGTACTTATAGGGTGCTGACAACATCAGTATTTTGAAAGGGTAATGTGCATCAGGTAGTGTGATCTCGTGTTTGCCAAAACTAACACATTTTTTATACGGAAATGCACACACCCAAACTCCCCACATCGAAACACACACACATGCCATTTACAGGTTTCAAACTCCTACCTAACTACATTACGACACTCGGGAGTGACGCATTAGCGGAGTGCGCTATTTGCATTACTGGGAGGCTTCCCTTCTCCTGCTGTATTTATAGGGTGCTGACATCATCTGTGTTTAGAAAGGGGAGTGTGCATCCTGTAGTGTGTTCTCCCAGTTGCCAAAAGGGACATTTCCCTCACACAAGATTGCACACACACTAACCCCCTTCATCCAAACACACACACTTGCAGGATTCAAACCACTACCTATCTATATTATAACACTCGAGACGGACGCATTAGCAGAGCACGCTATTCGCATTAGCGGGAGGCTTATCTTCTCCTGCTGTACTTATAGGGTGCTGACATCATCTGTGTTTAGAAAGGGGAATGTGCATCCTGTAGTGTGTTCTCCCAGTTGCCAAAAGGGACATTTCCCTCACACAAAATTGCACACACACTAACCCCTCTTGTCCAAACACACACACTTGCGGGATTTAAACCACTACCTAACTATGTTATGACACTTGAGACGGACGGATTAGCAGAGCGCGCGATTCGCAATACTAGGAGGCTTTCCTTCTCCTGCTGTACTTATAGGGTGCTGACATCATCAGTGTTTAGAAAGGGGAATGTGCATCCTGTAGTGTATTCTCCTAGTTGGCAAAAGAGATACTTCTTTCAAACAGTCTTGAACACACACTAACCCCCTCCACACACACTGAGCATGTACAGGATTCAAGCCCCTAACTAGCTATATTATGACACTCGAGACGGACGCATTAGCGGAGCACGCTTTTCACATTACTGGGTGGTTTCTCTTCTCCTGCTGTACTTATAGGGTGCTGACATCATCAGTGTTTAGAAAGGGGAATGTGCATCCTGTAGTGTATTCTCCTACTTGGCAAAAGGGATACTTCTTTCAAACAGTCTTGAACACACACTAACCCCCCCCCCCACACACACTGAGCATGGACAGGATTCAAACCCCTACCTAACTATGTTATGACACTCAAGACGGACGCATTAGCGGAGCGCGCTATTCGCATTATTGGGAGGTGTCTCTTCTCCTGCTGTACTTATAGGGTGCTGACATCATCAGTGTTTAGAAAGGGGAATGTGCATCCTGTAGTGTGTTTTCCCAGTTGCCAAAAGGGAATTTTTTCTCTTACAGCCTTTCACACACACAAACCCTCTCACCCACACACACACTGAGCATTTGCAGGATTCGAAACCCTACCTAACGATGTTATGACACTTGAGGGAGACGCATTAGCAGAGCACACTATCCGAATTACTGGTATCTGTTTTGCACCTGTAGTATTTATAGGGTGCTGACATCTTTATTTCTACAGAGGTATGAACATGTAGTACTACCTGTCAGGTGGGGGATAGCATATATATGCATTTGCAGCCACCTACGTCAGGGTCAGATATGCACATCACACTGGCAGGTTATGTTCTATACCATGCTTTGGGACCACAGGACTTGTAACACACAACACAACCAGTCCAGAACACCACACCCACATCCAGGACACACACTTAGCTTCCCTGGGAACAGTGCCAGGATATGCAGGTGTTCACATACACCATTCCAGTTGTTAACATCAGGTACAGGCATATTGTGTGTGAGAACTACTCAGGCCTCTACCACTTTACCCTACAGCCACTACAATTTGTGGGTCCATGTGCTATGGCAGAACCACACAACACAGCCACATGGGGGAATACATATTGCACCTGTCCATCTGCAATGTGGGTACTCACTGTTCCACACCAGAGGTAGACCACCATTGTTGATATCTGTCCATACCCACCTTTCCCTGGACATCCATATCCCATATCCACCCCCAGGCAAGGTTGTCACTGCACACAAACTGTATTTAGCACAAGCAGACTCTACACTTGTATAGACTGGGGTGGACGACTTCAGAGGACCCATGCTGGAGGACTATACTGGCCACTCAGCATAATCCTTGACAATTGCATTCTATGAGCATGTGTACGGTTTGCATTGGTCATGCTATCCCACATATACCCATGACTGCTCCACAACAAGACACCTGTCAGCTGTACACCAGCCATATATGCGCCGTACAACAGACAGAGTGACCTAATACATTGCAGAGCTGCAGCCCACAGAGGGAGGACATCTGTGAACAGTTCCGGCATGGCACTTCATTCACACATACTCATTACAACACAGTGTTGACAGTGGAATCGTCCAGAGAATGCAGATAGGGCTCCCCTCAGTCTGTTATTGACGGACACCTACTGTCAGAGATCCTCAGCAACCCTCTCACAGCACACACTGACAACATGGCTGTGGCTTAGCACATTCAATCCCTGGGACCTCCACGATGCCCCTGCTTGACAGAGGCACAGCTCACTAGCCTCACATGTTGCCTTCTGTGACCTACTTTACAGTGGCACAGTAGCCTACTATCCTGGGGATGCAGATGCCAAACACACTCTGGCTGAGCTGTCATTCCCTAGGGCAACAAGCCTAGTATTGACCTCTACACCCATATGTTCAATTGTCGGATGCACAATATTTGTTGTGCTGTTCTACTGTTTGCAGGTCTTTATTGCCATAGCATTCCCTGTTCCTATGACCAACTTGTGTATCTGTGGAAGATGTTTGCATATGACGGCGATCCACTATATCACTTATGTCTCTGTAGTCATTTACTGTGTGCACTGGGCTGATTGCTGTGTTGTGGTTGGTTCCTGGACTGACACGTACAAATACCAGATATGTGTGGCCAACTGCTAAACGGAGATATGGCCTAAGTGTGTGAGCATGCCCAGTTCAGCCTTTCCATGGCATGTTGTCTGACATATACCTCATTTATCAAAAGCCTTTCCATGGCATGTTGTCTGACATATACCTCATTTATCAAAGTGTGCGAGCATGCCCAGTGTGAGCTTTCCATATGTTGCACTCTGAAGTCCACCACATATTTGGGTGTGTGTGAACTTCAACAATATCTCCTGTTTATGGTTGTGTGTTGGGTGTCATGTTGTGTACTAACTGGCCAACTGCTTTGTGTCTGCCACAACAGGGATTATACTGTGCCTGCAGGGATTGCATGGGATACTTTGCAGACTGTTCTCAACATACTTTCATAATGACCTAACACTGTAGTACCGTATAGTGTACTGGTTCAGTACTTTCACTGTGGTGGACAGTATCCTGGGCTTTAGTCCTATGACTGCTTGACATCTTCATAGTGAGCACAACAGACTGTGTAGGGGCCAGTTGTGCACATATGACCATGTTGCAATATGTTCAGATATGGACTACCTACACCAGGCTCGTCCAACATTGCTAGTGTATTCCACAACATGGGTGGACATTGGCAAACATTAGCGATGTTCCCTAGGCCATTTCTGATGCTAGTCACAGGGTGTGTTTGTCCTTCGACACACATTGTAACTGGAGTTTGCCATGACATATGTCATGGTTAGTATACTGTGCCTCCGTCTACCTCTGACATAACAGTGATACCCAGGGTTAGCCTACCATCTCCCATACACTCATCAGGATTCCTCTTGAGGGGTGTCGATATGTGACTCTCTGGCTGACCTGTACCAGGAGTTTACTGAAGAGTGGGGTGCCTTCTGTGTTATGGATCATTCTGTACAGCTTGTCCTATGTATGTCAGTGCTGGGGTTCAGGTCTCTCATGTGCATAGCTCACTGCCATTCAGATTGTACAAGGTGCAACATGTTCATTCATTCCAGGTTGGACATGGCTTCATACATCAGGCACAGCTTTCCTGTAGCTGGGAAAGATGGCGGTGTGTGGGGCTGCAGTTTGTTTACTCAGGCAACACATGGCATCTGTTCATGCTCTTTGCTACCCCTGGTGGGGTACTGTTGTGGACTTTACAGTTGATGGAGGTGTCTGCTGTGGTATATCCCACAGGGGCTATTGTAGTCAGTTGTGATGCTGATGGAGGATGGCTGCAGAGCCACAGTGAGTTCCTCTTAGCTACATCTGCCAACCTTCATGTTTGGGTGGGTATATGGTACATGTTTCTGCGAACACTACAGCCACATGTTTGTCCAGTGCAGGATATTTATCACCTTTTGTACCCAGGTCTCACATTACATGTTAGGTACCTCATGGGTTAACACCTGTGTGGTAATTTGTGCGCACTTACTGTATATCCACGGTGGTTGTCTATACACAGTTCTGCAATTAGCTTGCTGACATGGCTATGGCTACAGTTGTCTGTTTGTAGGTGGCCCTTTTGTGGGTTGCTTGTGTCAGGTGGGGTCGGATATGGTGGGCTGTTTGTACTCCTCTGCATACATGTTCAGTCACAGTCCTTCCATGTTGGCCTATACCTATGGGACATATATACAGAACGGGGGGGGCCAAGACCAGGCCTTGTGGGATGCCACTCATATCCGCTTTGTAGTCTGACATGGATGTGGCATGTCTGACCATGTCAGTTCTGTCCTTGGTCTGGTTTGCAACCCCTCTACTGACATAGGGGTATATATTTAAGCTGCTGAACATATCCATACTGAACTCGTACGGTATTGTCTAGAAGCATGTGCACGGTCCAGCTACGCTGTGTGGACCACATTGCCCTCATCAATGACCTTAATGACTGCTTCAAATGGGTCAGACATGTTTAGGGGAAGGTTCTGCAGTTACGACAGCCACACTGTGTAGGGTCCAGTATCAGTAGGTCCACAATAGCCTTCTGTCAGCGGTACATACTAATCCTTTCCATAGCTGTGCAGAACAAGCTTGTCAGGATCCTGGGGTGGTAGTTTGGAGTATACATTCAGGCAACACCTTTGTTGTGATGGACCACTGTTGTTGTACACTGGTCTTTGGGTACATATCCTGTGTTAAGGCTGACATTGGGCAGTAGTGTGATTTGGCATTCCATTATTCTTGGAGTCCATGTTGGCCTCAGCACAGGACACCATCACATACCTTTGCTGCTGTGTGTTCTGCTTTGCAGATGATGTCTGTTACCTCAGCATCTGCAATGTCAGGGGACCATCAGTCTGCTGGGATAGGTATTTTGCACTCGGGGGGGGGTGTTTGCACTGCACCTGACAGGTTGTATGTTAGCAATATGTGTGTGTGTTTGGTATGTTGTTTGTAATATCTGTGTGATTCGGAGCATATCTGTGGATGCCCAACATGGTTCCTACCATCAGTTGGGTAACCCTTGTGATTATCCTTAGTGTCCTGTACGTTTTGTATCTTCATAGGTTCATGGGTTCATACTAGGCTATACACCCTAGGCCATTAGTATGCCTAGCCAGAGTGTGTGTGTCTTTCGCCACCCCTTGCTATGTTCAATTATGGCCATTTATGAAGTTCTTCACTGTGCCTCTGTCTGGTCGTGACGCAGTGAGGACCCCCAGTATACATGTACGGTCATCCATCCACTTGGCAATATTCCTGTTGAGGGGTGTCAGTGAGGGGCTCTGCCTACCATGGATTGGGATCCTGTTTCTGGGTGTGGGGAGCCTCTGGGTTATGTATCTGTCCCTCCAGCACATCTTATTTCATTATGTGTTGAGGCTGACATCTGTGACTCTCACAGCTCCAATGGCTTTGATTTCCTGTGGTGGAGCATGTCCATTACTCCTGTGTTGGACATGACCTTGTACAACAGACATACAATGCCTCTGTGTAGGCAGTGTGGACTGCAGTCAGCTGAGGTGTCTACAGCCAGGCAGCATATGACATATATTTCACACCCTTTATCCTGTTGGTGGGGTAACTATGAGGTCTTCCGAACTGCTGCAGATGTCACGTACGGTACATCCCATATGAGTCATTGTACTAGATTATGGGTTTGATAAGGGAACAGTACAGCGGCACAGTGACCTCTGTTGATGTGAATCCTTTCATGATACGATGTCCAGTATCGACAATCTTCATAGCCACATTGGCATTGTGGGTGTCACATGACAGATTAATATTGACCTGTGTCCCTAGGTCCCTGTTTACTCCTTGCATACATAATGGTTTGACACCTATGTGGTAATTTGTGTGTACCTTGTCTGGTATTTGGTGGGACATTCATACTGTCCAGTGTCTTCGGATGTCTGGGTGGAGTTCTTGTGTGTGAGAGTGTGGTCTGTCGCATGCTACAGACTGTACAGCAGTTTTGACTACAGTTATGTGCACATGGGTGGTCTCTGCTGCTTTGTGCATTGTCAGTTACCTGGCAATATGGGTGTCTGTGCTGCATATGGATACTCCCCCTCCTTTGATGTTTTGGTGCAGGTGTTGGGGCCATAACACATGATATGTGGTATAACCTAGTAGTGCTGGTGTGCTATCACTAGGCTTGCAGCAGGCTTCTGTCACTGCACAGACATCAATGTTCTCCATAATGGGAAGTGCCTCAGGGGCATGCATATTGCAGTTTACGCATCTGGCATTGGTCAGCATTACCCTTATGTTTCCTACCACTTATGTTTTCTAGGGTGGTGGGTAGTCTTTTTGGCCTTGCCTACATACGGCTCTATGGAGGCGGCAAAGGCCTTATCCAGTATCCGGACGCACACGGGTAACAGCTGCAAGCCATCCCTGGAACAGCAGCATGGCTTGTCATGCTTGACATCTCAAGCAGACAGACATTAGACCCTCTTGGACTGACAGCTGTAACTGTGCCAGCTGTTAAACATGAGCATTCTGTGTTTGTACTGTGGCATCATTCTTGGTGAGGGTTGGATGCTGCACACAGCCAGTGTCATACCGCCCTGGGGTACATACTCAGAGGGACCATCCATGTCTCTTTTGATGTTGACCAGGGAGGTACATCTCAGGTAATTCACACTAGCATGGACATTGAGTGCATCATATTTCTGCTTGCTTTGGGGTGACCTGCATACTTGTGTTATGCGGCATTTTGTGGCTGCCTACAGGCAGCTTACTCTACCCTTTCCCTTGTTCAGTCTGGTGAGTGGGACAGCAGTGTGTCTGCCTATACAGACACCTATTACGACTGTATCAGGCATGTTGTTTCTCATTCTGGCCTGTGACTGTTTGGCACACCAGCTTTGCGTACTATTCGTTGCATGTGCTATGTTTGAAGGTTGTGGTTGCTTGTGATCTGCTTTGGAGGCTTCTGTTGGTGTCGTGTGTTTGTAATTAAAGCCTCCAGGAATATTTGTCTGTGTTTATGTGTTTGATTTACAGATGTGGTAGGTCTATGTGGGACTGGGTTTGTGGTGTATGTGGTTACCTTCTCCTCCTGACTAGTTTTGACAGTACTGAGTTGGTGGAGCTCAACCTCTGGTTTGGATACATGGATGCATCTATCACATATATTTGTATTTAATGGGGGGTGTTGTGGTTGTCTGTGTACTTGGGACTGGTGCCACATTGCCTCTGGATTCACAGATTCTACTTGTTGTGTCTGGACTTAGTGGATTGTATGTGTGGACATATGTTATTGCCATACTACTGGTCAGTGATTACTTCCCTTTTTATGTTTGCTCTATCATGTGGTAGCTTCCTCATTCTCTTGCATGGTTTGGTAATGGCTGGAGTCCAGCATGCCAGATGCCTGCATGTATGGCATTGTGTGTTGTTGTTATTTGTGATTGCATATTCCAAGCATTCCTGGCTGTGTTCATGGAATGCCTGTATAACATGTTCTGTGGTGTGTCCCATATTCTGCACTTGCACAGGGCCTTTTGTGGATTCAACATAGGTTTTGAGGGCTGCAACCTATGATTTACACATGTTTTTCACTGTGGTATTCCGGCCAGGGACTGGGGTCAGGATGTGTATATCCAGTATGATTACTCTATGGTCTGGTCTTACCAGTGAGGGGTACACGTCTCATCTTGCCATCCAGTACACATGCTGCTGATTATCACATCCAGTATGCTTACCCCTCTTGTGGGAGTGGTACATTGTTCCTGGGCATTTTGGTTTATGGAATCTGGGTAATTTTCTCCTACTGTGTTGGTGCTAGTATAATGCTCCCGGTGTATGTCTGGGTATTTTCAGTCAAGCAATATAATGTGGTTTGGGGGGCTTGATATATTCATGTATTCCGACATAGGCCAGGTGCAGTTCCTGGTATTAGGACAGTAGTCTGCAGCAGGCTATATACTGGGAGGCGGTTTTAGCCATTGGTATTTGACCATGGCTAATCCATGCTGCTTCCTGTTGTGGTACCAACATGGGGGTGTGGTTATCCTTGCCATTTCTTGCTAGTCACCCTCCCTTTGTAGCTTGTTCCATGTTTTGCGGCTGTACAGCACAGTATGAGGTGTGACCTGGTAGTGTTAGAGTGCTGATGTGAGCCTTGACCCAGTTCTCTATTACAGGACTGGTATCTACATTCTCCATACTGTGTGCGTTTACACTGCACACATCTTGCTGTTTATACATCTGTCATTGGGTAGCATTACATCTAGGTTCCTATCCCTTGTAGAAGCTATGAAGGTGGGTTTGTGTTTTGAGACTTACCTATTCAGGGCATGCTGTGGGTACTGACAGCCTTTGCCAGTATCCATGGGGCATGGCATGATAGGTGCACGCCACCCCTAGCAGGTGGTGCATCATGTCAAGCTCCGCATGTCTTCCCAGCCTGAAACAAATTGGCTCCCCTTTGACTAACTGCATTACTTCAGCCAGTTATTGCACTTTATCATCCCATCGTCATTTTGTGGCTTCATGCTTGGTGAGGGTGGATGTTAGTCAGGGTGCTCAGGTGTGCATATAGTACATGGTGTTACATTACTTAACACATAGCATTCATGCCTCAGGTGGTGCTGCAGGGCTGCCTCTGTCGGATGCACATATTACACTTACCTGTACATGTTTGTGAGCAGGTCATGTCATTTTAGGCATCCATGTTATTATTTGAGCGAGTCAGAGGGGGTATCATTCCCAGGGTTCCTACTGAGCCAGTGTATGTGCTATGCATTGCCTCTTTGCCAAGGCCAGGGCATACTGGGCACGCCTCCTTCTGCCTACTGGGGCAGGCTCAGGTTGTTCCTCTTCCGAGTCACGCTCTGCCTGTGATGGCCTTGGTAATGGTGGGAGGCTGTTTGGCCCAGCCCTATGCTGGTCCTGCTGCAGCTGTTTACGCAAGATCATATTATGTAGCATAGCACATACCATGACAATTTGGGTACATGTAGTTGGTGTGTACTGCAAGGCTCCACCAGATGTGTCCAGACACCGGAACCGTGACTTGAGCAGCCCAAACACACGCTCTATTACATTACGTGTTTGTGTGTGTGCCTCATTATGGCGTTCCTGTTCAGGTGTGTGTGCGTTTCTGATGGGTGTCATCAGCCACGGCTCCAGTGCATAACCTGCATCCCCACTAGGTGTCCGTGGGATGTCCCCATTGGCAAATGTCTGGTACAGCTGCATCAAATGCCAGATGTGGGAATCGTGGTAACTCCCAGGGCAGCCAGCACACACATTCATTATTATGCCCTGGGCATCACACACGACCTGGCAGTTGATGGAGGGGAAGCCCTTGCAGTTAATGTAGGCCCTACCCCACTCACTGGCTGGTGCTTTGATGCGTATGTGCGTGCAGTTTATTGCGCCCACTACCTCAGAGTATTCCGCTATTTGCTGGAAGAGACGCATATTGCTGGCCAATACCTCACGGGCATTGGGGAAATATACATGATCACCGACATGTGCTGACATGGCATCCAGGAACTGGTGCAGTACCCTGGAGGCTGATGCCTGTGATATCCCCATCATATCGTCAGTTGGTCTCTGGAAGGTACCTGTTGCTAGTATTCTTAGGCCAACACATACCTTGGTTTCCACTGGGATGGGTTCCCCTCTGTTGGTTCTGTGTGTGAGGCGTGGCCTGCACAGCTCAACAATTTGCTGCAGGAGCTCTCTGTCCACTCTATAATGCTCTACTATCTCCAGCTCATGTAACCCGTGGTAGGTGACTCTGGGCCTGTACACTCTTCTCCGTCTCCTCACTGTGGGTTGTCTGGCACCATCTGCATTGTCACCACCCTCAGCAAGTCGCCTATGTCTCATTATGACAGCTATGGCAGCCCCTAACATTTCTGCTCTGAGTTCAGCTTTTTCAGTTTTCACTTCTATTAGCTTACTCCTGTCTTGCAGTGTCTCTTAAGGGAAACATCCTGCACTACTGTTTGCAGAGTTTTAAGTGCTGGGCTGGGCTACTATTCTGCCTGTGTAATTGCCTGCTTCTAATTGTTTTCACCTGCTAGCTTCAGCAGTTATCCCTGCTAGCTTCCTATTAATTCTGTTGCTTCCTTTTTCCTCTCTGTTTCCTCAGGGGGGGAGCAATGTGCATACTATCAGAAACACGCTCACAGTGGCTTACACGCGCGCACACGTGCTTACACGGTTCAGAATCTACTTATTCAGTTTAAAACGCCCGTACACCCGCGCAAACACTGTTACATGACTGCCAACAGCCTCCAACATACTCAGCCTGCGCTACACGCGCGCACACCCACGCAAACAGTGTTAAACATCTCCCAACATGCTCCCACATGCTCAGTCTGCCTTACACGCGCGCACACTGCCCTACTCGCGCTTCATGGCGTGCACACGTGCGCATGCACGCCCAGCAAGAAACTTTGATGTAAGTAACAGTGTACACCTTCCATTTCTTGACTTTCCATGACTTATCTAGTGGCACACCTCTTTCCATGATCTGTGTCTGTCATCTGTCATGTTACACTGGCCTCCAATGAACTGCATTTCTTTCTACCATTCCCCCCTGTGATGTCACCTATCTCCTACTCTATTCCTCCCCCTTATGTATCTCTTACACTACTTAGACTGTGCTCATTTGCTATGTGACTGTGAGATTCAGTATCCTAACCCTCATTTACATGAGATTGCCTACTAATGCTTAGTTACATGTCTTAGACTCAGCTTCCCCCCTTAGCAACCACTACACGGTGGCCATGTTGTTTTTGGTTTGCTGGTCCCTGCATTGTCATTCCATGTATTGCATGAAACCCACATTTGTAGGTTTATAACCTTCATTTTCATGTTCTATACAGCGCAGCCCGTTTGCGCGGGGCTGCGCTGGGTTTAAACATTGGCGATCGCCAAAAAAAAAAAAATATATTTTTATTATTTTGGCATCGGGTTATATTGCCAATGGCCACATATTTGGCCATTGGCATGCTGCCTGAGTCATATGCATCCTTTTTTTGGAGCTGACATGGCTCCATTGTGAAATTTGCAGAAACGTACTCAGTTGTCAACTGAGTACATTTCTGCAACTAAAACGTCTCTTACACGGACTGGTTTCTGCTTCGTGGATCGCTAATATACCTCATTTGCATACCTTTCGGCTGCAAGTGAGGTATTTAGCATGTCCACGCCCAGTCCGTGTAAGAGACGTTTTAGCTGGTCTCTTACACGGAGTTTAGGGCTGTTCCTGGATCGCGAGGCTTGCATGGAGTGTTGCAAGTCTCTTACACTCCATGCAAGCCTTCGTGAATCCTGCCCTATGTTTTGCCATTGTATTAAATTAGTTACATGGCTATACTAAGATGGATTAAATTTAATGTATTTCAGTATTGTTTCAGAACAGTAATATGATATGTTTCAGAACTGCTCATAGCTTAATATAAAGGTGTTTATAAATTTATAGCTCTCCCTTTACTAGTTGTGTTTCGCCTTTGATTCATTGTGATGACCACATTTTTTGCATAATCAAAAAACAGTTGAAGCTGACTAATTAACTAATTAATTAACTAAGTAATTAACTAATTAACTAGAATGCAACCAGCTCAGCCATCAGATTTAAGCCTTACAACATTGCAGCACTCATGCAGCAAAACAGAATTCCAACAAGTCTGTTAATACAATAGCGGTAAGGAGCCACAGCTGTGCAGTCATATTAATTAAGGTGCGTGTAAATCTTTTGATAAAAATAAACTAAAGCATTATCCATAATGCATTGTGCCCATTCATACTAATGCTTCACAGTTCCTTTTGCTACAATTTTCAGAGGCCATTAAACATCACAGGCAGGATATGCAGTTCTGGCTCTCTCCTGTGAGCTTAAATTGCACACTGACATGCTAATTATATACCTGTTATTCAAATTTCCATTTCGAAAGTATAAAATGGCACTTTGCAGGAAGGATGATTTTAATTCTGAATTTTTAGAATCTGATTTTTATTAAACTATTAGACTAGAGAAAAGGCTTAGATTGCATCAGAGAAAAGAAAGAAATAGTAATTGAAAGTACGAGTAATATGTAACTCATTATATGTATTTCACATTTACAAAATGTTCAAAGAGTTTGCCATTAAAATCGTTCACATCATCTTTCAGTTAAATATCCATTTTCTTTCAGTAATGTTGTACAAGGCTTTCAAACATGGTTGCTTTTCATTGCTAGAGCCTTCCTGTGTCCTGAAAGAGTGCTCTTCAAACTATCTGGAGATATACAGAGCTGAGGATATTTTTCTGGCACTTCAGAGTTGCGCACTGTTATTTTTGCTTCACTGTATAGTTTTTCAGATTTCTGCTGAAGGTGTTGGTTTTCCCATACCCACCCTTCCTATTACTGTGTTGTTGTTTAAATTTGGAGGTTTTTGCAGTTGCCCAACCCCACTGTAGATTTGATCTGGGACACTCCCCCCAGTCCCATCTCTTTACCTCATTCTACTTAATAGACTCCTTCTGCATTGTTTTAGTCATTTTTAATTTAATTGTATTTTTTAAACTGTTTGGTCTAACATTGCTACATACTCAAGTGTGCTAGCTTGCACTGCATTTGAATTGTTTTGACTGCTGGTTTAGATACTTTCCTGTATATATATATATATATATATATATATATATATATATATATATATATATATAAAAATTCCTTTCCTGTAACTAGTGTAGTCCAGATTCAGATTTGCTGTATCCAGAACTGCATGTAAGCTTCTGAGCCCCCCAAGCTTTCTGTGTTGGAGGGAAGCCTTCTAGCTTATCAGTGGGAGTGGTAAGCACTAGGAAACCTATCGACCACATAAGGAGTAGTTCTGGCCCAGAAATTGTAGTTATTGGCCGTTAGGACAGTTTTTCCATCTTTCTCAACTTTCTTATTAAAAAGCCCCATTTGCACTTGTTTCCTCCCTTTCCTGTAACTAGTTTAGTCCAGATACAGATTCTTACTTTTAGTACTTGAATTTGCTTATTCGTGATCAGCACGTGTTCAGAACTTGTAAGCACTAAATAACCTACTAATTACTACAGCACTCAACCTTCCTCATTACCTAGAGGAAAACAGTTTTGGTACTTACTTTGCTCACTTGCTTAGAGAAAAACAGTTCTTGTACTCACTTTCCTCACTTATCTAGAGGAAAATCGTTTTTTATTCAGGCATGTCCAAGGGTCAGCTCCCAGTGCTCTCTCCTGTCTATCTGATGAATCTGGGCATACTGGGGCAATGTAGAAATTGCCTCATGTACACAGACAACCCTCTCCTCCTACCACCCAACACTACAACCTGTGAGAGATGCACTTATCTAGCCAAACAGGAGGTAAAGCTCTCTCCAATCAAGACTGAACTTGACAGTCAAGAGGAGAAGGTAAACACTTGCACCACACTCATCACATAGTCTCACTAAATCTACACCACCAAAATCCACACATAGAAACACAAAACCATTCATGGAGGCTCTCATTAATAATCTGCTCAAGCAACAGAGACCTCCAAAGCAGAAATGCAAGCAACCTTCACCCCCCAACACAACCTAAATAACACATAGCCCGCAGACTTAGTGTGCCACTCAACCACAGCCAACAAGGCAAAACAACGTACCCAACACACTAGTCATAGGCAACTCTATAGTCAGGCACACTGATGTCCCACTCACCAGGCTAAACAAGGAGAAGGTTACTGTTAGCTGCCTGTCGGGTGCCAGGATCCGCCACATAACCCACGTACTCAGGTCACTCCACAAGTACAAATATGACTCTGTCATTGTCCATGTTGGTGTGAACAACCTGAGACATACCTCCCTGGACTACATGAAAAGAGACATGGAAGAGCTCTCCGATCTTGTAGCCCAGGCAGGTATGACCCTAGCCCTGAGTAGCATTCTGCCATCACCCAGAATGATGCAGCAGTACAAGGACAAAATGATTGACTTCAACAACTGGCTAAGCTTCTGGTGAAATTCTAAAGGGATCCAGTATCTGTCTGCCTGGGATGACATTGTCGACAAACCATGATGCTTTGCCAGAGATGGCCTGCACCTGTCACCCCTGGGATTCCGGATACTGGTAAGGTTCTTGCCGCCCCTATAGTGCCTTTTTTAGGCAAGGTTCAAATGACAAATTCACCACCATAACAGGAACAGGCAAGCAAAAACTGAGGGTGATGCTACTCAATGCTAGTAGTCTAAATCTCAAAATGCACTCACTCGAGGCACTGCTTAAAATGGAGAACATCGATATCTGTGCAGTGAATGAGACCTGGTTCAAGGCTCCAGAGAGCACCCCTGCACTACCAGGCTATAACTCATACCACACTTTTCGGCCATGTAACCTGGACCGGAACACGAAAGGCGGAGGTGTGTCCATATTCATTAAGGATATCCACACCTCTAGGCTAGTTGCTCAGCATAATGCAGCCAAGGTTATCCAAGTGCAACTAACTCTGGGCAAAACTGCAATCCAAATTGTAGCTTGCTACAGATCACCCACCATGCCCCAGGATTCCCACTCCTCTTTTCTTGATGTACTGGAAAATATTAGGGTTCAACCAAACACCCTAATAATGGGCGATTTCAACTACCCCACCATTAACTGGAAAAACTACTCATGTACCAACTCCTTCACTTAACGCTTTCTGGAATTCATAAACTCCAATGCCCTGGATCAACTTATCCACACCCCCACCAGGATCAACAATATCCTGGATCTAGTTATTACCAATATGAGTGACCGGTGTTCCACACCTGAAGTCAATGCCTCATTGGTCTGCTCCGACCATAAGCTAATTACCTTAGATAGCCACATCCTGCCTCCACGCCTCATTAAGGAAAGCATGGTAAAAAATTTCTCCAAAGCCAACTTCATGCTTCTTAAGACAGAAGTGGTGAACTTCATGACACCCATGCAAATGGACAATACAGTTAGGACTACTGAGTCCTACACAATTGCACTTTATAAGCACTTACATGAGTGCATGGATTGTGCTATCCCAAACAGAACCAAGATGCTATCCTCCAAAAATAGGAAGCCAATCTGGTGGTCCCCTTCCATAAACAAACTGTACAACAGAAGGAAGAAACTCTCGCAAAAGTGAGTAAAATCCCACGAGTGGAGGAGCTCCCTGGTCAGCCTCAGTAAGAAGCTGTGATCCCTGATAAAATCCTCCAAAGCTAGTTACAAAAACAAAATTGCCCTTTATTCTAAAGACAACCACAAAGCATTCTATAGCTATGTCAAGAATCTCAATGCCAACACTCAGATCTGCTTTGAGTTACAGCACAATGGCACTAAATATACAGACCCAACTGATATTGCCAACATCCTGGCAGATTGGTTCAGTGCTAACTTTACCCCCTCTCACCCCCTAAAGAGCCCATCTCTATACTGGAAGAATGCAAAGCTCCTGTAATCACGGCTGCACAGGTATAAATCAAACTCTCCAAAGCCAAGAACACAGCATCCATGGGACCAGACAACATTCCAGGCTGCGTTCTACATGAACTACAGAACGAACTGGCACCCCACCTAAGTACCATGTTCAATCATAGCCTCACCTCAGGCTTTGTGCCTGCTGAATGGTGCACAGCAACGGTTATCCCACTCCACAAGGGGGGAGCCACCACGGACCCCGGAAACTAGTGCCCCATTTGCCTGATGAGCCTGGTCTGCAAGGCCATGGAACGTATCATCATGGAACTTATAAACAAAGATATTGGTAATCTCCAAACTCTGGATCCCACCCAGTTTGGGTTTGTAAAAGGAAGATCATGTCTCCTAAACCTGATAGACTTCTTTGAAGCAGTCACCAAAGCCGTAGACAAGGGTAAGGTGGTTCACACAGCCGATCTAGATCTTGCCAAGGCTTTTGACACCATCCCCCACACTGGAATTATAGATAAACTCACTAAACTAGGTATAAATCCCTATGTCACAAGATGGGTTGCCAACTAGCTCACTTACAGACCCCACACTGTGAAAGTAGCAGACTTCAAATCCGACTTCAGACCAGTGACAAGTGGAGTACCATTGGGTTCAGTCCTGGGTCCTCTCCTATTTGGTATATACTTCTCTGAAGTACAGGTTAACACAGAAGGTCTTTGGCTAACAAAGTTTGCAGATGACTGCAAACTAGGAGCCATAATTGAAACTCCTAATGATGTGGACATCCTACAAAAGGGCCTTACTGAGACAGATGTCTGGTGTCAAAGCCATGGCCTCAAGCTCAATGCCAAAAAGTGCATTGTCATCCCCTTTGGTAACTCTGTACCCATGAACAACACATAGGCAGTAGTATACTTAACACAGAAAGTGTGATAAGAGACCTTGGGACACAGGTGAACAGTAGTCTCTCCTTTGATAATCACATTGCCACAGTAGTCAGGAAATCCTTCTATGTGACACACCTCATCACAAAAGGTTTCTCATCCAGAAAAAAAAGGGTCATTGTTCCCCTCTACTCATCACTCATTAGACCCATTATAGAGTACAATGCCCCTTTTGGTATGTACCTCACAAGACATCTACAACAACTGGAAAGGCCGCAGAAATACTTCACAAAGAAGATTACCAGCCTCAAACAGATGCCCCACGCAGACCTTCTCAAAAAACTGCAGCTTGACTCTGTCGCATATCGCCTACTCAGAGGTGATCTCTGCCTAACATACAAAGCTATGTCAAACCCAGAACTGTCGGACATGCTCCACTTAAAGAAACCCCAATCCCTCCGAGCTACACACTCTAGGGACCTAAACCTTGTCACCACATTAAACAGAACATGCTGGAGGGATAGATTCCTGTCCCAGAGACTTCCCATACTCTGGAATAAACTACCTATCTATATCAAACAAAGCTCCTCATTAGCACTCTTCAAGAAAAATCTTGATGATTGGATGGGAAATAAGATATTCACCCCGGGGATCACCTGTGTAGCTCTGCTCGACAGTGGCACAGGAAAATAATTTTCTTGGGTGGCAAAAGCCAGGGTACCTTTTTGGCTGGGCTTGTATAGGCCCCAGGGCCAATAGCCTAGTACCTACCTATGAACCTATTACAGATGAAATACGATATAATATAATCCAGTCATGCTACAATTCAATTTTTTAACAAATTTTATAAGCAACAGGTTTGAAAATACACACACACACACACACACACACACACACACACACACACACACACACACACACACACACACACACACACACACACACAAAGTAACAATGTATTATACATGTTCCTTTCATTTACATGTCCTGTTAACTGAGTTGGCACACTCTACTTCAGCAAAGGAGTTGGTCTTTCAGTTCACATTGTAATAGTGTCCTGTAGTATACAGTGGGGACATATGCTGTAATATGGAGAAAGAGCTGCTATAGATGGGCTCTTTTCTTGGGTATATACACAATACTAGTAATAAAAAATGTTCCACTGACTCTTTGATATTTATTGTCACTTTTATTGTGGATCCTACACTAGACAGAGGAAAAAATGGGTGAAAATGAATGTGTATAACAAAAGTGCAGATAAATTCAGTTTGCAGTACACATTTCATTGATATCTAATCTACAAACATACAAATGTCCCTTACTGATTTATATGACATAGGAGTCTGATAACCCAAATATAAAGAGACTGGAAAGTAAGGAAATAGTGTTAAGTCTAGAACCTCTGTACAAGATTTAAAATTGTCATCTTTTACCATATTATTCTTTCTGCACATGATGGACTATCTTTATTCATTTATTTGCACATGTATTAATTAATGTTTGCTTGCTTTTTGTTTGTTTTGTAGAGGACTGATCTGGTTCAAACCCATTTCAAGTGCAGTCCTGCAATTATAAATGCATAGAAAAGAGAAGTTAAATTGTTATGTGAACAGAGGGAATGAAAATCTAATGTACAATCATGACATTTTGTTTCACAGAAGAATGATTAGAAATTAGTTTAAATAAAAGAATGTATTGTAAATACATGTCCACAGCAGTGACCAGGCATGTACTAGAGCAATGTTTGCAGTTGTTATAAGTTCTGCAGATAGCAGCTATAAAAAAGAAGTTAGAATATGAGTTGGTGTTACAGAACTGGCTATTCAGTTAAGTAGTTGTAATACGATGCCAGGGGATTAATGGGTGCAGAAGATTTAATGAGGAGGTATGGAAAGAAGAAAAGTTACATGTAGTATAGTTTAGCATCCAGAAAATAGATTTTAAAGGGCAGTCTATGGAAGAGTTAGCAGGATTAGTATACATGACTGACTAGATGTTTGCAAGAAGTGAAAGCAGCTCCTTTCTTTTTTTTCAAACAGTTTTATAAATTTCAACATATTTGTAACACAAATTTACTGAAAACAGATAATGATATGGCTTTCAACAGAAACAACATACCACAGTTTTGAAACAAGGATAGACAAAGTAGGTTATGTTAAGGACAGTGCATTACAAAAAAAATTCTGGCAAAACATAAACAACTTCTAAACCCAGGCTAAGTCCCAACTCCTCCACCAGTCACCTCGAACACAACTGACCCCAAAGCCACACAATTCAACACTCACTTCATTAACACAATCACATCTTTCCTAGGTAACCAATCAACACAACCTCTTACTGTTCCCTCTCCCTCTTCAGCTTTCCCCAACCCCTTTAGATTTACCCCTATCCAATCTAGTTACATAAAAACATTCCTTTCCAAATTCAAACCCTGTTGTTTCACAGCTGACCTACTACCAAATGAATTCCTCAGAATATCTGCCCCCATCTATTGCCTATACCATATCAGTCTTGATCAACCATTCAATTGCAGAGCAATACGTTCCCCTGTCTAAGGAAAATAGGGTCTATATTATGTTATCGAATAATCATGTATTCAAAAACATAATAGTCGACTTGTAAAAGATGAAAACGTCAAAAGTCGAACAAGTAAAAAAAAAAAACACCCAAGCAAAGCATTTAAAAGTTGTAAGCAGGGGAGCAAGCACCCCTGCACCCCCCACTTGGGAGGTTCCATTCTTGGCCCCTTCTCTTTATAGTTTTTGCAAATAACCTTAGCTCTGCAACTCAACTAGCTTCCATAGTCCAGTACGCAGACGATTCCATACTTATTTGCTCAGCCCCTACACCCTAGGAACTACAAACAAAAAATGCAAACTTCATTCCTAGATAGAGAAAAATACCTCACTGACCACCAACTCATACTGAACCCTAACAAAACCAAGTTAATAGTTTTCAGAAATAACAAACCAAAAACATGACAGCCCCCTCTAACAATACTCTCCTCAAACAGAACCACTATAGAACTCACAAACCAAACCAAATTTCTAGGTGTCACAATAGATGATAACCTAAGATTTGATAACCACATTGCCTTCACCATCAAATAGGTCCACAGCAAACTAGGTACCCTCTATAGAGCAAAAACTTACCTCAATGAAACTGCCTAGCTAGCCACTGCCCACTCACAATTACTTTCCACCCTCCTCTATAGATCCAACTATTTACCAACCAATGTAAATCAGACGTGAATAGTCTAGAATCTTGCTACAACAAAATTGTCAAGTTTGCCGCAGGCCACCCGTATAGAACCCACCACTGCTCAACACTCTCCCAACAAAACTGGCTGGAATTCCCTAATCTCTTAACTCTCAATCAGCTGTCCATAGCCCACAAAATAATTCACCAACCCAATGAATGTCCCACACTAACCAACCTAATCCAACCTAACATAAATCACAGATTACTCAGGTCCTCGAACAAACTTATGTTAAAGGTTACCCACCCCGACAGCTCACTAGGCACCTCCCTCTACTCTTACAAAATAGCCAAACTCTGGACCAGTCATCTCCACCCATAGCAAAAAACCCTAACTATCATGAGTTCGAACACCTCTTAAAAGAACATCTAGCAAAACATTGGGTCTGCTCCTGCCATACTCCTGGTTAAGCCTACCATCTCCCCAGCTATATCTCTCTTTACACCGACACCCCATCCACATCTTACAAGTCCATAACTACTGCTTATCTTCTCATAACTGACATCTTGCCTACATTTCTCCTAGTTGTAGCTACAGTAGTCTTAAATCATAGGCAAGCTTACCTAGCTAAGATGCTACCTTTCCGGGCACTGTTAAAATGTATCTCATATTTTTACAAATGTATGTCATGCACAATGTTTTGAAACTGTATTTCATGTCTGTACCATAAGTAATTGTTTGCTTTCATAGTACACACTGCTTTTATCAAACATTATTAATATTGTTATATAGTTAGTAATTTTTGTAAGTAATTGTTAGAATTCTCTACTGTATGTCAGGAGCTTTTCTCAGCAGGGCTCCACTGAAAATGGGCTTCTGGCCCAGTTGGACATTACCCAGTAAACAAATGTAATAAATAAATAAAAATAGTGGGTGTCTCAGTACTAAGAAAATTGAATGGGAAACATAGCTAGTAAGGAGTATAGTGGATGACCAATTAATGGCTGATAAAGTATTTATAGTTTGTATATGCAGTTAAAGGGAGTGTGTTAACCCAATAGAGAGTGTTATAATGGTGTCCATTTTTAGGTGATAGGAAAATTAATCTACAAGTTTTGTTGAAGAGAGAATGAATTTCCATAATATTATTGCTGAATATATGACCAAGTACTGATAATGCATAGTATAATCGGGGTTCTAATATGCTTTTGCCAATAGAATTTCTTCCTTCTGGAGTGATTAAATGTGATATTTTTGTGTCATTTCAATAGGATTCTGATATTTTTTGTTTTTACATTAGATATGTGTAGCAACATAGTTAAAGAGGAGATTCAGGGTGACACAGATATTTGGAAGGCAACATACAGTACATTTTATAAGCTGATTGCTATATTGATGTTGGGTGGGAAGAAGAGGCAGGTTATTTAGATTTTAAGTGGTGTCAAACGGAATTACATTGGTCTTTTTGTATTTTAGTGTTAGTTGCTTATCAGTTATGTAATGTGATATAGTTGGCTGGTACATTGCAAAAGACTATATCATCTGCATAAAAGATAATGGGCAGGATTCACAAAGCTTCCGTGTAAGAGATATAACTCTTACACGGAGGCTGCAGTTAAACGGAGTGATGTCAGCATGCTTTGCATATTCATGAGAGCATGCTGAATCACACCTAAGTCTAACACGGTCCGTGTAAGACAGTAGGGGGCATGTCTGTAGGCCGAGCCCTGCAAGCGGACACGCCCCCAGAAGTGTAAAAGTGCCCAAAGTAAACACCCACAACAGAGTCCACGGAAATGTGAATAAACACAACACAACACATGCCCCCACAGACTATGAACATAAAATATATAAATGAACATGTTATATATATTTTTTTAAATTGTAAAAATGTTTAACCATGAGTGCGCTGCTTATGCGTGCCCGTAGCGCAGCTACAGTTAGCAGTCAGTGGGAAAGCATATAAGAACTAAATATGCAAAATAAGCCAGGAAGCAATAGCGTAGCGGTAGAGATGTTGGCTGAAGAGTAGGCATTCATGGTTCGAGCCCCCACATCACCAATTTTTTTTTTTTTTTTTTGCAAAATAAGCAGGAAACAAGTCCCTGACAAATATGTACACATAAAACCACAATTTATGTAAAATGTAATGAAATAGCCCATTTATATTGAAGAAATGTGAGGTAACAAAAGAATAAAAAATGCCAGATGTGCTCATAGCTGAGCTACAGTTTAACAGAGTGAGTGCATCTGCCCGTAGATGAGCAGTGGTTTAACTGGTGCAAAATGAGTGCCCGTAGCTGAGCAATGGTCTAACATGCTAAATCTATGTGCCCCTAACTGAGCTGAGCGTAATATGCGTGCCGATAGCCAAATGAGGCTTAAAGCAGCGTACCCCATTTGCGCGGAGCTGCGCATCGCGCAAACAAGCTAACCGACGGGCAACGTTGAGCAAGCCGTATCAAAACTGCCTTTACACAGACACACCCATCAGCATGTCTAGACAGTCATGAAAAATAAAAAGCAGTGGCCAGGTTCGAACCCAGGATACTATACACCATAGTCAAGGTACCAAACCACTAAGCCATGACAGCAGTACCTAAAAATGCAATAATAGCTAATATATAGGAATGAATACAAACTGGAGCATGACAATGCAGGTTTACTGAAGTTGATACAATTCCAAAATGGCCAATCACAGATATGTGCAGGAAAAACGGACTATATAAGCCCTATAGGTGGGAATACACAGCATAAACGATTGTAGAACTGACCTGCAGGCAGAATGACAGGAGTAGGAGAGGGTAGTTGCTTTTGAGCACAGAGGTGGGGTGTTGAGGAGTCCAGGTACAGGGTCTGGCTCCTAGTCCATAATCATGAGGCCCAACTCATGCAGGGCCAGGTCCTCTGGGGAGCATACAGGGCCGAGGCGTGGGACCGGTTGGCTCATGATCTCAACAGTGCCACAGGGATTCCAAGGACTGGTGAGCAGGTCCATCACCACCATGCGGACCTGAAGAGATGCAAGCAGGACCAACTGAACCTTTGGATCCAGGAGGCCCGGCAAACACCCAACGCCCCACTACTGAGTAAGTAACATTTAATTATGTATGTAAGAAATTAAACTAGCTGATATTATGGAGATGTGTATTCCAATATTACTTCATTTATATTACAGCTGCAGGTGTCCGTTCTGCGAACCGCAGAGCCTATGGCGATAGGCTGGTGCGGTTGCCACCAGGCAGGTCAGTAATCCACTACCAGTAACTGTAAAGAAATATAAAAGTATGACAGTCAGCAAAAGAGTGCAGTGTAGTCAGTAAGGAATAAAATCTGCAAGTAACAGTGTGAAAGTGTATGCAAGTATTGCTTGATTACAAAAGTGTGTTTCAGCCTGTAAGTTAAACCGAAAAATGAAACTGTCTGACATATATTCTGAAATAAAAATGCCCTACCTGTAAGAAAATAGTACACAACCTGCAGCAGGCTGAAAAGTATAGCTGCAGAAGATGATGAAATCACATGTGTGAAATATATCCCTGTGGAAATACTGAAACATGACAGAAGTGAGACTGCTGGAAAGGATTGTAATAACTACAGGCAAAACATGTCAATAAAGCCTAGAAATAAGTACCATCCTGAATAGTAAAATGAAAGCAAGTGAGAGAGTGTGAGAAAGTGTCATGAATCCAGCAATACAGTAGTAATAACCCCTGAATAAAGTATACTGCAGTCAAGACAGAATGAAATGCATGTGAGATTCAAAACCAAACAGCAAAATCTGTTCAAAGTGTTGCTGCATCTGGAATGTGTATCCCAAAATCTGGATATGTTGCTCTAAGTCTGCAATATGCAGATAGGATGATTGTCTGATATACCAAACATCCACACTTGTCTACAGCTATATAAAGCAAATGTAGCAGGATGATGTAGCTGAACAAAGCTAGATATGAATGTGTATGAAGAACCATAAAATGTATATTGATGTTGCAGTAACAGTCCTATCACCAAGTTGAAATAGTTATCATATAGGAAACTGTAGTCAGAACAGTAGTGTATATATAACTGTAGCTATTAGAAATGTACAGCATATGTATTGTTATTCGAAGGTGTTAATATTACTTTCTTTACCCCACCCTATAACCACATATAACCCATTCCATGTGAAAATGGTATGTGCAATCACAATTAACACCCCTGGACGTTTGTCCTGTTGGGTCATATATATTTGCATGTCCGTTGATGCATCTGTCCTGTTCATACATCCACACCTGATGGCCTGTTGCCATCAATTAACCCTGCATGTTGTTGGACTGTGTATTTCTGTTCAAATTATGCATGTGTTATGCACGCTGTTCAATGGTGTGAATATCTGGGTGTTTTGTTAATGGGAATACTAATGCATACTGTTACAACTACTTGTGAATGGTATTATATGTCACTAACCCAAACTGTCATGACATAATGCAAAACATAGGACGACAGGGAAGGCGGGTTCCAGAGGACCCACCTCTCCCACCTCAGCTGGCGAGTGCACCTGGCACTAGTGCCGAGTCCGGACCCTCCTCCGGTGGCCCTGTGCCACCTGTGGGTGGAAGCACTGCAGGGGATGGGGCTCTCCCCCCTCTGCAAGTGTGGCTGGAGGAGAACCACCACTCACCCTCCGTAGCGTCCGGACTGTGGTGCGTAGGGAGATTCGGGACTCTGTTCTCGAGCCCCTACGCCAGCTCGAGGCATGGGTGGCACAACTAATGGGCATGCCTGTTGCCTCGCCTACACAGCCCCCAGCACAGCCCCATCCTGGGCAGTGAAGGAACAGTGGCAACTGCCCATGGGTGGGGATATCAGTTCCACTGTTGTCATCTGTGGGCTCATGGGCTCTGGATATCCAAACCTCCGTCCCCGTCAATTGTGTAACCCCCCCACACGTGTCATACACCGCCCCTGTATGCGTCTTGTTTGTCTTGTCTGTTTACCTACCCAACCTACCTCCCCAGCTGTACCGACTTCCTTCACCTGACATACCATTCTCACCTGAAAAAAAAAAAAAAAAAGGACACTCTGTACCCACAAAAAAATTACGCCCCATACATAGCTGCCCATTCCGCAAACATGTCTGCTGGACATGGAACCTATCAATTACAATTGGCTGTACAACAAGTATTATTGTTGTCCTGTCACCTCTCTCAGGGGTGGAAGGTTTCAAATGTCACACCAAATTACATACATATGCACAGCTGTTGCTGATGAAGAAATGGGCAGCTATGGGCCTTACCTACATCCCTCCTGCACATCCCAAGCTTGTTTCCCTACTGTCTTACCCTCTTTGTGACCCCTTTTTCACCACTTTCCTGTCTCCCCATTTTCTTTTCTTTCAAAGAAAATAGCTGGTGTGCAAGAGTAAGCACGTTTAAGCGGTTGTAAGCGGGTGTGCGCTTGTGTGCGCGGAGCTAAACGCCAGTGTGCATGTGTGAGCTCTGCGCAAACCAGCGCTAACCCGATTACAACTGCTTAAAAGTGCCTTAGTCACTTTGATTGCCAGGTCTTGTAGTCAGTTCAGAAGCAAAATAAAATCCCACTGGCAGTCCCGAACCCAGGACCTTGGAAACAGTAGTCTGCATAACTTTCCACTAAGCCACGGATTTTATTCAAGAACATTGTGCTAAAATAAATATATCATGTAATAGTAGGAATGAATGTAAAGGGAATATAGATGTGTAGTACACAAAGCATGCCATTTAGAATTACTATCAAAACTAGTGGATTTCCATAATAGTAGTGTGTGAACAGAAACAGCCATGCTAGTTGGTAGCTAGTAGGTAATAATGTCACTATAGCACCTTGCAAGCCACACACATACTCACAGCAGGATAATCACTGCCCATACCCCACAACCTCTTAGAGGAACACATCTGGACCAAGTAATAAAATATGTGGAGCAAAGGCCCAAAACCAGGGACACATTACAAATAATGTTACAACAAATGCAGACAGTTCAGAGAGTAACAGGGTCTGCATTTTGTGGGATGTTTGGAAGGGTATGAAGTCTGAAACTTGAATGTTTGTCACCATATTCTGACTTGAGCCCAGAGTGATTTGCCAGAAAAAGGTGTGCATGAGATATTGACCAAAATATGAGGCAGAAATGTGGACAACCTGCAAATATCTGTACACATGATGGGTCTGACACCACCAAATTTGAATAGTTAAGAGCCTAGACATAGCAACAGTGAATGACTTACAGGGATGCCCCACAGACTCCATGTGAAATGTACAAATAGTAGGCAGAAAGGTGTAACACATGCAATGGTAACTATGGAGTCCTGAAAGTATTCACCATTTGCATGGCAGAAAAAGTGTAGTAATACATATGCTCATGCTAACCCACAATCACAACTGCAGCATACCAGACATTTTAATGGGTGTACCCCACTGATATGTACCATTCCATGAGGCAGATAACAGATGAACCTGAAAGTCACTGGGGCCTGCTCAGCAGTATACTCAAATACCCTAATAGATGTCAAGGCCCACACCATGGCCAGACCACACTGCATGCTGTAACACCCTAGCAGATATAGCAAGCATTCCAAGGTGTGAATGTACATGGAAAATAGGAAAGCTACAGCAGCACACTACAGTCAGGACACCTAGCAGGCATACAAGTAGTGACTTTAAAGGGCAAATATTGAAACCTTAGCAACAAAGTGCAAGCAAAAGTGAAAGGAAAGCACACACACACACATTAACAGTAGTAGTAGTTGTAGGTGTCAGCGTACATACACAGTTAGTACAGGAAACTGGAGAAATGAATGGAGGAATGTTAATCTACAACACACCTGGAAATATGAGAGAGATACCAACCTTTACACTCACAGAACATTGTCCACAGCATAACAGCATGGTCCCTGCCCTTAAAATCTGAAAGGGCTACGCCTATCTCACATACCTTTTTATAGCACTGTTTTGAAATCACAGTGAGAACTGCAATCAGTACACAACTGGCTGCATGCAATTAGCAAATGCTGGCTAACAATTGGTGCAGAGGCCATCACATGGGCATATGCAGATACCTACAAAAGTATGCTGTACTCCCAGTCCACACATGCAATACTTTCATTGCACCCTGAGAAGGACGTGAGAGACAGACAGAGAGAGAGAGACAGAGACAGAGACAGAGAAAATTGCAATTAAGCAGACACAAACAAATTGTTCAGCAACAGCCACCTGAAAGCTGACAACTGGGAAGTGGAGCAGCAGGACAGAGAACCAGATGGCAACACAAGCAGCTGTGACAAACACAGGTAATATAAAGTAATACTATAAAGGTCTACATACTGTGAACCCTCCATATGTGTCATTGGTCTGTATCCATATGTATATGAAGATGTGTAAAGGGCAGGGGACATACAGCAACTATCAGTGAAGGCTGTACATACATTTGTATGTGAGAGCATCTATGTGCACATATCAATGTTGGTTGATTGTAGGTTGTAGTGCCATGTACAAATTAGGTTTCACAGTTATGTATGTTTAGCAGTATGTTAGTGTGTGTATACAGTATGGTAGACAAACATGTTGATATACCTGTCTATCATATGGATACGTATGTATGTCAACATATGTATGTGTATATATATATATATATATATATATATATATATATATATATATATATGACATGCATATATGTATACATACATAGAGAGAGAGAGATGTAGGAATACATAGACAGATGTAGATAGAATATTGTACAAACATATATATGTAATGCACACATACAGATATAGATATATGTAGATACATATACATAGACAGACTGATCTGACTATCTACAGGTATGACTGTATATGACGACCTTCAACACACCCTGTCCCACCCCCTCTGTCACTCTCACCCCCTCTGTGTCCCCCCCTCTCCACATCTATAGCAATATATGTACATCAATATATATATGTGTATATGTATACAGACATATATATATATATATATATATATATATATATATATACATATAGATATATCTATATACATATATATATATATATATATAGAGAGAGAGAGAGAGAGAGATGTATATAAATTCTGAGTGAGGCACATGTGTACAGATGTATTGCAACAGTTGCCTGGTGACAAAGGCATGGAGTGAACACCAGTGTCAAAACCGGAGTACCGTACCACATTCCAAATCACCTACACCAGTAACCACCAGATATGTGATTGGCTGCCCACCACTGCATGTGTCAGGGATGAACAGGGTCATAAATGTGTACAATAGTGGCCCCAATGATATTCACAGTGGCACACTATCCCTGGAATACCTGCACATGGTATGTGTCAGCGAAAATGGTGTGTCAGCTATGGACATGTAGGTCGGTGTACCCCTCCACACCACATAATGGATGCCATGGTATGGACCTCACATGACAGCTACAGATATGGAGAAGGACACAGTGACATGTACAACACTGTGACAATGCACTCAAACACATTACCAATGCACAGTGACTGACAACACCACAGAGTACACATATATTACCCACATAGAGGTTAACACTCCCGGATTTACATATGTAAGTCACACCCATGACAGATGTCCAACAACCATAGTAACACCTCACACCATCCACAACCTAAATGACTGCTGTGTGTCATCCATGCCACTGCAATAGAATGCACATGTGGAGGTAAAAGTTCCTACCCACAGATAAGACATACCCTGCAATAAACCACACAGTGTTAAGAAGCAAGACTCCCCATGAGTACATGTCACACATACCCCTGCTGAATGTTAGTCAGATAGGTAATATGCCATATGAGTCACCCTGTGTAACTGTGTGACAGCAGCAGGTACCATCACACCACATGTGTTACAATGGTCAGGGTAGCAGAACAGTACACTGCTGTAGTCCCAGGGGCAATAGCATATTGTATAGTATTGTATTGTAATGTAATGTATAGTGTTGTATTGTATTGGTATGTTGAGGTGCCTCCTTCGTGGAGTGGAACCACTGCTGCTGTGCGCCAGTGTACAGGTACATATCCTGTAGTCAGGCTAGTGTTACATAGCACTTCTATATGTGTGTTTAGCTCCTGTCAGAGTTTATGTAGCATGCAACTGGGGATACCATCAGGTCCCATTCATGTTGTGTATTTTGCTGTCCTCAGGGTGGCTCTCACCTGGACATCTGTGATGACAGGGAGGTTACAGTCAGCTGGGATAACTATGTCTTATTTTGGGGGAGAGGGTGGGGTGACACCTGCACTGAACCTGTCTGCCACAATGTTGTCAATATCTGTGGTGTCAGTGAAATATTTGTTGTTGTGTACTAACTATGGGCATAGAGGATGGATCCTGACCAGGTTGCTAACATAACTGAAGAAGGCCTTCTGGTTATCTGTAGTGTCCCTCTTGATTTCCCTCTCAAAGTTGCCCATGGATGTTTGTATGATGGAAAATAGATCCTTACTAGTGCTGCTCAGACATGCCCTCCCTTTATGGAATTATGCTCTGTCTTGCAGTAGCTTCCATTTTCTGTATTACAATCTGTCTATGGCTGGGGTCCACCAGACAGGATGCTGTCCCTTTGTGGAGAGTGTCTTGGTCATATATGGGATTGCATGATCCATGCATTCTCGGAGATGTCTGTAGAAAGCAATTGTGTAGGGGTCAGCACTGTGGGTTGTATCTGCCACTGGCCCAGTGGGCTGAAAGGATACCATGTCACTGTTACAAAGTGTAAAGTTTGCATCTGTAATGTTATTCACTATAGTCATTTGTGCTGGTGGTGGAGGTGGGATATGTATATCCAGGGCAATCAGTGTGTGGTCAGCTCACAGTAGTTGATGATGTAGGCCATACAGTACCTAGATACAAACCCCCAGAGTAAGGAGGTGCTCTTGACCTGAATCAGTGTTCTGACTGCTGGGGTTTGGTAGTATGTCGTATGGAGTGTGCCAGGTACTGTTGCACAGTTGCTGGCTGAGCACTGATACCTGGCCATCTACATGTGTATCCACCAATAGACAGACAGATGCTATATATGTGAGATATGTTGTATCATAACAGTCGAGTAGCATGTGTAGTATGTGTGCCAAAGTCTGCTGACATATATTGCTGATATCAGGTTATTTTCTTTCTCAGGTACATGGCCCTCCCACGGAATCCCACTTACTCCACAGCTGAGGATGAGGAGATACACCAGAGCCTGGTGCGGGATTATGCAATACTCTTTTCCCGCACCAGCCAGAATCAGCAGGAGAGGGCTGCACTGTGGCAAGACCTTGTCCGTCGGGTAAATGACATAGGCACGCATAATAGGACATATGAGCAGGTACGACATCACTGCAGTGATTTAATCAGACATGTCCATCAGCGTGCGTCGGATATCCACAGGCAACAGGTAGCAACAGGTGGTGGGGTGGCCACACATCCCCCACTCACCAGACTGGAGGGACTACTCATGAGTGTAGTGGCTCCAGTCCGCCAGCAACAACAACAGCAGCAGACATGCATTATGATGGAGGCTGGAGCCACGCAGCAGCAAGACAGTGAACGTGCAGGTAATATGCCATATGTATAGTTGACTGTTGTGTACACTGGTAGTTAATGCATGTGTGAGGTGTGTCCTTGGTTTGTAGCTGTTACTATAGTATTTAATGTGCAAGTGTGATATCCTCAATATTAGCAGCTGACCTGTGAAAGGCGACTGTTGTACTACTGACCTGTATCATACTCAGTAACAATGGCACAGTTGTGACCACTGACATTAGTTTCTTCACGTCTGCAGGTCCCTCTGGTATAACAGCAATGCAGCCTATCCATGCTGGTGAGTGTGTATTAACAATTCCTGTAATAGTTTTGATAGTAATAGTACTATTTGGCTCACTTAGTAGTGCTCTTTGTATGCATGTAGGTGTGTCTGTGTCTGTGTGTTGATATCACGCATACTGAGTACTGTACAATTGTGTGAAACTGTGTGCATGTGTGCATGTGTGCATGTGTGCATGTGTGCGTGTGCATGTGTGCATGTGCACCTGTGCATGTGCACGTGTGCATGTGTTGGCGTGTGCATGTGTGCATGTGTGCATGTGTGCATGTGTGCACCTGTGCATGTGTGCATGTGTGCATGTGTGCATGTGCACCTGTGCATGTGCATGTGTGCATGTGCATGTGTGCACCTGTGCATGTGTGCACAGGTGCATGTGTGCATGTGCGCATGTGTGCATGTGTGTGCACATGTGCATGTGTGCACCTGTGCATGTGTGCATGTGTGCATCACTGGTAATGTGTAGACATTGTAAACTGTGTTTCCTGTTTCCCTCCCACAGGTTCTGGTGCTGCTCTGGTGTCATGTAGCAGGGAACCTGAATCAGGTGCCATGGGTACTGATAATGATGACATCTGTGTAATGGCACAGGAAGGTATGCCAGGGTCCATCATTGGTCAGCCGATTGATAGTACACAGCTGCCGACCCCATCAATGCGCACAGTTATCCTGCCAATACACCCTTTGTCACCAATGTCCCTAGGTGATGGACAGCATACAGTGGGCATTGACCAGGGTAATGTGGTATCTGTGGCACATGCCTCCCCACACAGCAGCCATGGGCATGGTCCAGAGATGGTACCACACAGACAGATGTCCAGGGGTTCTCGTGGGAGCATCCGTGGGCATACTGCCCCTGTCAGACATGCCCACAGAGGTCTTACAACCTCAGTTATGTTTCGGGCTGTCATGCAGGCACAGTCAAGTATGGAACGGTACACCAGACAGGGTCTGAGGGAGCTGACAGCATGTCACACAGCCATGACTGACAGTATGTGTGACATTGCAGCTGCCATCCGTGATTTCACCGATGTCATAGACAGACGTTGTGGGGACATATTAGACCAGTTCCACAACTACATGTCCATGAGCCAGGGCGATGGTGGGTGGTTGAGGCATCGACGTGGCCGTATGCCAGCAACAGCAGCAGCTGGCAGTCGTCGCGGACGACAACAGGGCCGTGGCTGCCCCCGTAGTGCCAGCAGCAGCCCCAGCAATGCTGGGTCTGTGCTGTCATCAGACTGCCCCAGGAGACCACGTGCACGTGGCTCTGGCCAGGCCCGACAGGGATCTGTGTCCAGTCAATGAACACCTGCTTCTGATGACAGTACCCAGTCTGGGTTGGTACTGGATACGGTCCGTAGCACCCCTGCAAGGCACAGGTACCGTGTCCGTGGCCAGAGACACTGATCTGTATGACCTGGCAGGTACAGTCTGTGGCTGTCCACAAACACCAGTATATGGCAGCCATGAGGTGGAACTGTGTGCATCCATACACACATGCAAATTGACAACACCTAGGGCTACCGCATACACGCACACACTGCATCAACATTGCCCCACCTTCTACTGCTGTCCCTCACCAACACACATACACATACATGTCAATCGGTGGTATCGGTGGCTGACTCAGGCATACCAAGTTCACACCCTGTGCATATGATGAAACTGTGCCACCTCCTGCAATCTGTAACAACTGTGCAGGTACAGGTTAACATGTTGCTGATGCACAGGGTGACCACATAGATGTGTAGTAATAGTATAATGTTGTTAACAGTACTGTGTGCTGAATTAATTGTGGGTATATCACAGCATGCCTGATGCAGTAAGTGTGTGATTGTCATGTACTGTTGTCTACACCCATGGTAATTACCATAGTGTATCATCTGCCCATGTTGGCATACTGGTGGTAATGATGTCAACAGAAGGCTACATACATAGGTAGCACAGGGATAAGGTAATGAATGTAGTAATACGCAATGATGGACATGTAAATTGCAAGTGGCATGTTGCCCACACTGGACTCTGCAATGCAGATGTTTGAGGATGTTGATATGTGTGCAGTACTACACGACTGGTACAGGACACACAGGAGCACCCTAGCACTGCATGCTCACATCTCATACCATGCTAGACAGCCCCAACACACAAAACTAACTGTCACAGGAGGGAGAGTCCCCATATATGTCAGGGATACTGTGGTGGCAGGCCAGGTAGCATACATCCTACTAAGTATGGAACCACTGAGTGAAGGCTCAGTGTCTGTTATTTGACATGTGTATTACTGCAGGTATGAGCACATGGGTTTCCATCCAGTTATTGTACATCCTGACAGTACATAGTCTGTACACTTGTGTGTGCTGAGACTGGACCCTAGCCATCTGACCCATGTATTTCCATGTACATGTGCATAGTGCCTGCATATTTGCAGTGTTACCTACTGGAAGTGGTACAGCTTGTTTGTTGTACAATGGACTACATGCAGCCCTGTTTACTGTAGCTTTGTTTGCATGCATGTTTGCTTGCAATTACCCTGGAATACTGATCACACCTGCAATGCATAGTTATAGAGCTTCTGTGGACTCCTAGTGCCATCTGCATAGCTTACTATATGTATGTCTATATCCCACTTGACAGGATGTCACTGTTTGTCCTGTTCACATGTACATTGCCTGTGACACAGTGCATATGACTTACCTGGCATGTGTCCACATGAGCAGTCATATATGCTACTGCTAACTAATCACAGGCACTACACCTTCACATATTCATCTTCTGTTGAACTACCTGCTTCGCTAGGGATGGCCTGCACCTGTCACCCCTGGGCTTTCAGATATTGGCAAAGGCTCTTGCTACCCCCATAGTGCCTATGTTAGGCAAGGCTCAAATGACAAAACCACCTTCATAGGTATCACAAGGGATAAGAAACTAAGAGTAATGCTACCCAACGCCAGAAGTCTAAACCTCCAGATGCATGCACCCGAAACTCTCCTTGGCATGGAGAACATCGATATCTGTGCAGTAACAGATGCCTGGTTCAGGGCTACTGAGAGCACACCAGCACTACCAGGTTTAACCTGGTTGATTTCTTTGAAACAGTCACCAAGGCCATTGACAAGGGGAAGGTGGTTCACACAGCCTACCTAGACCTCGCAAAAGCCTTCACAACAATACCCCACTTGGGCATTCTAGAGAAGCTCACCAGCTTAAATATAAGCCCCTATGTCACTAGATGGATTGCACAGTGGCTCAAGGACAGAGCCCACATGGTTAGAATTTCTGGAGCCATGCCAGACTCCAAACCAGTTACGAGTTGTGTCCCACAAGGCTCAGTCCTGGGACCTCTCTTGTTTGGTATATATTTATTGGAGGTACAGGCAAACACGGATGGACTGTGGCTGACCAAATATGCAGATGACTGCAAACTGGCCACCATAATCGACTCTCCAGCCGACACAAGCATCTTCCAAAGGGGCATCATAGAAACAGACAACCTGTGCCAGAGCCATGGCCTTCAGCTGAACAGTGTTTAGAAAGGGAAATGTGCATCCTGTAGTCTGTTCACCTAGTTGCCAAAAGGGACATCCCCCTCACACACACTAACCCCCCTCAGTCAAAAACACACACTTGCCATTTGCAGGATTCAAACCCCTATCTGACTATGTTATGACACTCCAGACGGACGCATTAGCAGAGTGTGCAATTCACATTACTGGGAGGTTTCCCTTCTCTTGCTGTACTTATAGGGCGCTGACATCATCAGTGCTTAGAAAGGGAAATGTGCATCCTGTAGTCTGTTCTCCTAGTTGCCAAAAGGAACATTTCCCTCACACACAATAACCCCCCTCAGCTAAACACACACACTTGCCATTTGCAGGAATCAAACCCCTACCTATGTTATGACAGTTGAGACTGACACATTAGCAGAGCGCGCTATTCGCATTACTGGGAGGTTTACCTTCTCCTGCTATACTTATAGAGTGCTGACATCATCGGTGTTTAGAAAGGGGAATGTGCATCCTGTAGTCTGTTCTCCTAGTTGCCAAAAGGGACATTTTCCTCACACACACTAACCCCCCTCAGCCAAAAACACACTTGCCATTTGCAGGATTCAAACTCCTACCTATGTTATGGCAGTTGAGATTGACACATTAGCAGAGCGCGCTATTCGCATTACTGGGAGGTTTACCTTCTCCTGCTATACTTATAGAGTGCTGACATCATCGGTGTTTAGAAAGGGGAATGTGCATCCTGTAGTCTGTTCTCCTAGTTGCCAAAGGGGACATTTCCCTCACACAAAATTGCACACACACGAATCCCCCCTAGACAAGCACACACCATTGCCATTTGCAGGATTCAAACCCCTATTTAATTATGTTATGACACTTGATACAGACACATTAACAGAGTGCGCTATTCGCATTACTGGGAGGTTTCTCTTCTCCTGCTTTACTTATAGAGTGCTGACATCATCGGTGTTTAGACAGGAGAATGTGCATCCTGTAGTCTGTTCTCCTAGTTGCCAAAAGGGACATTTCCATCACACACACGAATCCCCTTCAGACAAACGCACACACTTACCATTTGCAGGATTCAAACCCCTACCTAACTATGTTATGACACTTGAGACGGACACACTAGCAGAGCGCGCTATTCGCATTACTGGGAGATTTCCCTTCTCCTGCTATACTTATAGAGTGCTGACATCATCGGTGTTTAGAAAGGGGAATGTGCATCCTGTAGTCTGTTCTCCTAGTTGCCAAAAGGGACATTTCTCTCACACACACACTAACCCCCCTCCGCCAAACACACACACTTGCCGGATTCAAACCCCTACCTAACTATGTAATGACACTTAAAACAGACACATTAGCAGAGCACGCTATTCGCATTACTGAGCGGTTTCTCTTCTCCTGCTATACTTATAGAGTGCTGACATCATCTGTGTTTAGAAAGGGGAATGTGCATCCTGTAGTGTGTTTTCCCAGTTGCCAAAATGGACATTTCTCTCCCACAGACTTACACACACACCAACCCCACTCACACACTAAGCATTTGCAGGATTCAAACCCCTACTTAACTATGTTATGACACTTGTGACAGACGCATTAGCAGAGCGCGCGATTTGCATTATTGTTAGGCTTCTTTTCTCCTGCTGTACTTATAGGGTGCTGACATCATCGGTGTTTAGAAAGGGGAATGTGCATCCTGTGGGGAGGCAGACGCCAAGCGCACTCTGGTTAAGCTGTCATTCCCTAGGGCAAACAGCCTAGTGTTGACCTCTACACCCATATGTTTAATTGTCAAATGCACATTATTTGTTGCTGATAGACTGTTTGCACATCTTTATTGCCATAGCATTCCCTGTTTGTATGAACAACTTGTGCATCTGTGGAAGATGTTTGCATATGGGAGGGATCCACTATATCACGTATGTCCCTGTAGTCATTTAACTGTGTGCACTGGGCAGACTGCTGTAATGTGGTTGGTTCCTGGAATAACACGTAAAAATACCAGATATGTGTGTCCAACTGCTAAAGAGATTTGGCCTAAGTGTGTGAGCATGCCCAGTTCAGCCTTCCCATGGCATGTTGTCTGACATATGTCTCATTTATCAAAGTGTGTGAGCATTCCCAGCGTGAGCATTCCATATGTTGAACTCTGCAGCCCACCACATTTGTGAATGAGTGTGAACTTCAACAAATATCACCCGTTTATGGTTGTGTGTTGTGTGTCATGTTGTGTAGTTACTGTACAACTGCTTTGTGTGTGAACACAACAGGATTATACTGTGCCTGCAGTGTTTGCATGGGATACTTTGCATACAGTTGTCAACATCCTTTCACACTGACCTAACACTGTAGTACTGTATAGTGTACTGGTAGTACTTTGACTGTGGTGGACAGTATCCTGGGCTTTAGTGCTATCACTGCTTTACATTTCGATAGTGAGCACAACAGCCTGGTTAGGGGCCAGTTGTGTACATCTGAACATGTTGCATTCTGTTCAGCTATGAACTACTTAAACCAGGCTTGTCCAACATTGGTAGTGTATTCCACAACATAAGTGTACATTTGCAAACACTAGCGATGTGCCCTAGTCCATGTCTAATGCTAGTTGGAGAGTGTGTTTGTCCTTCAACACACATTGTAAGTGGAGTTTGCCATGACATATGTCATGGTTAGTATACTGTGCCTCTGTCTACCTGTGATATGCCAGTGATACCCAGGATAAAGCTACCATCTCCCATCCACTCATCAAGATTCCTATTGAGGAAAATTGATAAGTGACTCTATGGGTAGCCTGTACTGGGAGTTCACTCATGGGTGGGGGTGGCTTCTGTGTTATGGATCATGCAGTACAGCTTGTCCTATGTAAGTCAGTGCTGGGGTTCAGGTCTCTCATGTGCATAGCTCACTGCCATTCAGATTGTACAAGGTGCAACATGTTTATTGATACCAGCAACACAGGCAACACATGGCATCTGTGCAAGCTCTTTGATACTCCTGGTGAGGTACTGTTGGGGACTTTACGGTTGATGGAGGTGTCTGCTGAGGTATATCCCACAGGGGCTATTGTAGTCAATTGTACCGCTGATGAAGGATGACTGCAGAGCCACAATGACCTCCCCTTATATAGATCTGATAACCTTCATGATTAGGTGGGTATATGGTATGTTTCTGTAAACACTACAGCACATGTTTGTCCAGTGCAGGATATCTATCACCTTGTGTCCCCAGGTCTCACATTACATGTTAACTACATAATGGGTTAACACCTATGTGGTAATTGGTGGGCACTTACTGTATATCCACGGGGGTTGACTATACACTTTTCTGCAATTAGCTTGCTGACATGGCTATGGCACCAGTTGCCTGTTTCTATGTGGCCCTTTTGTGGGATGCTTGTGTCAGCTGGTGGATCATATATGGTGAGCAGTTTGTAGTCCTCTGCAAACATGTTCAGACACAGTCCTTCCATGTTTGCCTGTACCTATGGGACATATATACCAGACGAGGGAGATCCCAGGACCAAGCCTTGTGGGATGCCAGTTATATCTGGTTTGTAGTCTGACATGGCTGCAGCATGTCTGACCATGTCTGTTCTGTCCTTGGTCTGGTTTGCAACCCTCTACTGACATAGGGGTTATATTTTAAGCTGGTGAGCTTATCTATAATGAACATGTAGGGTATTGTATAGAAGCCTTTGCAAGGTCCAGCTATGCTGTGTGGACCACATTGCCCTCATCAATGACCTTAATGACTGTTTCAATTGAGTCAAACATGTTTAGGGGCAGGATCTGCACTTAAGAAAGCCACACTGGGTAGGGTCCGGTGTCAGTAGGTCCCCAATATCTTTATGTCTGTGGTACATGCTGATCCTTTCCATAGCTGTGCAGACCGAGCTTCTCAGGATTCTGGGGTAGTAGTTTTCAGTATCCATTCAGGCAACACCTTTGTTGAGAAGGACCACTGTTGTTGTACACTGCTCTTTGGGTACATATTCTGTGGTAAGGCTGACATTGAGCAGTAGTGTGATTTGGCATTCCATTCATCTTGGAGTCCATGTTGCACTCAGCCCAGGACACCATTTCATACCATTGCTGCTGTGTGTTTTACTTTGTAGATGCTGGCTGTTACATCAGCATCTGCAATGTCAGGGGGCCAGCAGTCTGCTGGGATAGATATTCTGCATTCTGGGGGGGGGGGGGGTTTGCACTGCACCTGTCAGGATGTATGTTGGCAATATGTGTGTGTGTTTGTGATATTTGTGTGATTCAGAGCATATCTGTGAATTCAAGTAAACAGTCAATGTTCTGTGCTTCAGCCAAAGTCTGCCAGTCCACAACGTAGCAAAAAACAACAAAAAACATATCTGTGAATTCCCAACATGGTTCCTACCATCAGTTGTGAAAGCCTTGGGATTATCCTTAGTGTCCTGTACAATTTGTATCTTCATAGGTTCATAGGTTCATACTAGGCTATCCACCCTAGGGCATTTGTTAGCCTAGCCAGAGTGTGTGTGGCTTTTGCCACCCCTTGCTATGTGAATATTATGGCCATTTATGATTTGCTTTGCTGTGCCTCTGTCTGGACATGACACAGTGAAGACCCACAGTGTAACTCTACAATCATCCATCCACTTGGCAAGATTCCTGTTGAAGAGTGTCAGTGAGGGGCTCTGCCTAACATGGAGTGGGATTCTGGTCCAGGGTGTGGGGAGCCTCTGAATTATGTCTCTGTCCCCCCAGCACATCCTATTTCATTATTTGTTGAGGTTGACATCTCTCTCTCTCACAGCTCAGATGGCTTTGAGTTTTCTGGGGTGGAGCATGTCCATTACTCCTGTGTTGGGCATGGCCTTCTACAACAGGCATGCAATGCCTCTGTGTAGGCAGTATGTGACTGCATTCAGCTGGGGTGTCTACAGCCAGGCAGCATATGACATGCATTTGAGACCCTTTATCCTCTTGGTGAGGTACCTTTGAGGTCTTTCTAACTGCTGCAGGTGTCAGGTAAGGTACATCCCATATGAGGCATTGTACTAGATTATGGGTGTGATAAGAGAACAGTATAGGGGCACAATGACCTCTGTTGACGTAGATGTGAATCCTTTCCTGATACCGTGTCAAATGTAGACAGTCTTCCTAGCCACATTGGCAATGTGAGTGTCACATAACAGGTTACTGTCCACTTGTGTCCCTAGGTCCCTGATTACTCCTTCCATACATAATGGTTTACCACCTATGTGGTAATTTGTGGTACCTTGTTTGGTATTTGGTGGGACATTCATACTGTCCAGTGTCTTCAGGACGGCTGGGTGGGGTTCCTGTGTGTGAGAGTGTGGTCTGTAGCATACTACAGACTGTACAGCAGTCTTGCCTACAGTTAGTTGCACATGGGTAGACTCCAATGCCTTGTGCATTGTCAGTTACCTGGACGTATGGGTGTCTGTGCTGAATATGGATACTCTCCCTCCTTTTATGTTTTGTTCCAGGTTTTGGGGCCATGACACATGATATGTGGTATAACCTGGTAGTGCTAGAGTGCTGTCAGGAGGCTTGCAGCAGGTTTCTGTCACTGCACAGACATCGATGTTCTCCATACTGGGGATGGCCTTGGGAACATGCATATTGGGGTTTACACATCTGGCATTGGTCAGCATTACCCTTATGTTTCTTTCCACTTATGTTTTCTAGGGTGGTGGGTTAGTCTTTTCAGCCTTGCCTACAAAAGGCTCTATGGAGGTGGCAAAGGCCTTATCCAATATCCAGATGCCCAGGGGTAATAGGTGCAAGCCATCCCAAGAACAGCTGCGTGGCTTGTCAAGCATGACATCCCAAGCAGACAGACATTGGATCCCCTTGGAATGACACCAGTAAGTGTGCCACTTGCTATAACTGATCATTCCGTGTTTGTACTGTGGCATTATTCTTGGTAAGGGTAGGATGCTGCAAACGGTGAGTGTCATACTGGCCTGGACTACATAATCAGAGAGCTCATCTATGTCTCTTTTCATGTAGTCTAGGGAGGTACATCTCAGGTCATTCACACCAGCATGGACTATGACTGCATCATATTTCTACTTGCTTTGGAGTGACCTGCATACTTCTGTTATGTGGCGTATTGTGGCAGCCTACAGGCAGCTTAATGTACCCTTTCCCTTGTTCAGTCTGGTGTGCGGGACAGCAGTGTGTCTGACTATGGAGTCACCTATTACAACTGTATCAGGCATGTTGTTTCTCCTTCTGGCCTGTGACTGTTTGGCACACCAGCTTTGTGTACTATGTGCTGCATGTGCTATGTTTGGAGGTTGTTTGATTGGGTGTCTGCTTTAGAGGCCTCTGTTGGTGTGCTGTGTTTGTAATTTGTGCCTCCGGGAATGTTTTTCTGTGTTTATGTGTTTGGTTTGCAGTTGTGATAGGTCTATGTGGGACTGTGTTTGTGGTGTGTGTGGTTACCTTCTCCTCCTGACTAGTTTTGGGAGTACTGAGTTGAGGGAGCTGAGCCTCCAGTTTGGATAGATGGTTGCATCTCTCACATATATTTGTATTTCTTGGGTGGAGTTGGGGTTTGTCTGTGTACTTGGGGCAGGTGTAACATTGCCTCAGGATTCACAGATTCAACTTGTTGTGGCTGGCCTTAGTGGATTGTATGTGTGGACATATTTTATTGCCATACTACTGATCAGTGATTACTTCATTGTTTATGTTTGCTCTATCATGTAGTAGCTTCCTCATTCTCTTGCATGGTTTGGTTATGGCTGGTGTCCACCATGCCAGATGCCTGCGTGTATGGCATTGTGTCTTGTTTTAATTTAGGATTGCATAATCCAAGCATTCCTGGCAGTGTTCATGGAATGGCTGTATTACAGGTTCTGAGGTGTGGCCCATATTTTGCACCTGCACAGGACCTTTAATGGATTCCACATCAGTTTGGAGGATTGCAAATATTGCTTTACACATGTTTTCCACTGTGGTTTTCTGGCCAGGGACTGTGGTCAGGATTTGTATATCCAGTGTGATTACTCTATGGTCTGGTTTTACCAGTGAGCAATACACTTCTCACCTTGCCATCCAGTACCCACGTTGCTGATTATCACATCCAGTATGCTTACCCCTCTTGTGGGAGTGGTACGTTGTACCTGGGACTTTTGGTTTATGGATTCTATGAACTTTTGTCCTACACTGTTGGAGCTAGTATAATGCTCCCAGTCTATGTCTGGGTATTTTCAGTCACCCAATATAATGTGGTTTGGAGGACTTGATATATTCATGTATTCCAGCATAGGCCAGGTGCAGTTCCTGGTGTTGGGACAGTAGTCTGTAGCAGGCTATAAACTGGGGGGCAGTTTTAGCCACTGTTACTTGACCATGGCTAGTCCATGCTGCTTCTTGTTGTGGTACCAACATGGGGGTGTGGTTATCCTTGACAATTCTTGCTAGTCAACCTCCTTTTGTAGCTTGTTCCATGTTTTGAGTCTGTACAGCACAGTATGAGGTGTAACCTGGTAGTGTTAGGGTGCTGTTGTGAGCCTTGACTCAGTTTTCTGTTACAGCACAGATATCAACATTCTCCATACTGGGTGAGTTTAGACTGCATGCATCTTGCTGTTTCGACTTATCCCTTATCTTATTCTTATCCCTTCTGATACCTATGGAGATAGGTTTGTGTTTTGAGCCTTACCTATTCAGGGCACACTGTGGGTAACAACAGCCTTTGCCAGTATCCATACGGCCTGCACTGATAGGTGCATGCCAGTCCTAGCAGGTGGAGCATCATGTCATGCTCAGCATGTCATCCCAGACTGGCACACATTGGATCCCCTTTGACTAACTGCGATACTTCAGTCAATTATTGCATTTGATCATCTCATTGTCATATTGTGGCATGATGCTTGGTGAGGGTAGGATGTTAGTCAGGGTCCTCAGGTGCGCATATAGTACATGGTGTTACATTACTTAACACATGGCATTCATGCCTCAGGTGGTGCTGCAGGGCTGCCTCTGTCGGATGCGCATATTACACTTCCCTGTACATGTCTGTGAGCAGGTCATGTCATTGTAGGCATCCATGTTATTATTTGAGTGAGTCAGAGGGGGTATCATTCCCAGGGTTCCTACTGAGCCAGTGTATGTGCTATGCGTTGCCTCTTTGCCAAGGCCAGGGCATACTGGACACGCCTCCTTCTGTCTACTGGGGCAGGCTCAGGTTGTTCCTCCTCCGAGTCACGCTCTGCCTGTGATGGCCTTGGCAATGGTGGGGAGCTGTTTGGCCCGGCCCTATGCTGGTCCTGCTGCAGCTGATTTCGCAAGATCATATTATGTAGCATAGCACATACCATGACAATTTGGGTACATGTAGTTGGTGTGTACTGCAAGGCTCCACCAGATGTGTCCAGACACCGGAACCATGACTTGAGCAGCCCAAACACATGCTCTATTACATTACGTGTTTGTGCATGTGCCTCATTATGGTGTTCCTGTTCAGGTGTGTGTGTGTTTCTGATGGGTGTCATCAGCCACAGCTCCAGTGCATAACCTGCATCCCCCACTAAGTGTCCGTGCGGGATGTCCCCATTGGCAAATGTCTGGTACAGCTGCGTCAAATGCCAGATGTGGGAATCATGGTAGCTCCCAGGACAGCCAGCACACACATTCATTATTATGCCCTGGGCATCACACATGACCTGGCAGTTGATGGAGGGGAAGCCCTTGCGGTTGATGTATGCCCTACCCCGCTCACTGGCTGGTGCTTTGATGCGTATGTGCGTGAAGTCTATTGCACCCACTACCTCTGGGTATTCCGCTATTTGCTGGAAGAGATGCATATTGCTGGCCAATACCTCACGGGCATTGGGGAAATATACATGATCACTGACATGTGCTGACATGGCATCCAGGAACTGGTGCAGTACCCTGGAGGCTGATGCCTGTGATATCCCCATCATATCACCAGTTGGTCTCTGGAAGGTACCTGTTGCTAGTATTCTTAGGCCAACACATACCTTGGTTTCCACTGGGATGGGTTCCCCTCTGTTGGTTCTGTGTGTGAGGCGTGGCCTGCACAGCTCCACTATTTGCTGCAGGAGGTCTCTGTCCACTCTATAGCGCTCTACTATCTCCAGCTCATGTAACCTGTGGTAGGTGACCCTGGGCCTGTACACTCTTCTCTGTCTCCTCACTGTGGGTTGTCTGGCACCATCTGCATTGTCACCACCCTCAGCAAGTCGCCTATGTCTCATTATGACAGCTATGGCAGCCCCTAACATTTCTGCTCTGAGTTCATCTTTTTCAGTTTTCACTTCTAATAGCTTACCCCTGTCTTGCAGTGTCTCTTGAGAGAAACATCCTGCACTGCTGTTTGCAGAGTTTTAAGTGCTGGGCTGGGCTACTATTCTGCCTGTGTAATTGCCTGCTTCTAATTGTTTTCACCTGCTAGCTCCAGCAGTATTCCCTGCTAGCTTCCTACTAAATCTGTTGCTTCCTTTTTCCTCTCTGTTTCCTCAGGGAGGAGCCATGTGCAAACCAGCAGAAACACGCTCACAGTGGCTTACACGCATGCACACATGCTTACAAGGTTCAGAATCTGCTTATTTGGATTAAAACGCGTGCACGCCCGCACAAACAGTGTTAAACATCTCCCAACACACTCCCACATGCTCAGTCTGCCTTACACGTGCGCACACTGCCTTACTCGCGCTTCATGGTGCACACACGTGCGCATGCACGCCCAGCAAGAAACTTCGGTGTAGGCAACAGTGTACACCTTCCATTTCTTGACTTTCTCATGCTTATCTAGTGGCACACCTCTTTCCATGATATCTGTCTGACATCTGTCATGTAACTCTGACCTCCAATGAACTGCATTTCTTTCTACCCTTCCCCCCTGTGATGTCACCTATCTCCTACTCTGTTCCTCCCCCTTCTGTAACTCTTACACTACTCAGACTGTGCTCATTTGCTATGTGACAGTGGAATTCAGTATCCTAACATTCATTTGCATCAGATTGCCTACTAATGCTTAGTTACATGTCTTACACTCAGCTTCCCCCCTTAGCAACCACTACACGGTGGCCATGTTGGTTTTGGTGTGCTGGTCCCTGCATTGACATTCCATGTATTGCATAAAACCCACATTTGTGGGTTTATAACCTTCGTTTTATGTTTTATACAGCGCAGCCCGTTTGCGCGGGGCTGCGCTGGGTTTAAACATCGGCAATCGCCGAAAAAAAAATTATATTTTTAATATATTTGCATCAGGTTACTTGCCAATGGCCACATATTTGGCTATTGGCATGCTGCCTGACACATATGCACCCTTTATTTGGAGCTGACTTGGCTCCATTGCAGTTTTTGCAGAAACATACTCATTTGTCAACTGAGTACATTTCTGCAGCTAAAACGGCTCTTACACGGGCTGTTCTGGGCTTCCTGGATAGCTAATCATCCTCATTTGCATGCTATTCAGCTGCAAGTGAGGTGATTAGCTTATCCACGCCCACTCCGTGTAAGAGACGTTTTAGCTTGTCTCTTACATGGACTTTGGGCTCTTCCTGGATCGCGAAGGCTGCAAGGAGTCTTACACTACTCTTAGACTCCGTGCAAGCCTTCGTGAATCCGGCCCAATGTCTGTTATGTGTAAATCAATATGATAGTGAGCTCATGACAGGTCTGAAAAAATATGAGCTAGACTTGATCCTTCCGAATATCAGTATCAATTTTTGAGGTGAGGAGTCAGAGTTATTCTAGCTTATGGCAAATGTTCTATTTTACAGATAACTGCAGAATTAGCCAAGGGTGGACAGCTCAAAGCTTATAGAGAGGGAAAAAAAAAACAAGTGACACATGGTTCAATAACATATTGCAGACTAAACACATAGATCAAATAATTGCTCAGATATTTATTTTATGATTTGCTGGCTAGATAATAACCCCACTTGTAACATGGATATGTTTAGAAAATTGTTTCAGTGTGAAATACTGATTTTGTTTTCACATGTTATTCAGTCCTAAACTGAAACGCGTTTCAGTGTGTGAGAGCTAAATGGCAGAAAATAAGAGAGCAGCACATAATGGTATTCACTGTATTTTCAGGGAAAGAAGGGAGATGGTTTTGGTGTAAGCAGAGCTGTAACTAGGGAGGGGAAACGGAGCACCTGTCCTGAGTGCAAGCTGTCAGGAAGAGCAATTGTCCAGTGCTAATAGTGCTGGAATGCGGTGTTATAAAAAGTACTAGGATATGTTGTATTTAGGGTGAAAGTTGAGCAGCTAAGTGTCTAGTATATAAAATATTTTTGCTGTACTCTTGCATTTATTAGTAGCACTAGTTTCAGTCTAGTCCATTTTGTTTCAGAAAGAAGCAATTAAATGAGATATGATATACATATTCATAGCATTACCACCTGTCCCCCTTTGCGAGGGACAGTCCCTCTTTGCGCAGTTGTGTCCTGCAAAACAATAGTAAAAATGGCAAATGTCCTGAGATTTTAGGACAAAATTATTTCCTATATTTTAAGTAATAGTTGCATAAAACAGTTATTATGTATCTTAAACACCTAAATGTTATAATAAACAGAATAAAAAACTAAAATGCTGCAAGAACAAGCTTTTATTTAGGCAAAAAAGTGAAGTTCTGTCCTTTGTACTGGCCGTGGGCATGTTTCGGCCTGCAAAATCAGACGTTTGTACCAAAAATGTCCCACTTTGGGCATTTGAAAAGGTGGCAACCCTACATATTCAGCATGATGAGAAGACCAAAAAGTAAGGATACTATGGATGCATTTCCTGTAATTATTTATTTATTTCTTACTTTTTAACCAATAAGCGCATTGCTCAGTTCCTCTTTCAAGGGCATTCCCTGAACACTGTCTGGTTAAGTGACTTGTTGAGTTATGCACAAATGCAAAATAAGGTCTGAAACCTAGGAGCATGGCATCAAGTTTGTTAGCAATTGTTAGTTTTAATCTTCTATAATGATTAATTTGGAGGTGCATTAGAACTGTAGGGCACAGATATTTACCATGGAAATGGAATGCAGTGCTAGAAACATGTCTAAGTATTGTGACAGAAATAAAAGGATGATTTAAGTAAAAGGCAGAAACATAGTCTGCGTTCTGTATTAGAAACATTATAAGGAGATATACAAAGGGTTCAACATGTGCAGTCTTGAGGAAGGAAATAAAGGGAAGATATGACATGGACTATTACAGTATGAGGGGTCATCAGTCATAACCAGTTTGTTATGCTTTTAAGAAACAGAGATCAAGAAATTCAGAATGAGAATAGAGCTTCATAACTTAATCTTGAAATCCATTTCCAGAACACCCAACAAACTGTGGTTATGAGTAGTGACCCAGTTATGATTCTTTAAACAGATTGAGCTTTAGCTGTTGTCTGTGTGGTAGCCATTAATGTGTGTTTCATCCATTACAGCTGTCAGAGTTCTGATATACTTCCTGGATGACTCCATTTCGCAGTCCTGAAATGTTACAGCTTTTAAAACTGTTACTTGATCACTGGTGCAGTTTTTTTTTAATTTACCACAAATAATTTAAGACCATGTGACACAAATGAGCTTGTGCTGTCTTGCGCTTTATTCTCACCATCTGCATATCTCTGCCTGTCTGAGTCTGAGCAAATCTCTTAAACAGAATATGCTTTAGATCATCCAAGAATGGGTAAATGTACCTAGCACATTTATTCAGTTAATAAAAGGACTGCACACTTTAATTTAGTTCACTGGTCCAACATAATGGGACTGTTAGCGTTCTTACTTCTATTAGGTGAATCTAGATATAGTTATCTTTAGAATGACATCTATTCAGCAGTACAAAAATAGATAATAACAATCTGTTCATAATGCAGAATTCTGATTCAGTCTCTGATCATAAGCAATTTGTTATATTTTCAAGAATAGATGGCAAGAAATTTACCAGTATGGCAAAATGTGATCAATTCCATACATTTAACCAATTTAGAACTATTGATAACTTCATCCATATATATTAATTAGGCAAAGGTAAACCTCATCTCTCTAGTGTCAGTATAAAATCCTCCAATCTGTGCTAAAGGAGGCTACCTAAAGCATGACCTCAACTATGCATGTATGTTTGTTAGATAATGCTTCTAGCTCATTTTATTTAGCTTAACAATAATATTAATACAGCATGTAGTCAAACAGATTTGACAACTCCTATCTGTACTGCTCTCTATGGTATGTATCAATTGGATGTTTGTATAAGTTTGTGCAGCTAGTTGGGGTCACATATGCACTAGGTATCATTTCTGGGAATGTGTTTATTCTAAGGGCAAAAGTGTTTAACATTTATTGTACCTGTACCTTTACAGTACTTGTTGCTTACCGTCATAATATATTTTGTTTGTTTGATGAGCCTTTATCTGTTTTACACTGACACACACACACACACACACACACACACACACACACACACACACACACACACACACACACACACACACACACACATGTACACATGCACAATATCTTGCTTTGAAGCTTTTTGTTCTCTTCTGAGTAGTTTAACACACTTGTGTCTTGTCTTTTGAGAAGTTTTCAAATGAAGCTGGTTGATGAGGGTTACCATATAACTGAAGAAGACTAATACTGTGGGGTGCCATCTGCTTCTTGCAGAACCTGTCAGTATCTACTGAAGATCAGTGGGACACACAGTGCCCCCACGAGTGCACAGCTGGTATATTAACTCAAATCCAAGCTGCGCTGACATATTGGAGGGGAATGGATGGTATATCTCGTGCCCCATTCAAAAAGTGTAGAACCCCTTATACACTTTAATCGCCAATGCATCCGCCAAGGGAAGCTAATGCAAAAACAAAAGTCAAACGTGGCAAAGGACAAACCATAAGAACAGGCAGCTACAAATTGATAGTCTATAGTTTTATTAATAAATGTTAAACACTTTTGCCCTTAGAATACTGGGACTTCATCAGAATTATATTATACACATCCCTACTCCCTTATAAATGTTCCAGTGTGTAAAAAACACCCATTCACAACCCATGTGCACTTAATTAATTGATTATTAAATTACATCATGCCAAATCTAAATCAAATATTATAAACTTCAGTAAGTAACAATGTACCTATCTAATAGCTGCAGGCTACACAACCATAAAATGCTCATCTGAGATAAAACAGAATAAAAATTCTAATATCTTTTAAAAAACAAAATAAAACATATGTACAATGTACAATCCAGAGTTTGTTTTAAACATACATTCAATGTATATAATAATTCATAATATTAAGACATCACTTAAACTATGAACACTAATCAACATTAATTAAATTAGAATATAGTATTGGTCAAGTTAAAATGAAACATAATGTAATGTAAGACAGAAGGAGAGGAAAACCACAATGTTACTGCTTAATTGCCCTTAGCTTTAATGCACTAGAAATAGATATTGTGTCATTTAACCCGGGTTTTTCACCAGCATTTGAGCATAGCTGCCACAACAATTCTCTGTATTCTACAATATACCCCAAGGAACCACCACTGGGGTTCCAAGCCACATGCTCCACTACAAAAAAATAACATTTTGCATTCTCACCACATATTATCTTATGTCTATACAATGCATTTGTCTCATTTTTCCTCCTAATATCATAAAGATGTTCATAAATTCTTCTTCAAAGTGAATGCTCGGTCTTACCAACATAAAATGAAAAGCAAAAATCACACAAGGTCAGGTATGCTATTTGAGTACTATGACAGTTAAAACTCTGTTTAACATAAAAAATACAATTTAAATTGGGTAGTCTAATCACCTCACCATCATAAATATAACTGCATTGTCTAAAAGCACCATATTTTTGGTATTATTTTTAAGGCCTGTACTGGCATTTGAACCAAAAACTGGAAATTTTTCAATCTTTTCCTTTAAATTAATAGAGCTTTTTTAGTTGAAAGTTATGTAAATTAGTACTAGGATAACTGCTCTTATGGGTCATTTTAAACTTATCCAATCACCCCATGTGAGAATCTAACCCTGCACCTTGTGTCTGTAAGCCAAACACCTTAACCATTATGTCAACCTCCCATACCTGCAAAATGAGGGGACTCCCCTACCTCTTCTCTTACTTCAGGGACACTCACAGGTAATTTCTAGTTTGATTTAACCAAATTCTTGATAATATTGCTTTCTTGTGACTATTTTAATACCAAACTATTATAAAACGGCACCTCAGTCCTATTGCTATTCTCAAAACTACTTGCTGGCCCACAGGTGCCCCACTTCCCAAAATAGGAAGGAAATTGGCACCCTTTCCCCTATTAATTTCCTGGTGGATCTTTTCAAGAAAAACATCAGGGTAACCTCTTTCATAAAGCATGGACTTCAAAAATTCTATTAATGCTTGCAAGTCCACTTCATTAGAAATGATCCTGGAATTGTTTTTTAATTAGCTCAGCTGAGAATGTTATGGTTTTGCAGCCTGCAGCTATTAGAAAGGTACACTATTATATATTGAAGTTTATAATTTTTGATTTAGGCTTGGTGTGATGTAATTTAATAATTAGTTAATTCATTGCAAAAGGGTTGTGACTGAGCATTTTTTCACCCTGGAACATTTATAAGGGATTAGCGATATGTGTAATTTAGTTCTGATGAAGTTCCGGTATTCTAAGCATAAAAGTGCTTAACATTTACTAATAAAACTATAGAATATCAATTTGAACCTGTCCTTTCTTGTGGCTGTTCCTTTACCCAGACTGTATTTTGTTTTTAACCCTTATATCCTTTCTTAATCTTTGGTGTTTATTTTATCCTCCTGCTACTGTAAATCTGTTCATATTTCACTGCTAAACATGCAACTACCAAAGTATAAGTACCTTTGTTCGATCATCTCTGACATATCAAAATGAAAAAGCAGCTGCAACTTACCTACCTTCATGTGCAGTACAATGCTTATAAACACATTAGTGACTCAAGACAGTATAATTTTCTGCTACAATAGAAACCTACCTCAGTAAGTACAGTACAAATAAGTATGATGTTGCTTTCTGACATATCATGATTAATCATTGCGTGTTATATAATCATTCAATGCTCTCTTAGTTCATTAATCATGAATTTCACTACTTACCTGTATTGCTGTATGATACTGCTTGCTGCACTCTATTAATAATCACATAAACTGCATTGGAGATTAACCAATAGTCTTCATTTTAAAGGAACACAAAGCAGAGCAGTTAAACCCAGTAAGTAAACTAAACAACAAAGTGCAATTAAATCAGCAAAGTTTATATACAGACACCTTTTAGAATAATTAGTCAAACAGCATCAATCTACAATGATGTCCATATAGACAGGGCTGAATATGGAAAACTCCAGTAAGCAGAGGGTAGAATCAAACACCAAATCTTTGAGGCAGCATTTCAAGTCATTGCACCCCCTGGGAACATATAAAATATATCTTGCATTTCACAACTTGTTTTATCCGCAAAGAAGGACTAAGTAATGTGGTGTATCTTTCATGCAAAAATGAATAAAATAATGTACATATAACATTTTGTTTGCTTGGGTATCCTTTATAATATATATATATATATATATATATATATATATATATATATATATATATATATATATATATATATATATATAATGTCGAGTGTTCTAGCAATCGAAAATACAAAACATCGAACATTCAGAACAGCAAATTTTTTCCTATGGAAAAAATTCTCTGTTCCAAAACACATACACACAACACAAGCACACCAAACAAACAGGAATCCACACACATACACCTAAACTCTTACACCTAACCCTACACTAAACTATAAATACACCACTAACTATCCACTTAACTTAACCCAAACTCTAACCCTAAGGTCCATCACTATCGCACAGTCACCTCACCCGTGCCCTAACCCTAACTCACCCACCCCGCCCTAACCCTCACGTCCACACAATCGCACACTTACCTGACACGCGCCCTAACCCTAACTCACCTAACCCGCCCTAACCCTCACATCCACACAATCGCACACTTACCTGAACCTGACCTGTAACTTTCCACCAGAAAATACAGAAGCAACAGAAACGGACAACTGTATTCTTTCCCTAGGAAAAAATGTGTTTTTTTGTTTCTTCAATATTAGAACACTCGACATTTTGAATGTTCGGTGTTCTAATATAGACCCTATATGGATCTAGGACTACTGAACGAAAGTTCAATAGTCCAAATCCACAATCACCAAACACACTTTAACGAAAGCGCTTTCACCAAAAAAGTGCTTTCATTAAAGTGTGTTTAAAAATAAATAAATAAAACATTATTTTTACCTTTTTGCAAGGGGGCAAGACCCCCTGCACCCCCCACACCCCCTACTTAAATATTCTCACTCTGAGGTTGCACTACAGTGGGGAAAAGGGAATTTTCCCTTATCCCTACTTTAGTGCGATCTCCACAACAGGCATACTTACGCGAAAGTGCTTTTCAGTGAAAAGCACTTTCGTGCAAATATGCCCAGCCGAATCGCTTTCGGTTATGTTGTCTTTTGGTGATCCGTACAGATCCCATATATATATATATATATATATATATATATATATATATATATATATATATATATAGATAGATATACAGGGTCTATATTACATCATCAAACTCACAGGTGTTTGAATGATGTAATATCGAACCATGAAGTTTCGAAACCCAAGAAATACAAAAACACAGAACAGCGATTTTTTCCCAGGGAAAAAAATCGCTGTTCCGGTACAAAAAAAACACTTACACTTTAAACTTAAACTAATGTGGGGGGCTTCACCCCCCCCTTATTTAAATATACTAACTCCGAGATTGCACCACAGTGGAGGAAATAGCAAAGCCCCGAAAACGGCCCACTGATTTTTTTCCATTGGGAAAAAAATCGGTGTGCCTTGGCTTAGCTATTTTCGTATTTCGAACATTTGGGTTCAATATTACAACGTTCGGACTCCTGTGAGTTTGACGTTGTAATATATACCCTATATACATATGATACCATCCAGTGTGTGAAACAGGCACAAATACTTTCTGTATGCATATGATCCTACGTTGCAAATAAGAGATTATGAACAGGGCCTGGTGAGTCTGCCTTGCTTACAAAAATAGGTGTTATGCTTCATGTGGCCTTTTGTCCTGTATTCATTCAACATTTGCTTCCATTTGCTTCCCACATATAAAAAGAGGTGCTGACCACTGCAGTTCTGAAGTCTGCATGGTATAATTGATGGCCCCTTCCCAAAGGTGTACTTAACATACCTAACTACTCCATCAGCCATTATATACGAACAGCTGTGAATTGAAAAGCCTAAGGATTTCTGATGTTTGAGTTTGCTAATTTACAGCTTGACAGCTGATAATTGCTGGCACAGCACTTCAGAACCTACTTTGTATGTATGATTTTGCTTTGCTCTAGCAAGTAGTGTTGTTTGTTTTACTTGACAGTTGAGTATCCTTGAATTATCTGGTAATTAGTAAGCAATGTATTCCACTGTGTGTGTGATTGATCTTTATATTACCGCACATTTTGAGAGCACTAAGTATGAACAGTTTATTGTCAGTCTGTAGTGATGTGTTGCACTGAATGCATAGTAGGTTTTTACAGAATAAGTATGCATTTTTGACCCTGAACTGTGATACTTTTTTCTTCTCATCTGTTCACTTCTGCCAAGATAATTGAGCTTGAAAGTTGATTATGATGGAAATGCAACTTAGTTTGCTATAAAGCTTACAAGTCACCACACGCACACGTGTGTGTGTATTTACTTGCATTCATGTACCTGCATATGTATGTACATGTGTGTGAATGTGTCTAGCTTTCTGCTATCATAATACAGATGTATTCAACTCTCAAAGTGCACCAATAAGAGTGTATCAAAGGTATTGTTCTATTTATTATTTTTTTAAAACACTGAAATATTTCAAAAATGAGGTATAGAATATGCCATTCTATACTACTGGGTAGGGTATATGCCACAAATTGGTACTCAGCTATCTTTAGTACCCCTTTTATTAACTTTCAGGATACAGCATGGAAATATTTAAAACTTATTTAGAACTTAGAAGGAATGCTTAAGCCCTGCAAAGCTTCTTCCTTTACAAGGTGCAAATTGTCTGTAGTTAGTGAATCACTGAGTTCAGTGGCACTTCTAGAAATGTCATTGTAGGCAAAAAGCTGGCAGATAATTGGACATGTTTGCTTGCCTACAGCACATACATTGTTTTGACATAATGTCTTCCATTATATAGTATTGTCCAGTCATAATCAATGTATAACATCTAACAGATTCATTTATGTGGTTGTTTATTTATTTGTTTGTTTTAACTGGGATAGTGAAATTGAACAAGAAGAGACCCTTTTCGGCAGAGGGCCAGGAAGAAAAAACAGACAATGATGGAACTTTTCTCCCAAGGCCTCCACTGAAAAAGATTTTTTTTCTTGCCCTGTTGGACTATCCCAGTCAACAAAAATAAGTAAACAGATATGTTTAGTATGTAAGATTTTTATAAATATGCTCCTGAGTTTTTCTGATAGTTCTACAGAGAAAAAATGAAATGTGTAATTGTGGATTGCTGTAATACCTGTGTCTCCTTGGGCTTGTGAGAAGACTTGTACACCTATGGGTTGCAAACATGGGTCAGTGCACATGCATGCATGCGCGCAGTTGGCACAACCTGTATATCCTAGCACTGTCTAGCCTCCTCCATTTGCTGGCCGCATACCTATCTGCTTGGGAGGGAGGCCTAATGGTTAAAGTGTTTGCCTTGGCTAGGCTTAAAATGGCTCGCAAGGGCAGTTAGCCTAGTACTAATCTATGAATCTACTAATCTATGAACCTAATACGCCATGTCAATTTTCACCCTGTTCTTTCCTGATTGTAGCAACAGACCTGTCATTTATTTATTTATTTATTTATTTATTTGCTTTTGTTGACCAGGAAAGTCCATTGGGCTGGAATGCGCCCATTTTCAGTGGAGGCCTGGAGAGAAAAGCTCCATAAACAAAATACAAGTTAATAGGAATTTGTTAAACAAGTGTTTATAAAGTGTGGCAAATTTACAAAAAGTAACAGACAGCAGACTTTCTTGTAACATTGTACAATTATATTGCTAGAGGTTATGAAAGAAAACTTAGATTCTTGGCAAGGTATCCAGTGTATATAAAGAGTTTAACAGAAAAGATAGATAAGCTATATAGTACATATCAGACAGATAGACTATGTGGTTAACTTATATAATATTCATGAACCAAGTGAGGATAAGTACTCAATTTCTCTCATACCATGTGAGGCAGAGTGAGATACAAGGTGCTATTCAAGGGTGACACGATGGGAGAATAATGATGAGTATAGGGATAGGAGGGGTAAATCAGGAAATCAGGTTATAGAGGATTTGAAGATGGTGCATGGGCAGAGCCATTGAGAAGAGGGATTGGGCAGAGCCATTGAGAAGCGATATATTGATCTAGAGACTTTTTGAATAAGGGGCACTATTAATGGTCCAGAGAAGAGGTGGAAGAGCATTCCACAGTTTAGCTACAGTGAACAAGTAGAGATACTGTCCTGCAAGGAGTTTTGGTCTATTTACTTGGATAAGAGATTGATTTTCAGATTTGAGTTGCCGGTTTGGTTGATAAAGAGTCAGAAGGGAGGCAAGGGCTGGGCATTCAAGAGGTTTATAGATGATGTTTTGTGTTGTAGATAGGTGTATGAATGTGAGGTGTTGTGGGAGTTCTAACCAGTTCAGGGATCATAACTAACATCAGTGATAGAAAGAGTATTTTGCACTAGTCACAAACTTAGCAATTTTACTATAGCAGGTATCCATCTTAGTTTTTAGACAGAGCTGGATATTTGTTAGAATGGGAGCACCATAGAAGAGACAGGGTAGGAGAAATGTTAGGGTGAGTGTTTTTCTAGTAGAATAGTTTAAAAAATGTTTATGTCTATATAGGGTGCCAAGTTTTTGGTGAGTTTTTCTTAATATTGTTGTGGATGTGTTAGTCAAATGTTAAGTTATCATCTACAGTAATGCCAAGTAGCTTGGTATGAGGGATTACCTCTGTGGCAGTTTGGTTAGAACAGTAAATGATGACTTCTGATTTATTAAGAATGGTGGGTTTATTCTGAGTGTAAAGAGCTGAAGTTTGATTTTTTGGGGGGGTTAAAGGCAAGGTGATTTTTGGTCATCCAGATTTTGGTAGCGGAGAAAGCATTTTGGGTCATGGTCAGAAGTTCTGTTTCTAAGGTGCTGGAGCAGGTAATAGCAGAATCATCTGCATATTGTACTACAGATACATGAGTGAGAGCAGAGTGAAAGTCAGTTATAGTGCTGTGTCCAGGTTGAAAGGTATGCTGGGTGGTGGAAATGAGTTGATTTTGGAGTAGATAATTCATGAGTTATGTTTGAATACATTTTTCCATTATTTTAGAGATGGGTATAGTATGCCTATAGGGTGGAAATTAGAGATTTCTTTATTGTTGCCACCTTTGTGTAAGGGAATGATGTAGGCTTTTTTCAAGGTGAAAGGTACATAGGATTCTTTGATGGATCTGTTTATGAGAATACTGATGGGGCAGCTGATAGATCAGGCTAACATTTATAGGCATCCTGGGGGTAAATTGTCTGAGGCAGCACTACCAGGTTTGAGTGTTAGCAAGAGCTTAGTTATAGTGGAAGTAGGAATAGGAGAGAAAGAAAAAGGCCAGGAAGAAGAGTTTGTTGAGGAGTAATGAGTTGGTATTGGGTTGTAATCATGGCTAGTTTGAGGAAAGGTGGCAGCAAGTTTCGATCTTGTCTCTATGAAGTAGGAATTGAAAAGCAAAGCTATTTCATCTGGAGTTTTGTCAGGATTTGGCCAAGGACTGCTTTTGGTGACGGGTTTAGTAGAGTAGAGACCAAGTTCCAAAATCTTTTTGGGTTGTGGCTACAGTCATTTTGGAGATGAAGGTAGTATTGTTTTTTTTTATCTTTAATGACCTAGACATTTTACTTGATTGTGGAGCTGTATGAATAACTGGTTCAATGGGGTTTTTATTTTTCTGCCATTTTTTTCCATGTACTGTCTCTGGTAGTCATAAGTTTTTTTCGTTTCTCTGGAAAGCCAGATTGCATGATTTGTATTTATTCACTTGTTTCGGGGGGGGGCATTCTATTGAGTATACTTAGGAATGTTGAATTGAAAAATTCAACAGCTTCATCAAGGGTTAAATATTTTAGAATTCTACAATTTATTTTACTCAGTGTTTCATTGAAGTTTGTTGGGTCAGAGTTAACTAGCTTTCTGGTGGGCTTGTATTGGTGTTGGTGTAATGTTGTGGAAACGTTCCATATTTTGAAGGCAGGATGATGGTCACTAATATTGCTAAGAAAAGTTCCCTGCTGAGGAATTTTTTTTTGCATTCAGATTCTAAGATCCAGTCAAGTATGGAACCATTGTTGTTATTTCTAGACTGGGTTACACCAGTAATAAGCTGAGTGAAGTTATAGAGATTGATGGATACATTTGGAGAGGAAGTTGTATGATCTAGCTAGTTTATGTTAACATCACCTAAAATTAGTGTTTCATTGTGGATATTGTTTGAGGTCCAGGCTAAGATTTCTTATAATATAGGAATATTATTATCTGGTGGGATTTATATGACTACCAAGCAAAGACTTTTGAATTCATTCATTTTTAGATATGCTATAATGAGTTCAGCTGCAGAGAACTGGGGAATAGAGTTTGAGTAGGGGATGATGGTAAAAGAATTAGGGTAGAGAAGTGCAACTCCTCCCCATTTTTTGTTGGGTCTGTCTGATCTTAAACAGGAGAAACATGGAGCGAGGAATTTGGTGTCTTTTATATATGGATTTAGCCATATCTTGGTTACTGCAATTATATCAGGTCTAGAATGAGAAATCCGGGCATGGAATTCTGGGATCTTGTTTCAAATACTTTGTATGTTAATGGTGGTAAGTTTTATGGATTTGTGAGATTTAGGGGGAGAGGGGCAGGTGGAGTAGGTCCAGGGTTGGGGTGGATGTCCCCACATTGGGGTAGTGTGGTGGTACTATCTGAATGTTGTGTTGGTAGCAGTTTGCAGTTAGAGTTGTACTGTGTTGTGAGAAGAGTTGTACATAGAATGTTCTGTGTCTGTGAAAGGATTGTAGATTTGAGGTATAGCAATGTATTAGTGGAGTAGAGACTAGAAGATATTTTGAAGTAATATTTGTGATTGGGAGATTGAATAGAAGTGATGGAGGTGAGTATAAAATGTGTGCAAGTTAAATGAAGTGGTGTGAGGTGTAGAAGGAGCAACAGAGAAAGAGGAAGGAGTAATGCAGTCATAGTTAGTAGTGACATTATGAACATGAGACAAGTGCAGGGGCACCAGAAAAAGGCTATGGAGAGGGGGAAGAAATTGCTATTGGAGAGAGTAGGACTAATTAGTAAAGGGTGATCATAGCACAGTTGAGTGGGGAGTGAGATAATTGGATATATTGAAGTGGGTGGGTTGGGTATTCTGACTTGAGATAGTGTTGATTGGTATGTTACTTATGGGTGGGGTATGGCTAGCTATAAATGTAACTGATATGGGGTGGGTGGGAATGAGGGTAGGGTAGGGGAGCACAGTAAGCCCAAGCGGAGTGAGGGGGAATGGAGTGGGTTGGCCCAGTCCTCTTGTCCAGCACTGTGGTGTGAAAAAAGAAAAACAATCAGTAAGGTAAGTTGCGTTTGAGATTAGAGCTTGGAATGATAGAGAAGAGAGGAAAGAGGAGTTTTTGTTTTTATAGGTGTAAGCAGGAAAGAGGCAGAGGGGTAAGTAGAATAGGTATAGTACCTGAGAGAGAAACTGTTCAATGACTAAGATGTCCTATGTGGAGGGGAATACAGTTTTGAGTAGAAGAGTGGATGGATAGAACAGCTACTATTGTTACTACTGCACCACATTCCTGCAGCACTATACTGACAATCAGGATATATAACATCACTGTCTTCACATTGTCATGCTATTACTTATGTGCAGGAGGCATTTTTTTCACCTGTATCATGTATTTCAGTATGTGCTTGTGAGTCAGTATGGCCCTCCAACTGAGCACTAATTTGTCATGCCCTTGTGCTGTTTTTTCAATTAGCATGAGCCTCCTCCAGCTGTAAAGTGCCCTTCTTCTATGTTACCTTACAAAATTTGCTGTTTTCTATCTGCACCTGTTGCTTCCACTCCCTGTGAGTGCTTAGAGCAATGCAGAGCTACATTTCCAGTGTATTTTCTTTTTTCACTATTGGTATATTGCAATACAAAATTTTCTCCAATGAATTCTTATTCCTGACTTGGTTCTCTTACAGAGGTCTGCTGAAATATACTAGCCATGTTTTTATCAAGATACAATAGGCTTCACACCATGGTAATTATGATAATAAGGTAACTTATTATGATTGAAATGCTGCCATAAATCATCACACAATCACTCCCTGACAGTTCAGCCATGCTCGTCACTGCCCATTTTTTTAGGATAGGGGGACATGTGCATACTGTGCTTACACATGGACATTCAAAGCCAATAGCACTACCTGTCAGTACTTGTGATACATTCCATAGTGCCCTGTAGCTGTCAGGTGATGTGCGTCATGTGGTGTTCTTAGCATGTAGTTGTGTACATGGGGGCTACAGTTTTGTTTAATTTTCTGTCTTGTTGGGTAGACATGACTCCATCATGTGCTGGTTCCAGCAGCTCTTCTACCGGGTGCATCCATGAGATTAAGATGTTTTTTTTTCTGACTGCTGTATCAAGACTATATGAAGCACCTACTGGATCATTATGATTACTCTTCATATAAAACTCATGCCTGGTATCACTTTCTCATGGGAGTTATTGATGCCACAGGCATCACCCACTCTAGCATGCAGTCCAAGCATCTCTATAGTGCCTTGCAGAGGTGCTTTCCTGACCTTTTCCACCCATTGGAGGCAGAGATTAGGTAAACTGTGAGGTAGCGTTTACTGAGTTAGTGTTGACAAGGTCTCAAGAAAGCTGATTTTAGCAGTCCTGTAGTTGTTCAAAGTCCTGGAACCATTGGTAGAGTTAGGGAAAGCTATGTACAAGGATCCAATGACACAAGTATGGACAATGTTTGTTCTCACAGAGGGTCACCAGTGGGAGTAGGTGTGCTTCAGTCTTTGAGCCCATTGCTGTTCATACTGTTAATAAACTCTACAACAGAAGGAAGAAACTGTTTCAGAAAAAGATGAAGTCCCAAGATTGGAAAAACTCTCATATTAGCCTCAACAAAAAGTTGAGGTCCTTCATCAACACCTCTAATGTCAGCTATGAAGGCAGAATTGCACCAGACACTAAAAACAACCATAAAGCCTTCTATAGTTATATTAAAAATCTCCACGGCAATACCTAGGTTTGCTCTGATTTACTGCACAATGGCACCTCCTATACTGAGCCAACAGATATTGCCAACATACTGGCTGACAGATTCAGTGCCAACTTTACCCCTCTCTCCTCCCCTAAAGGACCAATCACAATACCAGAGGAAAGCCAGGCACCCAGCATTACTGCAGCACAGGTTAAAGCTGCATTGTCCAAGGCAAAAAATACAGCTTCCATGGGACCCAACAATATCCCTGGATGTATTCTACATGAACTACAAAGTGAAATGGCACCACATCTGTGTGGTCTGTTCAATCACAGCCTCACCTAAGCCTTTGTCACTACAGAATGGTGCACTGGTACAGGGGGAGCGACTACGGACCCTGGAAATTATCACCTCATTAGCCTGACAAGTCTGATATGTAAGGCTATTGAGCGTATCATTATGGACCTAATTAACAAGGATATAGGGAATCTCCAAACTCTAGATCCCATGCAATTTGGTTTTGTGAAAGGTAGATCATGCTTGCTCAACATGGTTGACTTCTTTGAGTCATTCACCAGAGCTGTGGATGAGGGCAAGGTAGTTCATACAGCCTACCTCGATCTGGCCAAGGCCTTTGATATCATTCCCCACTCAGGAATTATTGATAAACTCACCAAACTAGGCATCAACCCCTATATCACAAGGCGGGTTGCAAACTGGCTAACAGATCAAACCCAAAGTGTGAAAGTAGCAGACTCCAAATCAGACTGCCGACCAGTCATGAGTGGAGTCCCACAGGGATCAGTCCTGGGTCCTCTCATGTTTGGCATCTACTTCTCAGGAGTCCAGGCCAACACAGAGGGCCTCTGACTGACCATGTTCACAGATGACTGCAAGCGGGGAGCCATTATTAACTCCCTAAATGATGTAAACATCCTACAGAAAGGCCTAACTGAGACCAATGACTGGTGTCGAAACTATGGCTTTAAGCTTAATGCCAAAAAATGCATCGTAATTCCCTTTTGGAAAAACTCAGTTCCCAATACAAACCACATTGATGGGAGCCCACTGAACATTGAAGGCATTATAAGAGATCTGGGGATACAGGTTGACACCAACCTCTCCTTTGACCACCACATTGTCACTGTGGTCAGAAAGTCCTTCTATGTGGCACATCTCATTACCAAGGGTTTTGCATCCAGGAAGAAAGAGGTCATCATCTCTCTCTACTCTTCCCTCATTAGTCATTAGTCATCGAGTATAATGCCCCATTTGGCATGTACCTCACTATACCCCAGCAACAGCTGGAAAGACCACAAAAGTACTTTACAAAGAGGATCCTAGGCCTTAAACACATGTTGTACATGGACAGACTCAAACCTCCAGCTATTCTCTGCCTCATATCATCTACTAAGAGGCAATCTCTGCTTGACTTACAAAGCCATGTCTGACCCAGCTCTGTTAGAAATACTACACCTAAAGAAATCCCAATCCCTCGGCACCACATGCTTCAGAGACCTCATCCTCATTACCACAATCAACAGAACATGCTGAAGGGACAGGATCATAACCCAGAGACTGCCCATGCTGTTAAATAGACTTCCCATACATATCGAGCAGAGTACCTCACTGGCCGTCTTCAAGAGAAATCTTGATGAGTGGATGGGAAATAGAAAGTTCATCCCAGGGATCACTTCAATGGGTCTACTTGATAGAGGCACTGGGAACTGACATCAGATGGCATGATGCCAGGGCACTTCTATGGGTAGGCTTGTAAAGGCTCCAGGGCCATTAGACTAGTACACACCTATGAACCTATGGCGATGGGCTATGTTAGCAAACAGGATGGAGGGGACAGATCAGTCAAGCTGCTTTATGCAATGTGGCATTAGAGGCATACTCTGAACAAGAAAATCAGCAGATAATGGGGAATGTAATGAAAAACTGAAGGCACAGGGGATGAAACTGAGTACAAATAAGACAGTTGCAATGGCAGCAAATTGGGGAAATCAGAAGAAGCTGAAAATTGAGACAGATAGGAAAATAGGAACAGGTCAACAGCTTCAGGTATTTGGGAGGGGTGGTTAAGGAGAAGGGTATTTGAATAATGAGGTCAAAGCCAAAATTAGAGGAGTTGCAGCCAACTGGCACAGAGTGTCAGGTGTAGAATATGGCAGAAAAATACCAAAGAAGCTGAAACATAAGGTGTACAAAACAGTGGTACAATCAGTATTACTGTATGGTACAGAAACTTGGGCAGTAAAGGCAGAGCAGATGAGGAAGTTAGAGGTGATGGAGATGAAGTGCCTGAAATGAGTTGTAGGATCCACACTGTGGGATAGATGAAGAAATATGGACATCAGAGCAGAAACCAAAGTAGCTCCAGTTGCAGAAAACATCAAAGAGAACAGATTGTGATGGCTCAGTCACATGTGCAGAAAAGCAGAAGACAATCTGGTGAAGAAGATTTGGAACAGACAGGAAGAAGGCAAGAGAAAATGAGGGCATCCAGCAAAGAGGTAGATAGAACATGTGAGAGAAGACCTGTGACAGTTAGGCATGAGTGTCAAAGAATGTAGGAGAGTGGCACTGACTAGAGAGAGATGACAACAGCTGACACAAAACCCTGACCTAATGAAAAAAATGGGAAAACGTGGGTTGATGATGATGATTTAATGTATACAGGATTTTGCACTCTGTTTACTATTTACTAGTTATTTTACATTAAATTCATTGTTTTCTACATGTAGGGCACATTGTGCTGCAGAAAAGTCTCTGCTTTCTTTTACTGCAGCTGAGTAGTTAATCTTCAGTAGGGAAGCCTCACTAAGCAGGTCTCATATGTTTTCCAGGTAGGGGTATGTATATGGTACCCATTTCTTTCTTGTACAATTGAAATCCTGTTTGTTAAATTCATGTTTACTATTGTATTCCATTTTTCTCTTTCTGTTTTTGGCTTCTCCTTCTAAATGTTCAGCTTTGGTGGATGAAATGAATTGCAGGCAGTTACCTGGGTCTCTTCCAGCTGACACACCTAGTGCTGGGTCTGCAGTGGTCACAAGACCTGTGATTCAGCATAGAAATGAAGTTCACACTGCAGAAGTAGACCTTGAAGTATCACTGGTGGGCAGCTGTGGCCGAAAGTGGTCCACAGGGATCTCCTAAAGTCATTTAGAAACAAGTGCAGCAGTTGATCCTGTCCAAGGTACATCAGCAGCTTGATTTCAACACTTAGAGAATGGATTACCTCTAGAGTCAGATGATCATCATCCTGATCATGTCAGCCATGGAAGTGAAAGACATCTGAGTGGGTTCTTCTCTGTCCCAAATGGACAGACTCTCTGTAACCATCCATTAACACACTGCTTGATGATCCACTTCCTTTTGTGTCACTGTCACTACCATGTTTGCCAGTTGTTCTCTTTCTCTCTCTCTCTCTCTCTCTCTCTCTCTGTTTGCATTCCTTCACTGCTGTTCCCACATTTTATGCCTGCATCAAGCTGTTTGAGTTTTGTATTTGTTTTTCTGCCCCAGCTACCTTCCCTATTCCCCGTTTTCATCCTGTGCAAGATCTGTGTTACAATTCCATTGTCCTCTTATTCTTCAAGAAGGTAAAATGAACTTCAACCAAATTGTATATGGGAAGAGCACCCATTTCCCCTCTGGTGATCTTAGTTCAGAAACAGACTCAGGCAGTCAGTAAGGCTGACCAGATGATAATCAGAAGTAGCCAATAGCCAGCTATCCTATCTCAGGGAAGAGTTAGGAAAACCTAATATATATAAAACCCCCATTGGAGACCATAAGCCTCACAATTCATGCAGTCAGACTTCAAGGGAGTAGTAGTGATGTGTCTGATGTCATTGTACTAGCCAATCCCCAAAGTAGAGACTTTGACCATCAGCCCTTAAGAATGGTGGCTTCCAGCCCTGTGTACACACGTCTAAGATGGATCCCCTGCTCTTTGTGACTATAAATGAAGTAATCCTGAGGACAGCTACTGAAACAGTTTAGCCCAACCCAGTGAAGGGTTACACTAGGCTTATCAAGAAAGAGCAATCAGCAGATCTGTGGATGAGAGGTAGTAGAAACCAGGAATACAGGCAGACATATTGCACTGAGGGGTGGATAATAAAGGTAAAATAAGCATCTGCCTCCCCATCTATATCTCCTTCAGGTTACCCTTTTGTGTTTTCCTCTGTTTGTTCTTGTCCCACTTCTGCATTTTCTATCTCAACCTTTCCTCCCCATTTATATCATGAGTTGAGTTGACATTTTACTGTGTTATCCTCCTGTAGGCTGTTCATAGTGCATGTGCTGTATCTTTGATGCACTCTAATGCCAGTATGAATGTGCATAGCCTCAAGTACAGCCCTGGACAGTGGCTGCCACATTGGACATGTGATGGCCCATAGCATGACAAGCTCATTACAGTTCCATAGCTTGAAAGCACATAGTAAAGAGATTTCTCTAATTCACGTTTAGCCCTTTTCCAAGAATACTGGTCATATGCTTCTCTTAAAGCATAGCTAAGTGACATCAGGTAGCATCTTGCTATAACACCTTTTTTTATTTACTGTTGTGCCATGGAACTGTGAAGTTTCCAGAATGCACTCATTATTATACTGGCTATTTTTCTTGTAAGTTTTATATGGAACAGACTATAACAAAACTAAAGCAAACAATTCAAAAGCATGTACTACTGTCATGCAATACAGACATGCATTTTACAGAGAAAAAAAATACTACAGATTTCAAATCTGATAGCTTATTGAAAGTGCCACATAGAAAGGGCAATATTATATGTTGACATATTTGTCTATGTATGCACTTACTTCTTTTTATATGCATTGTGTGTGCTACTTTAAATGAATTTGGAAGTATAATGATGTGATATCAAAACATTTAAATTATGAAATTACTCTTTTAGGAGTATTTAAGCAGTTTTCTTACATATGTAACATCCATTCCTTCTGACTTGTGGTATTAAAATGTAACTTCTAATATAAGAACTCAGGGAGCTGAAGTTATTCCAAATCTTATTTTCCTATGAATATCTAGGGTGAGATTCAAAAGTTTGGTAAGCACTGTGTCTGCTTCATATACTCTATTTCAAGTCTGCAATACACACTATCCCTTTAGTACTCAGTGTGGAAATAAATTTCACAAGTGTAATGCTAACATATATAATCAGTTTAGAGCCAGGACACTTAGACAATGATCTGGACTCCAAGCATTTGGGGCAGCCATGTAGAATGCACCAGGTAAAGTGCGATAAACCTTCTAAGTAATGTAATACATACATAAGAAACAATGTGAAGTTAGCCTATAGGCAAGCAGTATTTATGTATTTGTATTATTTACTGACATTTGATTACTGGGAAAGTCTGACTGGGTAGGTGCCCATTTTCAGTGGAGGCCTGAAAAGTAAAACTCCAAAGTATTACAAAAATATTTTAAGAACATTAATTTTACAGTCTTTAAAAATAACAACAACATCTACTATTTAAACAATTATGCCAAATTAGACAAATGTAAAAACATTTGTTAAGAATAGATTCAACTTGTATGACAGTGATTTAATATTTAGAAACATTTTATCCAGTTTATAGAAACATAGATTAATACAAACAGGAATTGCAATATGAAGTGGAAGAAAAAACAGGGTTATAGCATGCTTAGAAAGACAGTCAGGAAAGAGAAATTTAACTGAAGTGAGGACTGAGTGAAGAAGGGGAGGGGTAAGGAGGTGTATGGTACAAATAGGTACTTGTTTATGTTTAGAGATATAGTTTATCCTGGGGTTGAGCAAGAACAGAGCCAGAATAGTTTAAAGGACTGGAGGAAGGGTATTGACCTGATGGATACAGGTAAGGAATTCCAGACTTTAGAAAGATGGTCCAATACAGACCAGACCCAGCAGATTTGATAGGTTTGTGGACAGAGAGGAGTTATTGGTCACTGGATCTTAATGACAGAGTGGGAACATAATTGTGTAAAATGGTAGTGGTAATGGTAGTGCTGGGCAAGCAGCTGGATATTGCTTAATTTTATAGGTGGTGGGAAGCTGTGCACATGTTAGTTAATGGGGGTAGTTCTAAACAATTTAAGATTTTTAGTGTTATGCAGTGGTGGGTTCTGAAATTGGTATTTTCTACAAATTAGCCACTTTATTATTGCATTGTTCAGGTTTTTCTTTTTGTGATACCAGGAGATTAATAAGGTTGGGAAGTGTTATAAAGCAGTGAGGGGAGGGGTAAGTAGTGGCAAGTTTAGTTTTAGTTGCATCGGTGAGAAAGTTTTTGACTCTGTAAAGCATCATTAGTTTTTCAGTGATTTTTTTAATGCAATTTTGTATATGCAGGTCAAATTTAAGATTATCATGCAATATCATGTCTAATAATTTGCTATGAGAGATGTCTTCAATGGCTGTATTATTAAGGGATAATTTTAAATTTAGTTCTTTTTTTCAGAGAGGGATTTGGGAGGAAAAGCAGTTTGTTTTTTGGGGGGATTGATCATGAGTTGTGAGTTAAAAAGCCATGTTTCAGTGGCTGTTCAAGCTTCCTGAGTAATTTTTTAGAGATGTGCAAGTTATTTGTTGTGCATATGAGTGTGGAGTCATCTGCATATTGTATTAGGGAGGCCTGTTGTGTGGGATTGTGCAGAGTTTTTGAGAGAATGTTAATGAAGAGGAGATTGAAGATAGACACGTGCTACACCGGTGAAGACAGGGAGGTATGGACAGAGGGTGGAGTGCTGTTTTACTGACTGATACCTATTGGACAGGTAGCTTTTAACAATAGAATGGGTTGACTGAGATAGACCTAGTGAGGACATATGAAGTTTGCTATCACAAACTGTGATGAAGGCTTTAGACAAGTTTAGAAATAAAGAGAAGACTAGTTTGTCTTTATCTGTAGTTTTATTGACTGTATCTATAAAGGTTAGAAGTTCAGTGTTACTACTATGGGAGGGACAGAAGCTGTATTGTGTGTGTGTGGAGGGTAGGAGTTCTACCTGCAGTAGATATTTTATCAATTGTTTTCTAATAAATTGTTCAAGTATTTTGGAGAGGGGGATAAGATCTAAAGACTAAAGTCTAGGTCTAAAGTCAGTGATGTCTAATGAATTTCCTACTTTGGGAAGAAGGATATGGTGTGATTTTTTTTTTGCCAGACAGTTGTAATTTGGGATCCCTAAATTGACCAGTCTATAAGGACTGAGACAGGATAGGCAATGATATTTTAAAGTTCTCACTTGGAAGGTCAAAGCATGGTTTGAGTTTGTTTTTGAGTAGTTTGATATAGGATGTAGGCACAGGTTTGAAGGTGAAAGCGTATGTGGTGACATGTGACTGCTGGGCAGGGTTGGGATTAGATGCTGGGGAATCCTTGGTCATAGACACTATAGTACTTATGAAATAAGAGTTGAATTCTAATTCATTTTCAAGTGGTGAGTTATTGGGACAGGTGTTAGGTTTGAATTTTGGCTGGGATGTAAGATTTCCTTAATGGCTGATCAAATTATTTTAGGATTATGTTTGCTATTGTTCTTAAAGTTGTTGTAGTATAGTTTTTTTGTCTTCTTGTATTTGCTTTTTAATATGGTTGTGGAAGTTTTTGGGATATTGAGGTTTTTTATATTTTTACCATTCTTTCCAAACTTTTTTCTCTGCACTGCATTATCAGTCTACTTTTTTTGCATAGTGAAATTGCATTATTTGTTTTTGGTCTCTCTTCCTTCTAGGGTGTACAAGGCTATTTAGGATATTTAGGAAAGTTGTATTCAAATTATGCAAAGCATCATCATAGAGGAGAATTTTTAGGATGTACTAGTTAATAGATGATAGAGTAGTAATGAATATTTCTGAGTTAAACTCGGACAGGTTGCATGTTGTTTTATAAATATGCTGATTGCGTGGATATGTCAGATGTCTGGCTGTATAGCTTGGGAGGTATAATCTGATGTCTTGCTGCAAAGTGTAAAGTTGTTAATAAGCTGAGTGAAACCATATAAGTTCATACTAGATGTAGGGCAGTTAGAGGTTATGTCCGACCAACTAATATTGAGATTACCTAGTAGTATTTTGTCTTGTGGAATTTATATGGATATCCGATGTAGGATGCATGGTCAACAGGAGAAATGTAAAAGATAATAATACATACTTGTTTATATTTACTCATTTTCAGGAAAGGAAAAAAAAGCTATGCTGAATTTATTTGTGGTATTGGTTTGTTGTACAGGGAAATGTGGTAGTTATTGAAAAATACTACAGCAATACCACCACCTTTTCTCTTTATAAGGTCATTATGGATTGCATTATAGCCAGGGGATGTAATTTTAGCATTGTTTATGCTGGGTTTAAGCCAAATTTCAGTTATATCAAGAATATCAGTCTTGTGTTGGTAACCTAGACATGTAGTTCAGTAGTTTTATTACTTATGCTTCTAATATTTATGACGGCAAAATTGTTTTAAATGTAAATTGTATGCAGCCTTTATTTCATTTTATTTCAGTAATTGTTGAACATCATAGTAAGGTGCAGAGGTATGCTCAGAGAAGTGCAGTTAAAAAGACTAAAACAGAAATATGCAGTACGCTAAAAAGAACAGTGTAAAGGAAATAGCAATGCTTCGAAAAAGGCATACAGGTCAAAAAATGGCATGCAAATATATTGAGGATGATAAATAAATTATGTCAATGTTATATAAAGGAAAACACACAAAATGGCTTTGTAGATAAAGGAGCCGAATCCAAACTAGCTTTTTACTGTTTAATGTGAGCGCTTTCATCAGAGGCAATGCTCTGACTTCTTCAGACCAGGTCAGTAAAGTTCATTTTTGGTCTTAATGTTATATAAGGGAGATAAAGGCATGAAATAAAGGCCACATACATAGGTAGACATGTTAGCATTCTTAGTTTACAACCAACCTAAATAAATACCAGTGCCATGTAAATATGTGAATATATAAATATGTAAATTATTGGAATATTTCAGATTCCAGCAGGTAGCTGAGGACATTAAAAAATATGTTTTGTGGTGTGCCATAGCATCACATTAGTTACTTATGTAAAAAAAATAATGTGGGGAATGGAGTATGTGGGGGGAACGCATGTAACAAACACATCGAAAGGAGTGGTGGAGACAAGACAATAAACACTGTGTGAGGGTAAAGAGGAGTGACACACATAGAAGAAGAGAAAGGAAAGCAAAAAAATTACATGGTATCCAAGGCTCAAGGCAAATCCAATTCCACATAAGATTTTATTGTAGAAAACCAAAAAGTTAAGTGCTTTCATATACCTACAAGGACTTCTTCAGGAGTAAAACACCTTAGGTCAGTCTCTCGTTAAATATCTATGAGTTACACCAATTAATCAATCTATTACCAGTGTTAATGTTACAGTTAAAGAAATAGCAATTTAAAACATTTTGCATTTAAAAAAACTAAACAAAGCATTAAAAACTTTACAAAATTAGTGAGCATTACCATAGTTACTTTCCAAGTTGTACCCACATATTTAGTACCAAATCTCATTGAAATTACAATTTTGCTACTGTCATTCTAAGCACATAATTAATTAAAACATAATCATTAAGACCTTGCTTTGAGGTAGCATCCAGTCTAAGTTGCCAGAGGAGCTCCCTATATTCTAAATGATTTTCCCACACTCCACCTCTAGCATCTTGCAGGACAATTTCCAAAATACCAAAAACAAATTTCTTATAACCTACACATGAAATAGAATGTCTATATAGTGCATTGTTGTGATCAGCCTTCCTCACACCATACAGATGTTCATAAATCCTCTTAGATAGCTTCCTCTAGCCTCCTTGACATAGAACAAAAGGCAATGGTTACAGAGGGCCAAATATACCAGCCCTACTGAATTACAGTCACCTTTCTAAAATGTAATAGCTGTCTGTGTTTTATTATTCAAAGTCACCTCTTCCTTCTCTGTTATGGAGTGACAAAAATTGCAACTACCACATTTCCATTGTTCCTTTCTTTGTAATTTGTTATCTTTCTCTAATACTTCCTTAATATTCCTGTGTACTTTATAAATAAAAGTGGGTTTATCATCCAAATGTCACTATCGGTTTTCAAAATAGCCCAATTCTGGCATATAATATTTTTTACTCTCTGACTTAACCCATCATTTTTTATACCAATCGCTTGTTGAAAATTGTTGGAATTATGCTGCTTACTACATATTCCTTTGACCAGATCTGATTTACCTAAAATACACGTACATTTTGAACCCCCTGTTCTTTATCACTTTTTCTTTATTGACCTTAATAATTCTAAGCCCCCCCCCCTCCCATCTAGAAACATTTTGGGTTTTGTTCTTGGTTTTATTGTATTGCATGGAGCACACACTTTTTGGAGAGAAGAGAAAGGAAGGCAGAAGGAGGGCCAAAGTGGCAAGGATATTTTATGTGAGAATAGACCCCTTTTGTGTCATTGAAGAAAAGAAGGAATGGTGAGTTGCTAGCAACTTGTAGAGGAGTATTAGGTTGGGAAGAAACATATCACATAATGGACACCACAAGACATAAACAGTCTGGTACAATTTAAACTGAGGGGAGGTTGCACAAAGACAATAAACATGCAGACAGCACAAGAAGGGAGATGGGAAGGTAACAGAACAAGGTAGATCATTGTCCATATGGTCAACAATGCAGTTAATTGAAAAACTGACATAAATCTACACAACACCAGCCAACAACACAAATGATTTTGCAGAGAGGCAAGCCCCTCTGCACCGCTCGCATGGGCACTATGTCTCCCCACCCCTGCTGATTATTTATACCAACTGCAAGAAAACACTACAGTGGAGAAAAGGGCAAATTCCCTGATCCCTACTGTATCATGATCTCAGTTAGAATGGTTCAACAATCTAAATTGGGTTTCAACAATTTGGTTGTTCGACCAATTGACATAGAACCAACAAGTCAGGGATGCAATCTACACATGGCCCACCATGCTATCAGTGATAAAAGTAATGCACTGATGCACACATTATTGATGTGGTGTTGTCAGCTATGTAGAGGCTCCTTTCTAGGAGACTAGGAATAGCTGATGCCATGGTGTTCTGAACAATACCTGTCCAATAATGATGCCACAGCACAGACACACATAGGTTTGTACATTCACAGATGTATACAAAGGTAACGGCCACTAGTGCCTTTATAAGCCTAGCCATGCAACCTGAATCTGACCCACAAATTTGATTTATGTAGGGGTGATTTAATGACTGTCTCTGTCCATCAGAGATATGGACCCCAGACCAGGCATGAATTTCCAATTATACAGCCATTCATCCAAGTTAGAGTTAAATTGGGTTAGGGAGGAACTCTGCTTCACATGGATGAGGAGCCTGCTCCAGAGAATGGAAATTCACTGAGAAACATATATGTCTCTCCAACATGTCCTATGTATTTTGCAGGCAAAATTTGGGTCTTTTAATCAAGTAGTTGTGATGTTGTTTGTTTTGCAGATGTGCAAAAGGTTCATCAAAACAGAGTCCAAGGATACCTTGTACACCAGGCAAAGATCTTCTCTCAGAAGTCTGTATGACTTCAAGTAAACAGATAGGGCTTTGATGCAATCAGTGTAGGACATTGTGTTTATTCCCTGCATTATTTTAATAAGGAACCTTTCTGGACATTCAAGATACTCCACGTATCTGGTAAGGTAATATACCGAAGGAGGCATTATATTCTGAGATGGGTCTGATGATGGTCAAATACAGTTGCACAATGACCTCAGTGGACCTAGGGGCCATGCCCTTACTTATAAGTTGAGCAACATTAAAGGATTTTCTTACTACTCTGGACACATGTTGGTTGAAAGCTAGGTTACTATTTACAGGAGTCACAAATCCCTGACGAGTGAATCAACTTTTAGGGGTGTTTTATTGATAATGTTGTTAGCTGGGGTGGCAAATTCCCAAAAGCTGCTATAATGCATTTCTTTGTATTGAGTTTTAAGCCATGGATTTAGCATCAATCATTTGTCTGTGTTAGACATTCCTGAAGGGTGTACTTGTCTTGAGGTGGGATTCAATCACTACTGCAACTTTGCAATCATCTGAAAACATGTTTAGCCACAGGCTTTTGACATTGGCCTTGACATCTGAGAAGTGGATGCCAAAGAGGAGTGGGCCCAGCACAGTGCCCTAATGGACTACACTGGTGACTGGCATCTTTATGGAGGTAGCCTCACCAATCCTAATCTCTTGGGTCCTATGAGCCTGCTTACTATCCAGTGTATTATAAGGGGTTTATGCCAAGTTCCATAAGTTTGTTGACAATGGCCATGTAGCATATTGTATCAAATGTTTTAGCCAGATTTAGGTAGGCAGTATGCACCATTTTCCCATTATCCATTCCTTAGTGACCCTTTCAAAGAAGTCCACCAGGTACAATAAGCATGAACACCCACTGACAAAGTGGGGTGGATCCGCATCTGGAGGTCTCCTATATCCTTGTTGATGATTTCAATGATAATTCTTTCCAAGATCTTGCAAATAAGACTAGTCAAACTAATGAGTCTGTAATTTCCAGGATCTGTTGAACATCCTCCCTTATGACGGGGGGATGACTGTCACAGTCTTACATTCTTGTGGCACAAGCCCTGTTTTAAGACTATAGTTAAAAAGCAAACCCAAGGTTCCTGATTAATTGTATTTTAGACTGGTCTGGAGGCATCTTGCGTTGTTGTCAAGGCCTATTGATTCTGTGTTCTTTTCTTTAGTGAACACAAGTAGATATGTGCTCCCTAGTTATAGTTGGTAGGGTTATGTTTGAAGGCATTTCTTGAGGAATGGTTGGGGTGAGAAGGAGGTAAAGCTTGAACTGAATCTGTCCAAACAATGTCCCTTTATTAGCAGGCATGGTAAATGCAGCATCATTAACAACCAGTTCAGCACATTGCTTTGTGCTGCCCTTGAGGTTTCTGACATAGCTGAATAAAAGCTTTATGGTTGTCTTTCACCTGGGAGGCTATCCTAACCTTAGACTTGGCTTTACTTGACCTAATTAGCCCTCTTAGTTGCCTATTTAGTTTAATGAGAGAGTTTTATCTTTATGGAAATCACCCTTCTTGATTTTTAACATATGTTTTTCCTTTTGCTGCATAGCTGTTAACAAGTGGTTTCCTGCGGTCCAGTGGCAGAAGATCTGATTCCAGCTGTGTCTATTGCCTAACTATGTGACTCTGAGCAAGCCACTTAACCAGACAACTGCCCCAAGCTGACTCTGTAAAAGGTTCATGGAGATCGATGCTCTACCCCAGAAAACAAATCCAAAATAAAATAAAATAAATAAAATCCTATTTAATTTGAGATACCACCAAGGCATTTTGTCTCTGAGGGTAGTTCTGGGCTTACATCTGATATGTACAGCAGCCTCTGTGCAGCCATTGACATTATTGTACAGATGTTTTGAGAGCAACTCAATGTAAGGTGCGGTGTTCTTAGATATGCAGAGCCATTGACGTTTGACAAACCATCAATTAATAAAAGGTAATTTTCCTTAGAATAGTTCCCAACTGTTCTGATTTTACTGGAATTATGGAGATGCTTTTGATATCAAAAGATACAGCTTTATGGTTGAAAGTTACAAGAAAGGACTAGACATGGGGGGGGGGGTGCTGGATTCTCCCATATTAGTGAGTGCGAGGTCCAGTATGTTAGAGCCTCTAGTGGGCATATTCACTATTTGGTCAATGCTGTTTGTATTTACTAAGGCTAGGAATCTCTGTGCCTGTAGGTCTGAGGTCATGTAGGATTTCCAGTCTATAGAGCAGTAATTAAAGTGTTCCATGAGTATGGTGTTAAGTTGGATGGTAAGTGTTTTCAGCAGGTCCAAGTATGCATTGCGAGATTCTTGGGACATGCAGGGTGACATATAGCTGGTTAGGATATGGTATAGGATTTTATTTATGGTGATCTGCATGTGGAGGACCTCCAGCACATCATCCTGTCTGACCATCTTAGTGGTTTGCTTGTTATTGATGTATATCAAGACACCTCCAGCTTTAGCCCTTGTCTGTGTAGCAACTGCTCTAAAAGTGTGGAAGGCACTGACATCTTGAACTGCTAGGGTACTCTGTGCCACTTTAACCCATTTCACAGTAACTGCACAGATGTTTATATTCTCAGGTGTGACAAGGGTTTGGAAGGAGTGTAGTTTTTCATTTAGACTCTTAACATTGAACACCTTCAGGTTCAGTTGATTTGATTTTGCTATGCCAGTAGGTTTGTCAGTTTGGCATAACATAAAAAAGGCACTATGGGGTTGGATAAAGTTTAGCTAGTATATGAAAGACTAGAAAGGACAGGTGCAGGCCATCCTTGACAAAGCAATGTAGTCTGTTAAACATGTCCCCCCAAGCTGACAGATATCAGATCCTCTTAGAATGACACCAGAAACACAGACATTTCTTGAAATGGGTAATTGTTTGCTTGTATTATGGCATAATCATTGGTGATGGTAATATGCTGCTCTATACTAGGCTCATACCAGCCTCAGGCACAATCTGTGAGCTCCGTAGTGTCGCTCCTCTTATAGTCCAGAGAGGTATGTCTCAGGTGATTTACAACTACATGGACTACGATGGAATCATATTGGTACCTGCAGTGTAATGACTTGAGTGTGTGTGTAACAACTAGCTGGAAATTCTTTGATGAATGTGATTTCAAGATAGTCTTACAGCAGTAACAGAGAGAAGAAGAGCATTAAAAAAATTATGTGAATAACGCTAATAAAAAGTAGTGATCACTCAAGATAACATAAGCAAGTGTGGTTTAGCAATCAAATGTACTTAGCTTTACCTGGATGGCACTAGATACAGGTAAAACAATACTGAACACAGGTTAGGATGCCGAGCTTTGCTCCAATACTGGTTTTCTGGAGGCATTCAGTATCATAGATCTATGGAAAGCAATGGGTGGGAGCAGTGCTTAAGTAGCTTATATAACAGACAATAGCAATGAAAGAAAGGGTTGCGGGACTTTGGAAATCAGATTACCATAACTGGTGGAGACTACAGACACAGACTTAAAAGCCGCCACATGAAAGTGTGAGAGATAGAAGGACTGGGAAATAAATTCAATAAAGAAGCAAGTTAACTGTACACACACCCTCAGGTTGCAGCCCTGGATATATAAAAAAGGCATAAGTTGCAATTACAAAATATCCAGACACATAATGCCATGAACTGTGGACATAGAAATCTGTGGAAAAACACAATACATTGGCGTGATGAAATACACAGAAGTCTGTGGAATGCATCCATACACAAGGTGCAAAACATATACAAATACATATTGTGCGTGCTACTTATGCACACGAGTACCACAATAGCTCCATTTGTCTCTGATAAGCATGAGCTAAAGCAAAGGTAATCAATGTAGAAAAGGGAAAAAAAATCTCCCATGTGAGCAATTGTCTCTAATGCAGGTGTATACAGTTTTATAATATTACTTCATGAGCAGTAACTATATCTCTGCACGAGTATCTCATTAATGGTCAAGCTGCCAGAAGACTGAATGCAAAAGCAGTGATCTTTTTAGATTGACTAACAAGACTGAATCATTAAAAAAGTTTGAAAAGCATTTTTTCTAAGGATCTGGCCCCTTTCACCCTCCATGTTGGGGGCAGCACCCCTACACTCCATGTTAATTAAATATAACTCCTCTTATGTGATCTTGCATGGAAAGCCTGTAAGAGAATTTTCTCTTCTCAATGTTCACTCTTACAGACTGCAGTTGTCTGCACCGAGCATCCTATGCAGCATGAGGAAATGCAGACACTTGCCTCACCCTAACACAATATATGCTGTCAATATGATGGCAGTGTCATGAGTGGTATGATCCAATGGAGACAGCATGCTTATGCAGTTAACAATTACCACATTGCTACACAGCACAGTTGTTTGTGATATATAATGACAGGGAAGATGTGTCCAAATAAGAAATTAATTTAGAAGTCTTCTATGGGGGCTGTATCTGAATAACAGGGTGAAATGCACTGTACAGGATAATGGGATATCATGTCACAGGCATTAAATGTCATCTGGAATGCACAGCAATTGGTAACATACAAAGGGTACCACTGGAAAATAACCTGTGGCACACAATCAGGGAAACACAAAGAAAGCTCAGCTGATATTTGGAGTACCTTGCACAACTATATGCCATGACAAGATCAAACTTAAACAAGATGGCTATCACATACAGGCTACATAACATGGAAGGAAGACAGAGACTATATGCTTTGAGTCTTGAGGTACCCTCTGATTGGGATAAAGTTCACCGATGAGCTCTTTGGGGATCTTCAGGATGGAGTTACTCATGAGGTGTGCCTTGTATCTGAAAAAGTATCCCACCATCATGGACCTCATCTGCAAATAGAAAATGATGGTAATACATTTATGCTCATGTTCCCTTATATTGTCAGCTGGTAGTGGGGCAGAGCATCACTTGTCTGTTGGCACAATAGCGCAGCATGGTCTGGTTGGTAATCAGCCGGGGTGACACCTGCATCCTGGAAATTCAACACCTCAGGCAGGTGTCAAGCATGTAGTTGTCTATCCACAATGTGGCTGTCATGTCTTGCAGCCTCTGTAAGACACATTAAAAACAAATATGTAGAAAACAGCATTATGTGACATGAAATCACCATATCAGTAAGCAGTACAATAACAAATCAAAATAGTACCCATAATGTTGTTGAAGATAATTACACATCACTCTAACAACGAGTGTCATACAGTGATGCCTGAAAAGGTTAAAACAAAAGTGGAAGAGCAATGTCCATACCAAGCAAAACCTGCTACATATTGACAGTGAACATGTATGACTATCTGTATAGACATGGGTTAGGCACCAGTACATCTCATGAAGTAATGGTATATGACTAGCACATGATTATCAAGAATATCAAGATACCCTAATTAATCTTTGTAATGCTGTCCCATAGCAACAATGCAATGACCCACTTAGGTTCATAGGTTCACAGTTGTTTACTAGGCTAACAACCACAAGGGCCTTTTTAAGCCTAGCCATGCATCCAAAATCTCTGAAAAGTTCTGATACCCTTGGTAGGTGTAAGCAGGGGTCTGGGATATGAACCATTTACAGGTTACCTGTTTGCAATAGAGACATAGGTGCCAAACCAGGGATGAATTTACATTTTCCCATCCAATTGTTTAAGTTGCACTTGAATTGGGTTAGGGAGGAACTCTTCTTCACATGGATGGAGACCTGGTTCCATAGATTGGGTCGTCTCTGGGATATACACCTGTCTCTCCAGCAGGTTCTATTCATATCACAGGCAAGGTTTAAGTCTTTAGAATGGGTAATTCTAGTACTGTTTGTTTTGTGAATATGCAGGAGGTCCATCAGAGTGGGGTCTGACAATGCCCTGTATGTCAGGCATAGATCACCACTTACAATAAAAATGTGGAGCAGATGTGAACAGTCAGGCTAATAATGGAGATTTGAGAGGTTGACACCAATAGCATCAAATGCATATGCGATACACATAGACAGTGTGCTAAAATCTAAATGCAAGAAGCATATAGAACATAAAAGGCAATGATGAGGGAATAAAGTCAAGTGTAATGCTCATCCTAGGGTGATGGCACAATGCAAACAGAAGATGACTGACTTTAATAATTGGTTTAATTTTTGTGTCATTTTAATGGGGGGGGCTATTTGTGAGCATGGAGGAGATGGTCAATATACCATGCTGCTTTGCCAGGGATGATCTGCACCTCTCCCCTCTAGGCTTTTGAATATTGGCCAAAGCATTTTCCTCCCCCATTGTTCTGTTTTAGGCAATGCATACCTGACAATTCCTCCAACATAGAAAATCAAAACCAAGACAATCTAATGGTTTCACTGCTAAGTGTCAGTAGTCTATACACTAGACTACACTCCCTACAAGCTCTCTTCTCCCTAGAACATGCTGATGTCTGTACAGTAACTGATTCAAGGTTTAAAGCTGTGGATAGCTCCCCAACAGTGCAAGACAATAATGTCCTACACAGATTTAGATCAGCTATTACACAGGCATGGGCTAAAGATGGCAGTGGCTCAATTTACAACAAAAATAAAAATACCTCAAGGCTGATAAAACAGGGTGATGCACTTGAGCTTCTCCATGTTCAAATCATGGTAGGCAAAATCTCATACCATTTCCCTGCATGCAAGCTATAGGTCTACCTTTATGACCCAAGAAAACCATAACACATATTTAAGTTTACTGGAAACACTCACCATTTAACCCAATGCCGTATTCACAGATGACTTTAATTACTCCACTATTAATTGAGAATCATATATGACATCAAACGTGTAGACACAGAGATTCCTGGATTTTGTAGACACAAACTCCTTGGAACACATTATCAAAATACCAATGAGAGGTGCAAACTTAGTGGATCTGGTCCTCACTAATATAGGAAACTGATGCACACCACCTAGTGTAATGTCCTATTTGGTTAAGTTGAGACCAAAAGACAGTTTGTAGTAAAAATAAACCCCAGAATACCAGCTAACCCTGGAATGTTCAGAAACTACTAACGTTCTGCTATTAAGTGATAATTCTGGCAAAATTTTGAGAGATTCTTTACCCTGTAAGCACTGCTGTCTATGTGGAACTCTTCACAGAAAATTTATACAAGCATGTTAATAGCTGCATGGAGGCAGCTGCATTCACTAGGAATCAGTAAAGAACTAACTTAAAAAACAAGCCACCATGGTGGAATCACAACATCAATAAGCTGTATTACAGAAGAAAAACTATCATGGTAATAGATAGGGATTGTAGTGCCCAGCAGGATAAAAGTGATCTCATCAAACTAAACATACAACTCTGAGGATAAATAAAGTACACCAAGGTGAAATTCGAGGTAAATCTGGCCTCCCAGCCAAGGACAACCACTAGGCATTATTTAGCTTTCTCAGTAACCTCAAAGCCAATAAATAGTTATGTGCAGAGATCATTGTTAATGGAGATACCTACACTGAGCCAGAACATATAGCAAACCTACTGGCAGAAAATTAAGCTGTAACCTACTGGCAGAAAATTCAGCTCTAACTGTAGTGCTCTCTCGTCTCGCCTCCCCTCAGGAAAATCCCATCAAATATCACCTCCTACCTATCCCTAGGGAATGCATCCTCAGTATTATCTCTAAGGCCAAGTACACTGCATAGATGGGTTCCAACAATATCTCAGACTGTCTTCCAAATAGCAAGAAACAGGACCTGTCAGGATTTTTGGAATCACAATTTATCTGTAGCTTCCAGATAGGATCTGTACCTCATGAATGGAGAATAGCAACCTTCATCCCTCTGTATAAAGGCAAGTAATCTACTGACCCTGGAAACCACAGGTCCATAAGTCACATTAGTCTTATATCATATGCAAACCATGGAAAGAATTGTCATGGAAATGATCATTAAGGAAGTAGGAAATATCTAGAAACTGGAGCCAACCCAGTTTGGCTTCTTCAGAGTCAGGTTATGCCTACTCCAAATTGTGGACTTCTTTTATTTGAGAGGGTCACCAAAGCTATTTGTCAAGGGCAAAATGATTCACACTGCCTACCTCGATCAAGCCAAGGCATTTGACACAATACCCGACTTGGGCATTGTTGACAAACTCAAGAGGTTAGGTATAAACCCTTATATCACCCGGTTGGATAGCCAACTGGCTAACAAACAAGATGCAGGAAGTTAGACCTCTAGAGTTCACCTCTATAAAGGGGACAGACACTAGACGAGTCCCTCAGGGATCAGATCTGGTACTGCTCCTTTTTGTCATCTACTTTTCTGATGTCAGGATCAATGTCAAGGGCCTCTGGCTGACCAAATTTGCAGATGATTGCAAATAAGGAATAGTCATATAATCCACACATAAAAATGTTCTCCAAGAAGGGATAACAAAGACAAATAACATGTGCCAGAACCATGGCTTAAACTAAATGCTAAGAAATGTATAATAGTATCCGTCAGTAAATAGGTCAACTATGGTAACTATTATACTGACAATACATAACTAAGACTTTGACCCAGTTGTTAGGGACTTGGGGACACACATAGTAATCTTACTTTTGACCATCACTTGTCTGTGGTAGTGAGGAAATCATTCTATGGTGCGCAACATATAAACAAAGATATGACATCCAAATCTAAGGAGATTATTATTCCACTGTATTTGGCACTCATCAGACTTATCACTGAGTTCAGTGCCCATTTGTAATTAGCTACATAGGCATATCTAAGAATTGGAATGTCCACAAAGTTCTTCATTAAAAGAATGCAGGGCATAAATAATATGTTTTGTGCAAACCATCTCAAAGCCCTATTCCTGTATTCTGTCTTCTACAGGCTATTGATGGGGAGATTTATGCCTGGCATACAAGTCATCTTCAGACTCCACTCTGATGCATGTCACACATATTTGTATAACAAACAGCACCAGAATTACTCATTCTAAAGATTTCCACTTTACCTGTGATATAAGTTTGTCCTGCTGAAGAGACTGATGTATATCCAACAGACAATCCCTTCTCTGGAACAGGCTTCCCATCCTTGTGCAGAGTTCCTCTGTAACCCAATTCAAGTGTAACTTGGAAACTGGATGAGGATCCAGAAATTCACCACTAGTTTGTCACTTGTGTCTCTAATGGATACAGGTAACATGTAAATGTTCATTTCCAAGCAGCCTGCATGAGAAATGTTTCATTTCCCAAACCCCAGCTTACACTAACAAAAATACTAAACCTTGTCAGAAATTTGTGATGCATAGCTAGACTTAAAAAAGGCCACAGTGGTTGTTAGTCTAGTACTCACCTTAGAACCCATGAATGATCACTGAGGTCATTAGGGATATAGGGAGTCTGCATTCCATAAGCAAGTGAGGTGGTGAGGTCTGGTAATGTTACATACAGGAAAAAAAAAAAAAAAAAAAAAAATACATATATATATATATATATATATATATATATATATATATATATATACATATATATAGGTTTACATTCAATTGGCCGTGCAGCCAAAGGTCGATCCGGCGGAATTCCAATCTTAATTATCAAATCTCGCAGAATGTCATGTGCAACATCAATTTCAAATTTCTCGATCACACACCCACCACAACAAGCATTACCATGGGTCGAGAGGTGGGTATTGTGGCCTGACCGGTGTTTGGTATTCTCAGGTTCGACATCCGTAGCTTTGACATTCCACGGTCCTGGAGTTCTGCAGTCAGCATTTTCACATTGGACCATCAGCCGTACATGCAAATGCATGTACACCATATATATATATATATATATATATATATATATATATATATATATATATATATATATATATATATACTAAAGCAAACAAATAGTCCAAACTACTGAAACAAGAATAATGGCTCCAGAATCCACAAATCGCACCTGCTAGTATAGGGTGTTCTTAACGCAAAAGTAATTTATTTTCCACACAAATACACAGCGTTTTCGCCAGTCAAAATAGAATAGCTTCCTCAGAGAGACATATAAAACATTTAAAATATTGGCGCTATTTATACATTGCCACAGCAAGCATGCTCAGTATAGTACACGTCATTTCCTTGCCTTACAGCTTTTTTTCATGTGCCCATACACCTTATTTGAATGTCTTAACATATAAATAAAAATCATTTAAAATTTCCATTTAAAATTATAGAGTTGGCAGGAATTAGTGATAAACTTTCCTATCAATCCATACAACTCCTTCCGTATGAAAAACTAACCACATACACAAAGGCTAGAATTAATTGTTAATAAATTGACCAGTATAACATGAAGTCTATAGATAAATGGCTGTTACATTTGTCGGTCACCTGCCATATATTCTTGCTTCATCTAGAATGCAAGAGTATATCCCTTGTGTATTTCCTAAAATTGTGAGATAGAATGTGTTATGTCTTGGATTTATAAAAGCGATAACTTTTGGGCACCAAATTTTTAGTTCACGTCGCTAAAATGCCCACACTAATTATAACCATTAGTATAAGTGCCTGCACACCATACAATAAAACTTGTAGGAGTGTAGATAAAAAATTACCTGGTTGACTACACATTCCCACTTGTACACAGTTCATTCCTTGTGGATTAGTTGGTATGTTAAAAATTCACATGTTATACCCCTAATACTATCCTAATGTTATACATACCCATTATTTAAGCTATCTAAGGTAGCTTTTCAATTTTAAGAGACAAGAGATATTACAATTGTCATTTAAGCCAGGGGTGTTGAAGGCATTCAGTTTGATTTGCCATTCCAACTCCCTGGTTTCCAGTCTAATTGATATAGGCCCTCCTCTACTACTCTGTGGAATGTGATCTATAGCTGTGAAATAAAATTTGTGTCCTATTTGTTGGTCTATATGCTTGGCTAAAGCATTTTCGATGTTATGTTTTCTTATAGCGTACATATGTTGGTAAATCCTCTCCCTAAACTTGCGGTCGGTTTTGCCAACATAGTACGCAGGACAACTGTCACAGGTAGCAAGGTAGACGATAGACTTAGTTTCACAATTTATCTTGTGTCCAATGGAATACTTTCTACCATTGATTTGAAATGAGCTTCCTGTTTTTACACAACTACACCAATTACACCGCCCACAAGCGAATGTCCCTTTTTGTTTGGAAAAGGAATCATCATTTTTGTTCCCTTCTAACAAAGTTTTCAAGTTCTTCCCTTTCCTATATACAATGGTGGGTTTGGTCCCCAACTTTTCCAATAGTAATCTGTTACTAGAAATAAAAAAACAGTTTTTATAGATGATGGAACTGATTTCCTTGAAGTCAGTATTATATGTTGTAATGAAGCTACAAGAATAACTCCGTACCCCTTCACAAACTTGTGTTGAAGGGGGTTCCAAATCCATATTTTCTACACTAGGGGTACATATGGGCACCTCACTATCATTGCTAATTTGCATTTTTAACAATGGTGTGTAAAATCCATTCTCTCTCTTATTCCTCACTTCCACTATTAACTCATTTATTAGTACTTCAGGGTAATCTCTATTTTTAAACATATCATAGAGAAGCTGGCATTCTTTATTAAATTTCTCTTCAGTACTACACATCTTCACTGCTCTAATCAACTGTCCTTTGATAATAGAACGTTTCTGTTTATATGGGTGTTGACTAGAGTAGTGAAGAAATGAGTTACAATAGTTTTTTTTCCTATGTATTGAAGAAATTAGCAATCCATCTTCCAAGTTCTTATCTAGTTTAACATCCAGATAATCCATATTAGATGTAGAAAATTTGTGTGTAAACCTAAAGAATTTGGTTGTGTTGTTCATGTAGTTGAGGAGTTCCAACGCATCCTGTTCTGACCTCTTAAATATCATAAAGATATCGTCCAGAAATCTAGTGTAGTAAACTATCTGGTTTGTATAGCTGGAATTCCCAAAAATAAATTGCTTTTCCCAGTATGCTACGAATATGTTAGCTACTGACGGGCCACATGGTGAACCCATTGCTATGCCTTGTGTTTGCAAAAAGTATTATTTTTTATCAAATGTAAAGAAATTGGATGTTAATATTATGTCTAGAAGGTCCGTTACTATGTCAATCTCATTTTTAGGGACCTCTAGATTATTCAAAAAGCTACCTATCCACTCAATGGCCTCCAAATGAGGTATAGATGTATACAGGTCCACTACGTCAATAGTAAGGAAATTCCATATATATATATATAGATATAGATATAGATATATATGGGTTTGGAGTTTGGCATAATGGTTAAGGTGTGTAGCGTTCAGACACAAGTTATAGAATTTGATTCTTACGTTAGAGGGAAACTGGCTAGGTTTAATTAATGGCTCACAAGGCCAGCTAGCCTAGTACTTACCTATGAACCTATGTATAAGCTCAGTGTAACTGGTCTGATATCACACCTCACTAAGGAAATATGGCATCAACTCAGTGTGCCATATCATTTTATTTATTTATTTTATTTGACATTTGGTTACCAGTAAAGTCTGACGAGGACAAAGTCCATTTTCAGCAGAGGTCTGGGGAGAAATGCTTCAGATGCATATCTTTGAAATATGGGAAGAAACCAGAGCACCTGGAAGAAACCCACATGAATACAAGGAGGACATTCAGACTCCACACAGAAGGCACCCGAGATGAAAATCAAACCGGAGAACCTCTTACTGTGAGGTGACAATGCTAACCTCTGCACCACATATCATTGCCATCAGATGGGAAAAAAACTCACACTCCCTAATCAGGGTTTGAATCCATACCATTTATGATAAACACCACCAATGACTACAAGTATACTTGATGAGCAAAGTACTTTCAGTCTTTTGAAGCCTCTGTTCGCACACACCTGACAACGCTTTATTTGTCCATGTGAACACAATTAATACAACCAACCAACCAACACACACACACACACACACATATATATATATATATATATATTTTTTTTTTTATATATATATATATATATATATATATATATATATATATATATAAAATACTATGCATGTAAAATACTTGTACATAAGAAGAAAATATACCTAAAATAACAGTAAATATATAGGTTCATAGCTTGTTTCTAGGCTAATGACCACGAGGGCCTGTTCAAGCCTAGCTGTGTATCCCAAATCCATTTGGATCAAGACTATCATAGTTATCTATACATGTTAGTAGGGAGGTTATTGAGTGATTTGTAGGCAATGGGGTGTTAGTTAGTGTAATACTTTTTTTATTGATGGTCTCTGTCCATAAGATACATGGAGGCCAGACTAGTGGTAAATTTTCAAATTGTCAAGGTTTCTTTTGAACAGGGCCAGGAATGAACTCTATTTTACAATGATGGGGAACCTATTCCATAGTGAGAAGATCTTTTGGAACCCATATTTGTCTCCCCAGGCACATTCTGTTTATGTTACAAGTAAAGTTCAGATCCCTGGATCTAGTGTTTCTGGTACTGTTTACTTTGCACATATGCAACAGATCCATCAGGACTGGGCCTGAGGAAGCACTGTAGGAGACTAAACACAGAGGCACAGCCTTTTGGTGATCTATACAGGACAGGGAATTCATACACTGAATTCTCCTGATGAGAAAACTTTGAGGGAGTTTCAGGTGTTGTAAGTGTCTTGTTGGGTACATTGCTAAATGGGATATTTACTCTATGATAGGTCTGATAAGGGATGAGTAGAGTGGTACCATAAATTCCTTGGACCAGGAAGCCATACCCTTACATTTATTTATTTATTATTCATTTCACATTTGTTAACCAGGGTAGCCCGACTGGACAGTAAGTGTCCATTTTCAGCGGAGTCCAGGGGAGGAAAGCCCCAACACAAATAGAAAAAGAGAATACAATTTGCATTAACATGAGATAAAAATTGCAGATTACTTTAACATAGTATAAAAAGTTACAAGTTGCTTACAATAAGTCAGAGCATAGATATAAGTCTGCAGGTGGATGTCATAATATAAAGATATTTCACATAATAACAAAGTATTCTATTGGATAAAAGATGAATATTGTTATACAGAATGAGTGTAGCAGTTCACAGTATTCCACTGATGGATGGATGAACAGATGACTATTTATACAAATATTTACAATATTTGCAGTGAGCATTGAGATGCATTCAGATGAGTATTTTACAGTCTGAGCAGTGACCCTGACAGAACATGAAACTAAGTTGTTAAAAAAGATTCCCTGTAGTAGTATGTTGGCTTATGGCAATTTGTTACAGTTGCATAGATGGCTGGAGTAGAGATATGATTTTAGCAGTCTTAAAGGAGGATGTAGAATTTAGAAGTCTAAGGTCAGGAGGAAGGTTGTTCCAGGTCTTGGCAATTTCATGGGCAAAAAGAGATTCCCCTGAGTTGTTTCGCAAGAGATGGTTTCAATTAAGGCTTTGTTGCTAGAGCGTAGTTGTCTGTTAAGATTGTGGAAGTTAAGGAGGTTGTTCAGGGCAAGTGTTTTTTCATGGTAGTACAGTATTTGGTGAGCTAAGTTGAGTTAGTGATATTTTAGTAGGTTGGGGAATTCTAGCCAATGTAGGGTTTGTAGGGTATGGCAATGCTGAGAACGTGACTTGGCAGTGGCAGCAAATTTGTCAATTTTTTTTGTAGTAGGTGGAGAGTTTATTTATGTCAGTTTTATTTAGGTTTGTTAGTGAGGGAGAAGCATATAGCAGTGTGGACAGAAGATGAGTTCTAGCTATGGCAATGCGAGATTCTGAGGTAAGGTACCATTTGCATTGATAGAGGGAACATAGTTTTTTGTGGACCTTAGAGATGGTTGTTGATATGTGTTAATTAAATCTGAGTTGTTGGTCAATGGTAATTCGTAGGAGTTTTGCCTCAGAGACTGGGGTGATTTGGGTGTTATTGGTGGAGACTATGGAAAAGTGGAGGTTAGTGGGTTTGGTTGGGTGGAACAGCATGAGTTACGTTTTTTTTGGGTTAAGTATAAGTTGTGAGTTATTGATCCAATTCTCAATTTCAGTAAACGTTAGTTGGGCTTTTTTTCTAAAGAAGTTGGATGCTGGGTACAGGGCATATGAGAGTTGTTCCATCAGCGTATTGGACTACATTGGCTTTTGTGGTAGCTAGGTGGAGTTCGTTGGTAAAGATATTAAAGAGAAGTGGGCCGAGGATAGAACCTTGGTGTATGTCTAGGGTGACTGGGAGTGTGGGGATAGGGAGTTTGTCCATTTGACAGACTGGTGTTGGTTGTCTAGGTAGCTTTTGAACCAGACCAGAGTGGGGTGTTAAGGTTAGAGAGAGACAGGTTAGAAGTTTTTTGTGAGATACCATGTCAAATGTCTTGGATAAATCAAGGAAGAAAGCCTGGAAAACCTGGTGCCATCATAGAACATCCACAGCTAGGCAATCTGAAGTTAAATAAAGGATTTCCTAGCTGTGGGTGTTCTATGATGGCACCAGGTTTTGTCCCTATTTTGGAGTATGGTTTTTTGTGGTTTTTTGGAGCCAGGGGGTAGGGTTGCTGCATATCCTATTTTTTTTATGGGGGCTAGTTGGTTGAGGATGTTTAGAAATGTGGAGTTGAAGTATTCAACTGCACTAGCTAGTGGAAGGGTTTTGATGGTAGACAGTCATAGTATTTTAAGGCCCTCAGGAAGTCATTACTAAGAAAAACAAAAAAAGTACTGAAGCTAACATAGCTGAAGGTAAAACAATAAACTTTAAAGACTGTTAAAGTTTATTGTTAAAGTTTATTGTTTTACCTTCAGCTGTGTTAGCTTCGGTACTTTTTTGTTTTTCTTACTAGTTACTTGTTACTGTACCAATCTATTTTTATTCTCAGCATACTTTTTACACCTCAGGAAGTCATCTCTGGGGAAGTAGTCATCTCTGGGGAAGTTTTTATGGGAGTGGGTTTGTTAGAGGGAGGGAGAGTTGGTAGTTTTTAGCCTATGCCTAAGTAAGAAGGTAGGGTTGTGGTCGCTGAGTGTGTTGGCCAATGTGACCCATAGATGGGCAGTATCGGGCTGATTGGTGAGGATCCAGTCTAATGTGCATTCTTTTTTTGTAGCCTTATCAATGCATGTATGGGACTGGATGAGTTGGGTGAAATTGTATAGATTAATATGACAGGTGGAGGTGGGAGAGTGTATATAGCTCCAGTCAACATTTACATCAACTAGTATGATGGTTTCCTGGGGTAGGGAATGGGAAGCCCAGTGGAGTATGGATTCAAGGATTGGAAGGTTCTCACCTGGGGTATATTGATGCCTATTAAGTTAAGATGTTTATGTTCATTTAGGGAGAGTTTTGCAAGTAAGGTTTCAGTATGTTTGAAGTCTGGGGTCTCTATATGTGGGAGTTGAACTTTTGAATTACTTTTATGAAATAGGGCTATTCCACCACATCTTTTGAGTACCCAGTCAGACCTAAGAATATTATAACCAGGTGGGGTTGTGGAATTGTCACTGATATGTGGTTTAAGCCATGTTTCAGTGATGACTATGATGCCAGGTTGTATAAAGAGATGGTGGAATGAAGTTTGTCTCTTTTGTTCATAATACTGAGGATGTTTAGGTTCAGGATTAGTAAGTCATTGGGGTATTGTTTGGAAGGAAGGTGGGAATTATTGTTGTTTTTGTTGAGGGTTACAGGGCCTGGATTGGGGAGAATATCAACACCTAGTAGTAGCTGGGTAGATATGGATGTAATAGTTTTGAGATACAGTATTATTTGGGAGTTGAATTAGAGATTTGGTTGTCTTTCGGATGGAGTGGCAGAATACTTAGGGGGAAAAGGATAAATGGGGGTTTGGTAGTTTGGTGTTGGGAGTACTCTTGTAGGCCTAGGGGGGTTGTTTTTGTTCTGGGCCAGGGTGGGTGATTTTGAGTTGCTATAATAATAGAAGAGTAGTATGTTGAAGTAGAGGCATATTGAAGTGGCAATTTGGTAAAGGAGGGAGGTTTTTGTTTTAAATGAAGAGTGTGTAGTGGGTTGGAGGGGAGCTGGTTGGTGAAAGTGTTGGGATAGTAGGAGCCAGACTGGAGTGGGGGAGATGATGGGAGTTGCTGGGTAGTGGATATTGTTTGGGGGAAGGTCTGTAAAAACTCTCATCATATAAGTAAGTGTAACGAGTGTTACCTGTATTGTAGATAGTCAAACATAGTCGCGTTAAACTTTTTATATTATCTTGAATAGCTTCTGACTTTTTACAATTTTTGGGATCTGTAGATGTGATATATCTAGCCAACTTATGAAGAGGCAGATAAAAGAATATAAATATGGACTTACACATTTCTACTATTGCAGGGTTGTAGTCTTTATAACATGAAAATGAAGCTCGTACAGAACTGATTTAAGTAACTTGTTTAGGGTGACAAATATATATAATAACCTCCACAGAAGTACCATGAATGCCATAATTTCCTGAACACAGTAGGATAGGAATTTATAAGGACTTTTAAATACATACATTTAAATATATTTGGGTTGCTTCTTACACTAGTGTTCTAATAAGCATGTATTGGTATAAACATAAGTATTATAGAGCGCATTTGTATCATGGAGCACACACATAGTATTAAGTTTTGTGATTTTAAATGAAAAGTTTTTATTTGTTCGCAAAGTTTTTTATGTCAGATGACTTAAAGATGGATAGAAAAGGTCTTATTCTACTTGATTTTATTTGATGATATGTTGTATAACAACGAACAACTTTGACATTTTGTAAATATACATTGTACCTAGGTTGCCTTGTACCTTTAAGGAGAGATGATGTCATGATTAGTATAAATAGAGGAAAAGGGGCGGAGTAGAAGCTATTTGAAAAAGTTTTCAAACTTTTGGAAACAAAAAGCGTTTTATTTGTGTTGTTTTAACTAACCAAAGTTACTGAAGTTGGTATCACTTAATAAATACATTTTTACTTCAAAGTAATATGGGTTCGCCTGTATTTGGAAACAAAGTTTTTCTTACTTGGATACAAGCACAAAGAAAGGAAATTTGGTCAGGTACATTTGTCATACTTGGTCCATTTATCTGCAGCTATTCCAGGTCTTTGGTTTCAACAGTTATTGAGTTTGTCAGTTATCACCAAATAACAGCCATTACTGCGCTCTCTAAAGCTAAAACATGGTTTCAGTGGGTCCTGATGATATCCCAGGATGCCTCTTAAATAGCTTGAAATAGGACCGATCACGACCACTAGGATCTCTATTTATCCACAGCCTCTGCATTGGCTTTGTCCCAGTAGAGTGGAGGACAGCAACGGTCATCTCCCTCTCTCTCTCTCTGTCCTTAATGGAGGGCCATCGACTGACCCAGGAAATTACAGACCCATAAGCTTGACTACTCTTATATGCAAGTCCACTGGAAGAATAATCATGGACCAGATAAATCATGATATAGGAAACCTCCATCCACTGAACCTAACCCAATTCGGTTTTGTCAAGGGCAGATCCCACCTACTAAATCTGGTGGACTTCTTTGAGAAAGTCACTAAGGCCATGGATGAGAGTAAAGCAATACATAATGCTTACCTTGATCTGGCCAAGGCATTTGGCACAATTCCCCAGTCAGGTATTATAGATAGACTCACAAAACTGGGCATAAATCCCTATGTCACCAGATGGATAGCAAAATGGCTCACTGACAAGACACACATTGTTAAAGTGGATGACTCCAGGTCCAGCAAGAAGCCAGTTTTTAGTGGAGTGCCATAGGGCTTAGTGCTAAGACCACTCCTGTTCATAATATACTTATCTTAAGTCAAGGCAAATGTAAATGGCCTCAGGGTGACACAATTTGCCAATGACTCCAAATTGGGGAGAATCACTGAATCTCGCAGTGATGTGGATATCCTTCAGACAAATGACTGGTGCCAGGGCCATGGCCTAAAACTAAATGCAAAAAAAAAAAAGGCATAATAATACTGTTTCAGAAGTAAAATATTCATGCAAATTACAATATTAATACCACACCCTAAGAGTAGACTCAGGGGTGAGACATCTAGATACACAGATAGATAGTAGCCTTAACTTTTACAGCAATGTGTTGAGGAAGTCCTTCTATGTGGCACAGCTTTTAAGTAAAGGTATGGCATCCAAATCCAAAGAAGTTATAGTTCCATTGTATTAAGCTCTCATCAAACCAATAATTGAGTACAATGCACCTTTAGGCATGTACTTCATTAGGCACTTACAACAGCTGGAGCAACCTCAGAGGTTCCACACAGAAAATACAGAGTGTAAAAAACATGTCATATGCTGATAGACTAAAATCTCTATCAGTTTACTCTGTATCCTACTAACTAGTAAAGGGTGACATATAACTAACCTACAAGATGCTCACAAATCCAGCCCAGATGGAACTGATACACATTCACAAAACTGACTGCAAGAGGGTCGCCTTGTCTAGGAATGTAAACCTAGTCTGTGACTAACAATACATGCTAGAGAGGCAGATATCTGTCTCCAAGATTACCCCTTCTCATGAGCAGGTTTCCTATTCACATTAAGGAGAGCCCTTCCCTGGCCCTCTTCAAACTAAGTTTGGGTCAATGGATGGGAAATTGTAAATTCACTGCTGGAGGAAGCACCTATGTCTCTTATGGACAGGGGTAGTCTGTAAATATTAAAAAGCACAGGCACAAACATAAGCCATACTCTATCCCATAAGGATCATAAATCAGGTAAAATTCAGATTATATTGACTAGGCTTATCAGGGTTCTTAAGACATAAGATTAGTAATCATCTATGAACCTTTGAACCTCTGTTGCAACCTTCTTAAATCCAGTCTGCACAACCCTGCATCTTCTTGTCATTGTTTTATCTTTTTCTCATTGCAAGTCTGTCCAGTAGACATGCATGATAGCAAATGTAATAGAAAATGTCACACTATGTTGTAATGTCATATGTCAGGCATGGCAGCTTTAATAATCTAATAACCTCTGCTCACATGTCCTGATAGTCAATGGTATGTTTTTTTTTTCCATGGCTTATATCCAGCACAACTCTTTCCTGAATTCATTTTTCAATTGTGTTTTTCTCATGCTTTGCCCACTCTTCTGGTCTCTTGTTTTGCATTTTCCTCTGCTCTCATCAAATAGACAACACCCGTGATTCAGTAAACTCTGTGTAGGCTTTGCGTGAAGCCTACATGGAGTTTACATGTGTACACAGTGATGCGCTGTGAGCAGCAATGCTAATTACATATTCATGCTGCACACTGCATTTAAATGTAAATAAGAATGTTTTTCTGGCTGGTAACAGTTTTGCCAACCAGGAAACCATGTAAAACAACACGGATAGCAAACCTGCGTACATTAGAGCACAGTTGGTCGGTGTGTTTATGTGAAATGTCACAATGATCACCAGAGCTTAACACATAAGTTCTCATAACTCTCAACCTTTCAGTACACGAAATATGGACAAAGACCAACATAATGGGGGACAATGAACCAGAAATAGGGACAGATTTTACATATTTGGTCTTGTAAACTTAGAAATATGCTAGAACAACAAGGTTTGTGTTAAACATTTTCTGAATGATTTGAAGTGTGAAACTGAAATGTATGTAATTATTTAGTGACATCAGTCTTAAGATCATCCTAGTGATATGGTAGAAAACCACAAATTTTATAAGGAACAAAACAAAAGATATATGACAAAAATCTGTACTTTCTGCAAAAATCTGGACAGTTGAGAGGTGTGATAGTTATATATACAGTCCAAACACAGTACAGGACAGTGTATACAGTGCAGAGTATTGTGAAATCCTATTCCTGGCATTCTGTACCAAAGCTGTTTAAACAATCTGTAAGGGTACATGGACTGCCATATAAAATAAACATTCAGTGGAACTGTGTGTCTTGAATAGGGACACACAGATGAATTGTAGGAATGAACACAGGGAAAGAGGACAAGTGAAACAACCTAATGTACAGCAGATGAGGGCATGTCAATGGAAGACAGCTGTAGCAGCAGCACCAATTACATATCAATATAGTACAGTATGGACTGCACAATGAAACTGTGTATTATGTGACTGTCACACAAGCTGACATAGTGGGAAAGATACCTATGTGAGATAAGCATCCTTATATGAACAATGCAGAGGACATCTATCAGGGATGATATATACAAATGGGGTAGGGTGCATATTGTGAAGCTGTGCAAACTGGTTTGCCTGACTATGAGTGTAATCTCAGCAGAGGTCTCTAGCAAGTGGGATAGAGGTAAAGGCTCATGGACAACATTAAAAGAAGCACTCATAATCATGGACAATATCAGAATAATACAGTGGTGGCTGGTGACTTCAAATCAAAGGGGGGCTGCAGGAGACAGTTGAATGGGTGGGGCCAATAGGAAGGGGTGTGAACAACTAGAAGGGGGCATGGCTATGCTCAAAATCACAAAAACTGGGACTTTAATTCAATACGCTGCCCTTGCTGCCAAATCATCATTATGAGAGTCCAATCAAGACAAAATGAAGCGTAGAAGAAAAAATATTTCAATGCATTGGCTACATGACCGATTACTTAATATCTAGATGGAAACAAAAAGGTTGTAAGGCATGAAAAAATAAATTACTTTTGATATACATTACTGGAATGCCAGTCAAAATCAAGTATAAAAAAACAAGCAACACTCAACTCAAACCACTTCTCCATACACTGCAGTTCTAATTATAATTTATATTCAGCTTTATAAAATTACCAAGTAAAATGCTGAAAGTAGCAATCCCTGTGATACCCCCACTTGTAAAAATGTTGCTTATCCAAAAAAAACCTGCTGCCTGACAACAACTATCTACTTGTTTTATGGGGAAAACATGATCAAAGTAAAAAAATGAACAGCAAATGAGAAACAAGCTCCAGATAAATTGCTTAAAGGATTACTGCACAGGTTATGGACCACACATGATAGATTAACATTCTGTTTATTTTACTGGTAAAGCCTGCAAAGATGGCAGCAAGACTTCAACAAATACTGTAATCCTGTCCTTTATTACAAATACTGTCATATGCATTTCAATACCTAAGGCTTGTATGTTATCTAGTTATGTGAATATTATCTGCATGGCAACAACAAAAAAGCTTTCAATGTTGGTAATTCTTTGACAGTATGCTTATTAAAGCTTACTTGCATTTTAACAATCTCAGACAAGCTTACCTGATAGTCATTAAAGCATTGCTACTTAAACACAGAGCAACAGGCAGTGCAACAACATGAATTTTCTGAATAATAAGTATAAATCAACAGTATAAAAACATGACAGAAAACCAGAACATTCTATAAAATCAGGGACTGATGAAAAGCCATTATAGTACTTGTGTCTACCTTGAATGGGGGATACTCTGCACAATTACACTGCATAACTGCTCCATGCCTTGCTTGGACACATCCAGAGTTACTACATGGGGGAGTGGGTTGCAACAAGCATGTCACAATTTGAAATGTCTCTGGCTGATGGCGATGGTCCTGACATACCTCTCAACTTCAGAGAAAAAAATCTGGACAAAGCCATAAATAGAAGTTGGACAAGGCCTAGAACTAAGGGCAATTTTTAAATATTGCTCTTATAAACTTAGAAAGATAATAGAATAGTAGGTCTTGCATTAGTATAAATTTTCTGAAGGGTATGGAATCTGAAACTCAAATGTCTGTCATTATTTCTAACTCCAGTCTTTAATGATTTGCCACTAATTTGCCAGAAAACCACAATTTTATGAAAAATGGACCAAAAATGTGATGCAAAACTATAGAATAGCCACACAGTGCTGCTGGGAACCTGTCAAAGAAGGGACACTTTTTAATATTAGTACTGTTATGTTGAGCAGCTCGCAAAATAAGAGACTCTACATGCATTTCTGAAATAAAAGTAATCCATAACTCTGATCATTACAATTATTTCTTAATTGTAAACCCTCCACATTTTCTTTCAAAATTGCCATTTTGTGCAGGGATTATTAGGGGGAGAACAACATTTTGAGCTAAAGTTGGGGACAGTTGAGAGGTCTGGATATACCTAATTCTATAAATTGATTTATTTGCACATACTTCTCAAACTCTTAACACATGAAATCTGGACAAGGCCAAATATATTGGGGGAACATACAGATAGTACTAAAAACTGTTGTTGTATAAATTTAGACAGTTGATAGAATAACAGGTCTTACATTAGCATGCATTTTTCTGAAGGATATGAAGTCTGAAACTCAATGTCTGTCATTATTTCATGACTTCATTCCTAAATGATTTGTCAGAAAACCACACATTTTATGAGGAACAAATCAAAAGTAAGAAGCAAAAATCTATTTATTCTGTGAAAATCTGGACAGTTGAGAGGTATAGTTCAGCCAGGACTGTCTTTGAGATTGTCACCATTCCCCCTCACAAAATCATGGTTGAATGGGGCCTCCCCCCTGCAGCTATTCCAATGTCCCATTAATTGGCTATTTCACCCCATTTACCATGAACACTGTAATGTGCATACTGCTTTACTCCTATGATGATTTAGATTTCATTTAAATGTTTTATTTTAAATTTTGCAGCAGAAACACTAATAGACATCTGCTAAACAAAGCAATGCAGTCTCAAAATGAAAATAGACTTAGCATTAAAACGTATCTGGCCTTGAAACCTCACAATTATTGAAACAGCATTGAAACCCACATTCAAAGAAAATATATCTGGCCAGTGGCAGATAAAGATTAACTGTGGGCTGTTTTCAAATCATAGGTGGCTTGCACATGAAACATACATGTGTTCTTTGATACACCTTCCTGATTGTATTAAATTATATTCCTTGTATAATACAGTACAGTTGTTAGAGGGCATTTTAAATGTATTGTTTTGAACATTTTTTCCAGTAAACAATGAAACAAAATGCATTCACCAATAATGACAAAACTGCCCAACTCAGGACATTTCCATCAGAAAAGTCTACTTCAACTTCTACAATCCACCAGTATCAGTAAATGTGCACAGCCTCTGTAGAAGTAAAAGTCATCTAAATAATTCCACATTAAAATGATCTGTAACTAATGAAGAGGTTTCTGCTAGCAAACAACTTTATATTTCATTGTTTCATCTACAAATAAAGTGCCTGTTGTCCTTGAGGAATAAATTGCCCATGTTACATTAAAAAATTATAAGCTATTAATATTGCAATGGGGAATGGACGGCAAACTGATAACAGGTTGATAGTTACTAGGTATCTCCTACAAAGAGGACATTCTCAGGACTAAAGCATCCAACCCTTTAAAAGTACAGACTGTGGAAGTAGAACCCAAAGCCTTCTGCATCGAAAGCAAGTATACGACCTGTTGTGCTATTAACAATGCAAGCAGACTCAACATAAGCAGCACTAAACGTATCTTCCCCTGAAGATCATAGCTCCTTGTAAACTCCACTCAACACTCAACTGTAACTCTCAACTTTGCTGCACATGAGCAGAAGAAATCTGAAAAAAAGGCAAAATGTATTGGGGGGGAGCCCAAAAACCAGGGACACATTTTAAGCATTGCTTGTATAACCTGGGAAAGTTGCTAAAATAAAATGTGCTACCGCCATGTAGTTCACTGCCAAGTCTTGAAGCCAGGAACCTGTGCACTACAGTCAGAGCAACATACCCCTATGCCAAATCAGCTGTTTCTTGAAAGACAGGAAGACTAAAACTTAAATGGCTATCATTTAGTGAATTCAGTTCTCACCATAGCTCTCAACCTCTTAGCACAAAACACCTGGACAAAGCCGATACTGGGGGATTACAGCCCCAAAACATATTCAGTGAATTCAGTTTTCAACATAACTCTCAACCTCTTAGCACAAAAAAATGTACAAAGCCAATAATGGGAAATATAACCCCAACAATAGAGTCAAATTTCAAATATTGATCTTATAAACTTAGAAAATTACTAGAATAAAATGTTTTGTGTTACCATGTACTTTCTGTAGAATAAAGTCTTTTGCCCTTTACCAGTTAGGGGTCGCCACAGCAAAACTCCGGGCCGCTCATGACTGGCAGTAAATTTTTACAGTGTTGAGTTGCCAGCCTGGCACCCAACCTTGAAAGAAGGCACAGCCACACAGGCACACACCTACCTGGATGTCTTTAAAGTTCACATCAACCACAGAGAGGACATGCAGACTCCACACAGAAGGCACTCCAGCCAACCGGAAAACCTCTTTCTGTGAGGCAACAATGCTGACCACTGCACCACCACAGCTGTAGTCAAATTCAAATGTGTGAAAATCCAGAAAACCACAGATTTTATGAGGAACAGAACAGAACAAAAATATGAGGCAAAAATCTGAATGCTTTTCACAAGTGGTGGTGGGTAGGGAATTCAGGTTCTTGCAACGTGTACGCAAGGTTGAGGGTTTCAACCTGAATTACTCTCTCTAGCCACTGGTTATAGTTAACTGGGGCATTTATACACACACATACATGCACACACACACACACAAACACACACACACACACACACACACACACACACACACATGCACACACATACAAAATCTAGTACCTGAAAGTGTGCTCTGACATAAGCCAGTATTCCGATGCAGAGCCTCGTTTCCCCATTCACAGCAAGCAGCAGCTCCTGGCAAGGTCCATTCATTGCAGATAATTCCCCAATGTCCTCATTTCCCTGTTAAGCAGCCTATTCTCAGTGCCTGAATGCCAACCGAGTATGCATGCATGGGCACAGACTTCCAGGGCATTTGTAGACTGCTGCTTTCTTCTGAATCTGGACTGGTTAAACAGCAGTCTGGATTTGAATTTCCATGCATGAGTAGCATGCATGAGCTCCGGCATTTTTTATTTTTCAGCTGGGGGGGGGGGGCTGCAGTCCAACAGCAGTAATCCCATGTCTCCGAAATAACATATGTGATTTCGAGTCATCAGAGATGGTTCTGCACAAACACACTTGTACAACTATTATGACATATCTGCACTCTATGAGGGTAATCATGCATATTGTCCTGAAACATTCACATCTGTTGGAGGTATTAGGAGGGACACTGCTATACCCATATGTGACATTATGATCAATATAGGCTAGTTGACTGGAGTGCATATCATATATATATATATATATATATATATATATATATATATATATATATATATATAGATATATATATATATATATATATATAGATATATATATAGATATATATATAGATATATATAGATACATACAGAGAGAGAGAAAGAGAGAGCACAATCCACATGGTCATGATTGTTACCCATGCCACAAATGATGTCAAACAACTATGTATGTACTGTGTGTATCATTGGAACATGTTTTACATGCATGTGGTGTAACAACATGTTGGGAATTCTGCACCATCATAGGTTCATAGGTTCATCGGTAGGTACTAGGCTATTGGCCCTAGGGCCTATATAAGCCTAGCCAAATGGTACCCTGACATTTGCCACCAAAAAAAAATATTTTCCTGTGTCCCTGTCAAGTAGAGCCACAGAAGTGATCCCCGGGGTGAATTTCCTATCTCCCATCCAATCGTCAAGATTTTTCTTGAAGAGTGCTAATGAGGAGCTTTGTTTGATATAGATAGGAAGTTTATTCCAGAGTATGGGAAGTCTCTGAGACAGGAATCTATCCATCCAGCATGTTCTGTTTATTGTGGTGACAAGGTTTAGGTCCCTAGAGTGTGTAGCTCGGAGGTATTGGTATTTCTTTATGTGGAGCATGTCCAACAGCTCTGGGTTTGACATAGCTTTGTATGTTAGGCAGAGATCGCCTCTGAGTAGGCGATAAGTGATGGAGTAAAGCTGTAGTTTTTTGAGACAGTCTGCATTGGGCATCTGTTTGAGGCTGGTAATCCTTTTTGTGAAGTATTTCTGTGGCCTTTCCAGTTGTTGTAGATGTCTTGTGAGGTGCATACCATTAGGGGCATTGTACTCTATAATGGGTCTAATGAGTGATGAGTAGAGGGGAACAATGACCTCTTTTTTCTTGGATGAAAAACCTTTTGTGATGAGGTGTGCCATATAGAAGGATTTCCTGACTATTGTGGCAATGTGATTATCACAGGAGAGACTACTGTCCACCTGTGTCCCAACGTCTCTTATCACACTTTCAGTGTTAAGTAGATTACCGCATATGTGGTAGTTCATAGGTACAGAGTTTTTACCAAAAGGGATGACAATGCATTTTTTGGCATTGAGCTTGAGGCCATGGCTTTGACACCAGGCATCTGTCTCAGTGAGGCCCTTTTTTGGGATGTCCACATCATTAGGAGATTTGATTATGGCTCCTAGTTTGCAGTAATCTGTGAACTTTGTTAGCCAAAGACCTTCTGTGTTAGCCTGTACTTCAGAGAAGTAGATACCAAACAGGAGAGGACCTAGGACTGAACCCTGTGGTACTCCACTTGTCACTGGTCTGAAGTTGGATTTAGAGTCTGTTACTTTCACAGTGTGGGTTCGGTCAGTGAGCCAGTTGGCAACCCATCTTGTGACATAGGGATTTATACCTAATTTAGTGAGTTTGTCTATAATTCCAGAGTGGTGGATGGTATCAAAAGCCTTGGTGAGATCTAGATAGGCTATGTGTACCCCCTTACCCTCATCTATAGCTTTGGTGACCGCTTCAAAGAAGTCTTTCAGGTTTAGGAGACATGATCTGCCTTTTACAAACCCGAACTGGGTAGGGTCCAGAGTTTGGAGATTACCAATGTCATTGTTTATAAGTCCCATGATGATACACTCCATAGTCTTGCAGAACAGGCTCATCAGGCTAATAGGGCAGTAGTTCCCAGGGTCTGTGGTGGCTCCCCCTTTGTGGAGTGGGATAACCATTGCTGTGTGCCATTCAGTGGGCAAAAAGCTTGAGGTGAGGCTATGATTGAACATGGTACTTAGGTGGGATGTCAGTTCATTCTGTAGTTCATGTAGAATGCAGCCTGGGATGTTGTCAGGTCCCATGGATGCTGTGTTCTTGGCTTTGGAGAGTGTGTTTTTTACCTGTGAAGCTGAGATTACAGGTACTTTGCATTCTTCCGGTATAGAGATGGGCCCTTTAGAGGATGACAGAGGGGTAAAGTTAGCACTGAACCTAGCTGCCAGTGGCAATATCAGTTGGTTCTGTATATTTAGTGCCATTGTGCTGTAACTCAGAGCAGATCTGAGTGTTGCCATTGAGATTCTTGACATAGATATAGAATGCTTTGTGGTTGTCTTTAGAATCAGTTGCGATTTTGTTTTCATAACTAGCTTTGGAGGATTTTATGAGGGATCTCAGCTTTTTACTGAGGCTGACCACGGAGTTCCTCCAATCATGGGATTTTACTCTTTTTTTGCAACAGTTTTTTTCTTCTGTTGTAGAGTTTGTTTATAGAAGGGGACCACGAGATTGGCTTCCTTTTTTTGAAGGATAGCATCTTGGTTCTGTTAGGGATTGCACGATCTATGCACTCATGTAAGTGCTTATAAAGTGCAATTGTACAGTATTCAGCAGTCGTATCTCTATTGTACATCAGCATGGGTGTTGTGAAGTTTGCCACTTCTGTCTTAAGAAGCGTGAAGTTGGCTTTGGAGAAATGTTCTACAGTGGTTTCCCTAATGGGGGGTGGGGCTGGGATGTGGATGTCTGGGGTGATTTGCTTGTGGTCGGAAATGACCAACGAGGAATTGACCTCTGGTGTGGAACACCGGTTGCCCATGTTGGTAATGACCAGGTCTAGGATATTGCTGCCCCTGGTGGGGGTGTGGATAAGTTGATCCAATGCATTGGAATTTATGAATTCCAGAAAACGTTGAGCACAAGAGTTGGTACATGAGTAGTTTTCCCAGTTAATGGTGGCATAGTTGAAATCACCCATTATTAGGTTGTTAGGTTGTACCCTATTATTTTCCAGTGTATCAAGAAATGAGGAGTGGGAATCCTGGGGCATGGTGGGGGATCTGTAGCAAGCTACAATTTGCATTGTGGTCTTGCCCAGAATTAGTTGCACTTGGATAATCTCAGATGCATTATTCTGAGCAACTAGCCTGGTGGTGTGGATATTCTTAATGAATATGGACACTCCTCCACCTTTAGTGCTTCAGTCTAAGTTAGGTAGCCGAAAGGTGTGGTATGAATTATAGCCTGGTAATGCAGGGGTGCTCTCTGGGGCCTTGAACCAGGTCCCTGTCTCTGCCGAGATATTGATGTTTTCCATTTTAAGGAGTGCCTCGAGTGAGTGCATTTTGAGGTTTAGACTTCTAGCATTGAGTAGCATTACCCTCAGATTTTGCTTGCTTGTACATGTTATGGTGGTGAATTTGTCATTTGAATCTTGCCTAAATAGGCACTATAGGGGTGACAAGAGCCTTAGCCAGTATCCAGTATCCCAAGGGCAACAGATGCAGGCCATCTCTGGCAAAGCATCGTGGTTTGTCGATCATGTCATCCCAGGCAGACAGATACTGGATCCCCTTAGAATGACACCAGAAGCTTAGCCAATTTTTGAAGTCAATCATTTTGTCCTTGCACTGTGGTATCATTCTGGGTGATGGCAGGATGCTGCTCAGAGATAGGGACATACCTGCCTCGGCTACAAGATCAGAATGCTCCAATGTCTCTCTTCATGTAGTCCACGGAGGTACGTCTCAGGTCATTCACACCAACATTGATAATGACAGAATCATATTTGTACTTGCTGTAGAGTGACCTGAGTGCATGCATTATGTGGTGGATCCTGGCACCTGACAGGCAGCTGACAGTGACTTTCTCCTTGTTTAGCCTGGTGAGTGGAACATCAGTGTGCCTGACTATAGAGTCACCTATGAATAGAGTGTTTGGTACATTGTTATGCCTTATGGGCTGTGGTTGAGTGGCACACTGAGTTTGTGGGCTATGTGCCATCTGGGTTGTGTTGGGGGTGGAGGTTGCTTCTGTTTCTGCTTTGGAGGTCCCTGTTGCTTGGGTAGATTTTCTTTGAGGGCCTCTATGAATGTAAGAGTGTGTTTTGTATTTCTATGTGTGTGTTTTGGTGGTGTACATTTTGAGTGGCTATGTGATGAGTGTGGTGTGGTGCAAGTGTTTACCTTCTCCTCTTGACTGTCTAGTCCAGTCTTGGGTGAAGAGAGCTTTGCTTCCAGTTTGGTTATATAAGTGCGTCTCTCACAGGTTGTAGTGTTGGGTGGTAGGAGGAGAGGGTTGTCTGTGTACATGAGGCAATTTCTGCATTACCCTAAGATGCCCAGATTCATCAGGTAGACAGGAGAAAGCACTGGGAGCCTACCCTTAGACATGCCTGGATAGGTGCTTCTTTATTAAATACTAGAAACTGTTTTCCTCTAGACAAGTGAGGAATGTTGAGTGTCGTAGTAATTTGTAGCTTATTTAGTGCTTACAATGAGTTCTGAACAAGTGCTGAGCTCAAAGAAACAAATTTGAGTGCTGAAACTAGAAAACTGTCTAGTTCTAAGAAACAAAATTAAGCTAGAAGGCTTCCCTCCAACACAGAAAGGCTTGGAGGCTCAGAAGCTTATAAACAGTCCTGGATACAGCAAATCTGTATCTGGACAAGACAACTTATAGGAAAGTCAGGAAACAAGCTTAGAATTTTTTTTTTGTAAAGTGGAAAGGGGAAAGGAGGAGCAGAAGCTAACTGGTTTGGCCTTCTTGAATGTTCTCCCTGGAACAGATAGAATGAGGTAATGACACTAGACTGGGAGGAGTGTCCCATATCAAATTTACAGTAGGGGTGGGCAACTGCAAAGCCACCAAGTATAAAAACAAGATACCAGGAGGGAGGGAGGGTAGGAAACAAAAAGCAGAACAAACAAACACAACCAGATGCTTAACAAGTGTAGAAAATTCTACTTAATACCTCACACACAGTGAGTAAAATAAAAGTGCTATAAATAACTCAGAAATAAGCAAAAAACAGGATACTTAATGTTATATATCTCAGATTCGTTAGCTCAGAGCCCTTCTTCTGACTTCCTCTGATTAGCTCAGTGTGAAATGTAAAGTAAAGTTTCTGCCCCAAAGAGAATACCTGGGTATGGCCAATAAGATATGTGACAGCTTACTGTGGCAAAGGTGTTACACTTCAGTTACAGATCTCTGGAAGATGTGTAGTGAGGTACATGAAGAAGGATGCATTGTACTCAGTTATTGGTGTGATATGAAGGCTGTGAACTATGGAGGTGTTATGGCCTGTGATGTGGATGCCCTTCACATACTCAGCAGTTGTGTTACATAGAAGAAAGCACTGTGATCACAATCTGGTGGATGTTCCACATATTCCAAATGTCTGGAATAATCCTGTATTTGAACCCAGGACCATGTGTATGGCAATCCTACACTTACACCTGCTGCCACAAAAATGTTGAAATAATACTTGTCAATTTTTCAGTTCATTGTTATAAACTGCTCTCTCACAACAGTAAAAATAGACTGCACACCCTATACTAGAAGCCAGGACCATTTGTACTCCAGCTATACACTTACACCTGCTGGAATAGTTACATGATATTTCCATAATTTCCTACTCATTCATACGGTCTCTGTGTTAACTGACTCACAATGCCACTTAGTGTATTTGCATGATGCCCAACAGAATTAATTGAATACATCCATTTTCAGTTATTGGCTGTCTCCATCTTGTCTGCAGGTGTTCAATAACTACAGATGTTGGGGAAAATTGCTGACTACCATGCAATTCCTCTTAGCTGCATTGTGTGATGGAATCAAAAATTGCGACAATGTATTGTTTTTGACCTTTGCACTTTTACAGATGCCCTGTCTGCAGGTGTTCTGCAGGTGCTCTTTCTGCTTCCTGTGTGGGCCACTAGTCCAGGTTTGTGAAATGCTAAGTGCCGCTCAAACAAGATAAGAACGGCAAGACCTCACATTCATTTTCTCAATTTTCCTTGTTTGTGCTAAGCTGTGCACCATGCAAACACTGGCAAAAAATAAAAGGGAAAAGTAGCTGAAATGCAGAAAAGCAATCTATGAAATAAACACTGCAAAATATTTATCAGTGCACATGAAATATTTCAATATAGGTCTGGATTTAAACTCTCATTCAATGAACCTTCAGATCACAGTAAGGGTGCCTTATTCCTCTTTGCCACACAAACAGCTTTGCAGCAGGGAACTGAAGTCATTCTGTACCCAACCAACTGGAACATCTTCCACACTACTAAGAAACCACATAACAATTATTTGTTACATGTATTAAGTTTGGATATAGTGCACTGAGTGACCACACAACCATTTATGACTATTGCTTGCAAAAATTCAGTTCTGTCTTACCTCTGTGTGTTTGTTGTTCATTCTTATGTTATCTGACCACTAATCTGAGAGATGCCATCTGTTAGCCATCCTTTATGATTATCCTTAAAATCATAAAATAAACCTACTAGGACCACCAAGGATATTAAATGGCAATAATATACAGTTGTCAACAAATGAAGGGGGAGGTTGGATGTTACTGAACAGAACCTGTCAATGGTGTGCTGCTTACATTTCCATCCTTGATAAAATTACTTCTATATACTTTGTAAGTCTAACCTGACACCCAGTGAAGGTAGTCTGCATTAATTTTGTGTTTCTTTCTCCCTACTAGTGTTCATTCACAGTTGCAATCCATTAGCAAAAAACACTGAGGGAAGGCCTGCACTATGTTTACATGTGATACATGGAGCCAGGTATTTGAGATTCAGCAATTCTAATCAGCCCATACCTCATTTGCATTGTCACCATGGTAACAGCCCTGAATCTACACCATAAAAAGGTAGCTGTGTAGCTACTGAACCTGAAAGTTAGGAGACTTGTTTATGTGCAGAACACAGAAGAGGCTATTACTTTGGGATATATCTGCACAGAAGACTACTGAACTTGAGAAGGTACTCTTGCATTTTTCAGCCATATACTGCAGATGCTGAAATGTCATTAAAATCTGCTTAATATATATAACTATATATATATATATATATATATATATATATATGTATGAGATTTCCCATTTCCTCGCTATAGTGCGATCACGGGGATGGTATATTTAAGGAGGGAGGGTACAGGGGGGCTTGCCCCCCTGCAGAAACTATGTCTTTGGGTATTTTTTTTTATTTCACTTCGGGATTTTGAATTTCTGAAAACTCGATCATATGGTCTCGACCATATGCAGTTCGAGTTTTCAGTAATTCGAGATTCTGAAGTGGAACCGTGTGTGTGTGTGTGTGCGTGTGTGTGTGTGTGTGTGTATATATATATATATATATATATATATATATATATATATATATATATATATATATATATATATATATATATATATATATATATATATATATATATCTTTATGAATTATCAAATGCTACTGTTATCTGAATGCATTACTCAGAAGTGTACTGATGGCATGGGCATGTTTGTCAGGGCATTTCACAGGTATACATGAATGGCAATAGCTTAAAATGGATTGTTCTGTGTTAAATCTGTACACATGTTTCAAGAACAGTTCATTTGATATCACTTTTAGCATTTCACTGGTAGTTTGTTAGCAAATGTGTCATTTGCCAGTATATTTCGGGATGGGGAGCAAAGCTGCATTTCTGTTTTGGCACAAACAAGGATATGTTAATATTGTTACTCTCCTTGTTTTGCATCCAGCCTTGCTTTGTGTGTGAATGTAATATGTTACAACCACATCATACCTGTTATTCGTATTTCAAATATCTAGACTGTTTTATGTTTGTCCATTTGTGTTTTAGGACACCTTGGACTATGACATCCAGGAATCTCAGTCCCTAAAAACCACCCTTCAGTGACCCTGAGAATTAGGTCATTGTGGAAGCTTTTAGGTGACATGGTGCCTTTCTACTTGAGAGCAGATGTGGAGATATGTCAGGCAGAATTCAAATTTGGCAGCAGATAGTTGGAGATGTAAATGCAGTAGGCAGTCACAACAGGACATATTATCGGGGGTGCCATAGGACCACTGACATAATCTCATCTGCATGGAGGAGAGCAGCTGTAGTGGCCTGAGATTGGATGGGTACCAGGCTTGGCCTGATACAGAACCACCACTAACAGCAAATGAAGAGTTCCTGTCCTCTGTCATGGATCCAGACAACACACAGGAAAGTGCAGAAGTTCGTGTCCTTGACATTGGTGCTACTGTTTCAGGGACAGCAAGTATGTCCCAGGAGGGTCTTCCAAATAGGCTTATGTATCTCAATTATAATATACACTTGTATAGTAAAATATTTACATCAATACATTGCCTCTGTTTAACAAGAAATTGTTGGGAGGGCTTTGCAGATTGCTACAATTAACAACACATTCTGATCGATTACACATGGGCATAGGTTGGCTTTGTCATCCAAGTTCTTGTTTTGAGTATAGTTAATTGACATATAAAGGGAAAAATGTTTTACCCCCTGTGTTATTATTAATTGTGATTATGTTGTCCTTACCTTTTGCTTAACTTCTTCCAGCACCATTCAGAGTAGGGAGCATACAGTCATCTGCAAATAGTAATAGGTTCATAGCTTCATATGTTGGTACTAGGCTATTGGCCCTACATAGCCTAGCCATAACAATTCCCTGGCTATTTCTTCCCACACTATTTACTTCCCTGGACCTCTGTCAACTAGGGTGACTGACATGATCCCCTGGGTGAATTTCCTTTCTCCCATCCACTCGTCAAGGTTCATTTTGAAAAGGGCCAAAGAGGCACTCTGCTTGACATGTATGGGCAGTCTATTCCAGAGTCTGGGGAGTCTCTGGGTCAGAAAACTAACCCTCCAGCATGTTTTGTTTATTGTGATGACAAGGTTTAGATCGCTGGAGCATGTGGCTCTGAGGGATTGGGATTTCTTTAAGTGTAGCATGTCCAGCAGCTCTGGGTTTGACATGGCCTTGTATGTTAAGCAGAGATCGCCTCTGAGTAGACAATATGTGACAGAGTATAGCTGGAGTTTTTTAAGGTGGTCAGCATAGGGCATCTGCTTTAGGCCTGTGATTCTTTTAGTGAGGTATTTCTGCAGCCTTTCCAGTTGTTGGAGATGTCTTGAGAGGTACATACCAAATGGGGCGTTGTATTCTATAATGGGTAAGCCAGACATTTTTATGTCAGTACTGATGAGCAGTTCAAAAAAATATTTAGTTTGTGTGGTTGGTGTCAGAACTGCTGTGTGTATTTCTGTACTGTCTGTAATAGTGGCCATGAGTGGCCTTAGGTGAACTGGTGACCTAGGCAAAAGGGCTCCACGGCGCCCCCCACCACACCACCTGGTGTCCCCATCCTGGTCTAACTACATTAAATAAATACTGGAAAAGTGCCCCTGCTGGAGTGGCGCCCTAGGTGGCCGCCTAGTTGGCCTATGCCTAAGGCCGGCTAAGTTAGTGGCACCACTGTTATTGTGTTACCATATATTAAACTATATTAGTGTAGGTATTATTTTTTTTCCTGTGTTTGTTGTGTGTTATCACAGGTGATCCTGACAGTGGAAGTGTGGGCCTTCTACCACCTGATATAAGAGTATCAGCAGACTCTGATGATGATGATGATGATGATGATGGTGGTGGCCAAACAGAGGCATAGTCAGGGGGATGCAAAAGTTGAATCTGACACTGAGGTTGACATAAAGCCATCCCCCATAATTCCATCGGACACAGCCAGTAGGCCTACACCTACCCATTCCGGTAAGTCCTCAGATATTGGACAGGTGGAGGGTGAGACAATTGATTAGGGAAGTATGCTTATTGCTTACTGCAGCTTCAGTTCCTGTTGACTCTGGCCATAGCCAAAGTGTGGGTGAGGTGCCAAGCAGGGGGATTGTTAGGGGTGCTCGGAGGAGGCCTGCTGTCCTTCCTCCACCTGATCCAGGTATCTCTTCCCATACCACTCAGCATATATTTAGGGCTATCACGAAGGCACAGGAACATTCCCATAGGTCCTCCAGAGAAATGCTTAGGGTTCTAGTTGTGGCACATCTGACATGCATGACTGCTTCCACCATGTTGCTGATTGTATCAGATGAATGATATGTTGGAATGGGCAGTATGTGGGATGGAACATCTGCTGAGAGAGGAACAGCATTCTCATGGGTGAAGGCCAGCCACATCATTTGCTATTAGTTGATGTGTCCATGCCTGATCACACTCCCATAGTGGCAGTACTTCTACTGTTCCATCAGTGGTTAGGCTGTCCACACCCAGCTGTGGCAGGCCAAGGAGTCATGCTTCTGGGCATCTTCATGAGGGCAGCTCATCCAGCAGACCTCAGTCACATTCAGATAGCAGCAGTGCATCTGACTGTGGGAGTGGATGTGCCAATTCAACTCCTGGCAGAGCCAGTTTTCGTGGTCGGGTATGACAATGATGAACTGACACTTTTACCATGTACGGCTCACACCTGTCTGACATACCAAGATGTACAGTTAGCACACAGCTTGGCTTTGTTCATGCAGACACTCACACACCAATTTCACCTGGAGGACCCATACAGACACACACACACAACAGCAATTACATGGTTTAGCATTGAAGTTTAAAGCTCATTTTGTCTCACTAGCCATTTGTTACTTTATCTGAATGTCTGCCTGCTTCTCTTTCATACCCACATGAGCTCTCAGTGACCTTTCTTGTCAGCCTAGGCTTCCTGCCCTCCCCTCCCAGCAACACCCTGCACAAGTGATGATAACTGTGACATATCCCTGTTTTTTTATCTTTTGAATTCAGGGATACATAGGATTTGTGTCTGATGCTCAGGGTGCATAGCTGACTTAGTGCTTAGTATATCTGAATTTGTGATGTTGAATTGGTCAATGTACCATTGATGTATGTTGACCTTAGACAGTTAAACATTTTGTGCATCAGTATCGTTATTAATCTTGTGAGGGTTGTAAAGTCTGAAACTGAAATGTGTTTTGTTACTTTCTAACATCTCTCTTTAATGATTTTCAGTACAAAAGTATGGTGCTAAACTGAGGACATTTGTTAACCATCAGCACTTTTAAGAAGTATGACTGTATGAATCTTGATTCCTGAGGCCTACTACTTGATCATGGACACATATATGTGACATAAGTCTCTGCTGTCACATGTTAAAGTCATTTCTGTACAAGTGACCCTCATTTTACTTGCTTACATTACCAAGTAACAACATGCAAGGATATGCCATTCATTCGTATAATTGCACAATACTCTCCAAGTTCAACACTTCATTTGTAAATCCAGCGGTTGCAATAGCTTTAGTTCAAGGCTGACACTGTCTGATGCTAGCAGTACACAACCATTACGTGGGTAGGTAAAGCTTGCAAGTGTTGCCTGGCATCAAGGTTACTATATGTATATGAATAGGAGGAATGTTTTAGCCCCTTCGATGGTGAGTGAGTGTGCTATGCATTGCATCTTAGCCAATGTGAGGGCATATTGAAAATGCCTATGTCTGCCTACATCCACAGCAGCTGCTGGTTACCCTTCTGACTCCTCACCTCCCTATATCTGTGGTGACCTTGTCACTGGTGGTGGGATGTGTGCCCCTTTCCCCTGTTGATCATGCTGAAGATGTTTTCTCAGGATGATGCTGTGTATCATGGCACATACAGTGAATATTTCAATACATGTATGTTGATTGTACTGCAGGGCTCCTCCAGCTGTATCTAGGCACCAGAACTGTGACTTCAGCATCCCAAACACTTTATGCTATTTCTGGTCTGAGTGCATGCCTCATTATGGCATTTTTCAGCAGGTGTGTGTGCATTTCTCATGGGAGTTATCGACCACGGTTCTAGTGCGTAACCTGCATCCCCAAGCAAATGACCCTGTGTGGACATCTGATACAGTTGGGAGGTGTGCCAGATATGTGAGTCATGGTAACTGCCTGAGTTGCCAGCACACATGCTCAAGATGATTCCCTTGGCATTACACACTACTTGGCAGTTATTAAATTGGAGGCCCTTTCGATTTATGTAGAGTCTTCCCTGTTTCCTGTGTGGTAACTTTATTCTACATGTGTGCAATCTATGGCACCCAGTACTTCAGGATAGTGTGCTAAAGTGTAGAACTCCTTCATATTTCTGACCATGTTCTCAGGAGTACAGGGAAAATATATGTGGGCACTGGCATGTTGGCACATGGCATTCAGGAATTGATGGAGAATCCTGGATGCTGATGCCTGTGACACTCCCAGTATGTCCCCTGTTGGTCTCTGAAAGGTACTTGTAGCTAAAATTGTAAGTGCTATACATACCTTTGTCTCCACTGGTATGGGTTCCTCTTGGTTTGTTCTGGCTCTGAGTTGAGGACGACAGAGGTTGCAGAGTTTCTGTAGTGTGTCTCTATCCACCCTGTAGTGCTCTACAGTTTCCATGTCATGTAGACTGTGATAAGTTACCCGGGGTTTGAAAACTCTTCTCCTTCTTGGCCTTGATCTATTAGCAGCAGCATAGACTTCAGCCTGTTGCACATACACATGAATTAAATCAACAGCAGCCCCTAACATTTTTTCTATGTAGACTCCTTTCCATGGCTGTATTCCAATAGGTTTTGGAATTTGCAGGGAAAACCAGCATTGAGTCTACGCAGTTGCTTTATAGCTTATTGAATAGCTCCTCCATCTTGGATTGGTTGATTAGCATACAAATCAGCTGCTTATGGTGTAATTAGCATGCCACCACTTACTGAATCTAAAAGGGTTTGCTACCATGTGCATGCTGTGGCATGATGTGCACACGGTGTAAACGTACCTTGTAGGCTTTATCGAATCTGGCCAAACCTATATTCAGCATGCCATCCCCCTCTCCTGCTTCATCAGATAAGTCCACATTTACAAGACCTCCACACTTATTACTGCTGTAATACGTATTTAAAGGGGATCTCTCTCTCTGTCTCAAATAATCATTTCTGTGAGCTTGCCTCTAGCCCATTACTTTCTTTATCACAAGACGCCTTTCTATCACTTCAATATTCTATACCAGCCATAGATTTTCTCCACCCTCTTGCAACCTCATTTTATCATTTGTCTCACTGGGCCACTGTCATTGTTGCCTTGTCTATGGCACCCTTGCTTATGCCATTTATGTGTAAAACATCACTTTCCCATCCACCATTAGCATTTGAAGCACTTCAATTTGCCAGGCCATTTGTTCATCAATTCTCCTGCCAATACCTCTCAACTGTCCAGATTTTCACAGAATGTCCAGATTTTTGCCTCATATTTTTGGTCTATTCCTCATAAAAATTGTGATTTTTCTAGCATATCACTTGCATGATCAGAGGATTTAAGTCACTAAATATTGACATACATTTGAGTTTCAGACTTCAAATCTTTCAGGAAATGTGTGTTAACACAAACCCCATTACTCTAGCAACTTTCTAAGTTTATAAGAGCAATATTTAAAATATGACCCTATTTCTGGGGATTTGTCCCCCATTTATTTAGGCTTTGTCCATATTTTTTTTGCACTAAGCATTTGAGAAGTATGCTGCTGCCTTTATTTTGACAAATATATCTGCCTTGCATAATATCTCTATTTAATATGCAGGGTGTCCTGAATAGGCTTAGCCCACAGTACTTTTCCCTGCAATATTATCTTTAAAGTAGCTTTGCATGCTATTTAAACCACTGTACCTTGTCTACAATGGTTCTGAGAAGCAGACATTAACTTCTTCACTTGGATGTGCAACTCCAGGGAAAATATTTTGAGAATTTTGGCATTACAGCCAGAAATGACAGAACCTCTCCTAAAAGTCGATTGTCAAACCAGCCACTTCTTCAATTATAACTATGTCATGCACTAAAATCGTCATATTTTATCTCCTCACATTAGTAGCTTGCCAACCCATTGAGTTTGTCAACTGCTGCTTAATTGGGCAAGTCTTCTACAATCTGAATTCTGTGTACTTCCTCAGGCCCTCTGCTAGTCACCGATGTTGACATTTCCATGCCAGTCACAACCCTCCCTGCCCTCTTGTTTCCAGAATAGAGTCAATACAAGAGGTTAATCTACTAATGCCTTCCTTCTGCCATCTATCCCTGCCCAACAACACTCAGATTTCCTTTTTAGTAGTGTTTGTTCCTTGTTATAAAGCAGCACTTTCTTTCTGGACCTCCCGTGCTACCATATGCAGTGCATCCTTGTCTGTTGTAAGACATCCCAGATAGGTATGCTCAATCTTATCTTCCATTTCACCATTAATAACAGCAGCACCAAATCAAACAGTATCTTCTTGCCTTACCAATATCAATAGCTGCTTACAATAAACATCTCTCTAGGCAGTATCCAACTATCTGAGCACTGAAAAATTATACTTATTCTTGGTCAGAGTATGAGCTAAAAATGTTGCTGGCCATCACAGTCAATGGCTCCACATTGCCCCCCACCACTCATGTAGCTAGAATAAATCAGTCTCACCAGTGGGTTGGGACACTGCCTTTTCAGTGACAGGCAAATCCTTTGGGTTGCCTAAATGTAGGTCCTCCTAGACTTCTTTGTACCTGCTGAATGGACAAAGACAAGGGTCAGTGTTTTTCCACAATTATGACACCAACCTAGGTAATATCCTTCCCCACTCCAAGTCATCGAATGGCTTGTCACGTTTTCTATGAAGTCATCTTAAATTCATTGTCCATGTTGTCATCAAATGCCTCCCATGCCCAGGCTTTGACATGCCACTACTAGAGCTGCTTGTTTCGTGTCGAGAAGTACTTGACAGTCCTAAATGAATACCTCCTGCTAACATGCCTTAAAGGCCATTTACGGTAAATGCTACAATAAGCATTGTTTTCATAAGAAGTGGCAGGTAAAGTATTGGGTGTCAAACTCATCTGATTGCCATTTTCTATTTGATACAACTCATGCTGTTGTATTTTTATTTATGTATTTGTTCATCACCCACTAATTCTGGGAGGGATCATGTGAATAGAATGAGTAGTATTTTTTATTTTTGTATTTGATTTATTTATTTATAATATATTTATATATTATTGTATATTTATTTATATATTTATAATATATGTATATATTATTGTTTATTCTAGAATCCTGAAAATAAAATAGTGACCAACTGATTTTTTTAAATTATAGCTGAATGGCACTATATAGAATTATTTGTCTAATAAAAATAAGGTAAAGGTTTCACTCTGCGTTCATTATGTTTATGCAGCATACTTGAGACATTAGATGTCCTGTTTTTTCTGTCATCAATCAGAGGTATAAAATAAAAATGCATACAATAAGCAAAACTAACAGAGATTTTGTTTAAATGATTTATTCTGCCAACATTTGACAAGAATGTGTCAACTCATAAAAACTTTATAAGAAAATATTGTTTCAAAGTCTAAAAGCAATAGTGATGAATGTGTGTGTGTGTGTGTGTGTGTGTGTGTGTGTGTGTGTGTGTGTGTGTGTGTGTGTATGTGTGTGCGTGTATGTGTGTGTGTACGCGCTCATGCGTGCACGGCCGACATGTGTGTGCATGCGTGTGCATGTATGTGTGTATGCATGTGTGTATGTGAGGGGGGGCAATAAGAGCTGTGAAGCATTAATTAACTTCAGATTCCTTTAGATCACTCCGGCTTAAACCACATTGTCTAGTTGCATCACTTCTAAGTATACACTGGACAGACCCCCACCCCACAACTGATTATTGCTTAGCTGGGCAGCACATTGGTGCATAGGTGCTGTTTCTCAGCACTTGGTTCTCATTCTGTTCTTAGATGAAGTACTTTCTGTGCAGATACAATGTATCCTTCCTGCAATTATATGGTAATTGGTTCACCATTTCTGTTCTTAAGTGAGTACCTTCTGCATAGACACTGCATGCCTTTCCTGTATCGGCATACACTTGGTTCTCAAATCCTGTTGTCAGCTGGGGTAACTTCTGTACATATATTGCATGTGCCTCTTTGGGTTGTTGCTGGTACTCTGTTTTCTTCACATATCCCAAAGACATGATATATTTGAATTACTGATCCCCCATTTGCCAATAACTGAACATGTTGTGATTATCTGTGAATGTGTCTTACTGCAGTGTGGCAGGCTATCTAGGTTTAGCTGTTGTACTTTGCATTTATCACATTCATTGAATAGTGGGATAGGCTAATGCCCAGTAACCCCAAAATGGGAGTGGAGGTGGGGTCATGTCCAGTGACCCTGAAAGGAATAAAGTGGGAAACCAGAGAAACAGAGAGAGAGAGAGAAAAAATGAATGAATGAATGAATGAAAGAATGAATAGTTGATAAACTTAATATACTTTCCTGCCAACAATATTTGTTACTAAATGTCACTAGTTGCAAAAAGGTTATATATGTCATCCTCTCTTACCAATTAATTTCATTCTAGTACTTTCTTTGTAAGTGCTGCAGGACCTTTTATGTATATATTGTATATACTCTCATGAACTAACATTTTTGTATGTTGATGATATTTATGAAATGGACACCTAAAATTGGGATTTCTCATTGAACAAAGAATATCATGCTGCTAATCTATCACTGTTTCTAGATTCAAAATATTTATTCCTCACTTAAATGGCTTATGCCTGTACTCCTTTACATAAAGAAAAGCACACAGACATACTTGCATATAAACATACATACAAAGGCACAAGTACGCATGAGCACAAACTCACACATATGCATACATGCAAGGACATACAAGCTTTCATTGGATACTAAAATAAATGTCAACCAAATAATTACTTTACTAAAATAATTAAATATTAGTTTTGTCATCATCATCATCATCAATCATCATTATCATATTATTTTCATATACAAACACATATTAAGAGATTTATATAGTATCCAGAGATTTGACTGCAACTGTTTGCTGCCAACAGAAAAGGACCCTTATAGATTTCATGTATGGGGTATTTTAAATGCTATTAAATTCTTCTGTGTCAAGTTGAACTGTGAGTTCCACTTGGATAAGAGATGTGATTCTAGTAGATGGATGTGGTAGCACTATGACAAATACATCTGTTTTTTTTTTTAAATAAGTGGCATACTTGTCACTATAACTGCTTAAAAGAGGTTTAAAGAGTTGCCAATTAGTGAAAAAATAACAATGCAGGAATCTTCACTAGAAAATCTATTCCAAATTCCAAAGTTTAGATCAAAGCAAGATCCATGAAGGATTCATGCAAGCAATAATGTTTGACAGGGTGGGTATTGTTGGGAAAATAATGGACCACACAGGGGTTTTATGAGGCATGACAGTGCACACAGGGGACCTCTTCACCCATGGAAGTTCTATTATTTCCCCTGTAACAACCACCATGGACGGCATTATTGTGCTAAGAAAACTGAATATCTGATAAATTGGTTTGAGTTTACTTTACTATAAGTAAATGCATATTTTCTTTTATATTTTGATGTGAAATAGTTTGCCCCCTAATGTTTCATAGCTGTTGTAGGATACATAACTGCTTCTGGAAGAGATGCATATGTACATTATGTAAGTATTTATTTAAGGTCTATACATGCATGTATGCACACACACACACACACACACACACACACACACACACACACACA
>NC_056726.1:1890017352-1890137352 GCF_019279795.1 Protopterus annectens
AAGGCAAAACATTTCAGAAACTCAGATGTTTTGATTTTTGGAATAAGAATCAGAAGACACATTTCAGTAGTCAAAGCACAGATAATTGGGGTATACACAGTGTAAACAAATACTTATTTTTGTTACCTGACTTTGAACAATGTTTATTTGCTATAATCCTAACAAACTAATAACAATTTGCAATGCATGTATGAAATATTTATCACAAGATCACAAACAGATATTTGCCCAAAGCAAGTGTTTTGGCAAGATGCCAGACCCCTATATCCCTTATGGTGGGGCAATGTCCTACACTCTCTATGACTTACTTATTCAACTCTGTGGTATCCAGTACTCAGAACAAAAGTAAATGCCTGTGTTTTTTTGCTTTTCAATTTCAGAATGGAATGTTGCATTCTCAAAACATTGAGTTTCATGGTAGGGGCATTGAAAGTAGGTCTACAAACTAAGCAGGGCATTCATGCTGTGACTTTATTAAAATATAAAAAAATAGTTTCCAGTAAGATATTATAATGTATAATTGAAAATGTGAACCATTCTTTTTCCCCATATTTCCATGCCCCCCAGCTGATCATTAGCTACCCAACTATACAATTTTTTCTTAAAATGTGTACATTAATATCGCCAAGAGGTGGGGCTCCACCAATGTCTGATTGGGCAGGAAAAGTGAAATGGAGCAACCTGCAGCATCACATAGGCTGGTTACACATACCAGAGGATTTTTCTGGTATGCCATAAATGGGCAAAGCTAGAGACAATATGTGCATCAAGGCACATAAAGTCAATAAGTTTCACCCTTTCCACCCGATGCAGTAGTTTTACCTGCGATCTTCCTTTTACAAATAGACATAAACCATTATCACACTCCTTGGCTTTGTGAGCTAACAAAGCTGATCTTTCCCAACTCTCTGGCCACTCCAGTACCAGAGCCACTATTCAGTTTTAGGTTATCTGGGTTGTAATTAGGAATTCATCTTTCTAGACAAAGAGCCTTTGGTTAAAATAGGAGGCATTCTTAAAGTCTTCCTTAAAATAGCACTTAAACAAATCAAAGCTATGCACATACCTAACTCCAGGTTAAACCCCCTCTACTCCTCTATAGTACCTCCTCATAATACACTAACTTCCCGCCTCTAAAACTAATCTACCAATAACATCAGTAACAGTGTGGAAGCCAAGCCATCATCTGACAACTAAATACCTTCTCATCCCTGCCTTTCTACCTGTACTGGTAAAGGTCTAAGCAGGCAGATTGACCGACTCCAATCTGTTTCATAATAAGCAAGTACAGTCTAAACAAATACTCTTACCTCTATGAAGCCAATCTTGTAATAATTGTGAATGAATGCAAACTCTAAATGTTTAGTATGACTTGTTTTTGAATGTAAACTCTAAATGTTTAGTATGACGTTTTAATATTATATAAATAACAGTAAGTGCTTGTTCACTAATTTCCAAATGTGCACTTTCATATAGGTAACCCAGTTGTATAAATGTGTAACCAAGTCATAAATATGGAGCTTTTCTCTAAATGTTTTGTATAACATGTTTTGGTATTATATAAGTGCTTGTTCACTAATTTCAAATGTGTAGTTTCATACAGGTAACCCAAATGTACAAATGTGTAACCAAATCACAAAAGTGGAGCTGAAAACAAGTTATGTAACCCAGACAAACTATTATGGTAAACAAATGTCAAATAAATAAATAAATGGAATAGAAAATAATAGCAAACATGCATTAACTTGCTATCCTACTGTAAAACTGAATAGTAAAGTGTGTGGAAAAGCTAAAATTAACAACCATTTGACACTAGGCTCACAAGTATGACTATATGATAACACATAATACGTATAGTCAGTGAAGGGTGCACAGTAGGCCCTGCTCATACTCTTAAACACACAGCAAATTTCTAAAAAAATGTCTTTTAAGCATATGAAGAAAAGTGAAAAAAATGAGCATTTTAGCTGAAATGCAAAATACTTGTTTTGTTAAGAAAACTATAAGGTTAACAACTGGTCCAGTTACACCATGATGACTGAAACAGCAGTGAATTTGAAAATTATGTGATTATAGAAGATTTCAAGGTGGAACAGGGATATGGCCTCAGTATTAACATTATGTATCTCATTCTGTAACTGTGTTAATTTCAAAATGAAAATATTTAACCATGTTGCAGTTTGCAGCTGTAGTACTGCTTTTCGACATGAACAGCTTCTTAAACATTTATTTTTTTCTTGATATGGAACAGTACTCAGCATTTCTGTGAAGTACATGTTAGCTTTGTCTTTCAGTCACACACTCTTCCATGTGACTGCACTTTGTATCCTACAAAGGATGCATTAAATTCAGTGGAGGAATCTAAAAATTAATCAAGCACAAGACGTACATGAAACAGAAACTGGAAGAATGGCTTATAGATTACACATGGCTGACATTTGAATAAATCATCCTGAGGAGAGTATTTAAATAGCACAAATGTTTCAAGGTCAGATATTAATGGCAAATACTTATAGTCAATGGTCTGAAGATAATTGTGAAAAAAATGACTGCTAGAAAACCTCAAGAAACAGATGACAGATTACGGACTGTAGAACTCTTAGGATAATCAGAATACATTACTAAACACAGAAATATATAATATTAAAACTACTGAAGTAAATTTATACCAGGATTTGAGGGGGGTGTCTATTTTCTGATATACCATATCTGAAGCTAACTTGCTAGTGAGATCACTAAAACAATACTTTCTGCATCTGTGGCAAAAAAATCTAGTCAATCTTATATAAATATAATGTAGTGCAAGTCATTCTATCATGAGAAAAGTTATAATTGTGCCACTATTCTCAGCTGAAGCAGGACAGCTGAATTCTATGAAATCAAGTAAAAACATAGCACAGTACAGAAAAGAGATCATTTTAGACTGCCATTGTCAAATCTGCCACTGGAAGGCCATCTTTTCCTTTGGTGTACAAAACAACATTTTTTTCAGAAGGTTAGACAACTGCAGTTAGTGTGTCTTCCATTTTCTTCTTTGTAAAGGATCATGATAATGTCATGATACAAAGCCAGCCCAGCCTAGATAATACTCAGCTATGTTGCAACAAAATGTCAAAAAAAGCTTAACAAGACAACCTGATAGAAAAAAGCAGTGCCCAAGACCTGAAATTTTTGCATTGTGCAATATCAAAACTTTTTGCAAGCAGAGTATGGACCATATTACAGATGGACTGATGAAGCTATTGGCTGCGAATAAATGAACTGAGCACATTAAGACAGTAGTCAGGGAATTTGAGTAGCAGTGTGCATAAAGAAGTGTGAATGCATTGTACACTTAGGGAATTGCATCACATTCTATCAGAGCCCTAAAAGTTAAGTTTAAAATGAATGAAACACAATAGTTTATGAGCCCACAGTTTGTGGATGATGGCTTCTTGTAAACACAATTTCAAAGATTCAGCAAGAATCTCTTTCCTTTACTTTAATTCCAATGTAACCCCATAATAACACAATTATAAATGACTTTCAGTATTATCCTGAATTTACTATATACCAACCATAGGAAAGAAAGGAATGTGCATAGTAAACTTGATTGGCAGCAACTTTTTATTGGGAAATAACATCTGGCAGAAATTCATCAAAACATTTTATCAGCATGAAAGATTAAGGCTCTGAGCTGTTAATAAGCTGCTTCTTGTGGATGAGGGTACAACATTTGATTCTTCCCCCCTCTGTTTGCTTCAAAGAGTCACTAGACCAAACAGTGCTCTTGTGTCACTACTCAAAAGGGACAGTTATGTTCAGTAGGCCTACGTGTTTAACAATTGTTTAAAAATTAACAACATACTCATACACAAAAAGTGTTATTGTAGCAGTAGTACAGCTGTTTCAGGATTTTGAGATCAGTTAAATCAGAAGCAGCTTTGTCAAGTGGGTTTATATCACTTTATCGAATACATTTTTAATTGAACACCTCTTCATCAAACTCATTTACTCTAATGTCCTATTTATCAAACTCTTTTATTGTTGAACACACAAAGATCGAATCATTTTAGTTGGCTACCTTACAAAATTTAACATGTAATGTCACTAATGCACTCCGTAAAGAGAAAATATGTACAAACCTTAAACATAATATTTAAAATTCAATACTTTAAAAAAAATAATTAAATAAAAATAAAAATGTAGACTTTTATGACTTTTAATTTTAATATTTACCCAAATTTGACTTACTATACTACCTCTCAGACTGCTCCACTGAAAAGTGAGCATAGCCTTAATATTTAAAAACTTAAAAACTACAGCTATTTTTTTTTCTTTCACTTATGCAGGGGGGCTGCAAACCCCTGCATCCCCCACACCCCCCACAAATTAAATATACCAACTCAGAGATCGCACTACATTGAATAAAAGGGTAAATAGGAATAGACTATGAATATTCATGCCACCATCTGTATGAATATTATTTAACTTTCACCGACTGTTGGATGGTAGGCGGGGTTTAGGCAGGACTTACTACTCTACATATTGCAATGTATTACATTAATACAAACCCCCTTTTTCAAATTAATAAATATGTTTTGATCGGGAACACACTATAGGTTAATAGGTTCATAGGTTCATACTAGGCTATCTGCCCTAGGGCATTATAAGCCTAGCCAGAGTGTGTGTGGCTTTCACCACCCCTTAGGATGAGAATACTATACCCATTAGTTTGCTGTGCCTCTGTCCAGCAGTGATACAGAGATGATTCCCGGGGTAAACCTACGATCTCCCATCCACTCGTCAAGATTTCTCTTGAACAGAGTCAGTGAGGGGCTCTGCCTCACATGGACTGGGATTCTGTTCCATAGTGTAGGGAGTCTCTGGGTGATGAATCTGTCCCTCCAGCACGTCCTATTTATATCCGTGTTGAGGTTTAAGTCTCTTGCTCTCGTGGCTCTGGTGGATTTGGATTTTTTGAGGTGGAGCATGTCCATTAATTCCGGGTTGGACATGGCCTTGTATGTCAGGCACAGATCACCTCTGAGCAGACGGTATGCGACTGAATAGAGCTGGAGTTTCTTCAGTCGGGCATCGTATGACATATGTTTGAGCCCCTTTATCCTTTTGCTGAGGAACTTTTGGGGTCTTTCCAACTGCTGCAGGTGTCAGGTAAGGTACATTCTGAATGGGGCGTTGTACTCAATCATTGGTCTGATAAGTGAAGAGTACAGGGGTACAATGACCTCTCCTGATCTGGATGTGAATCCCTTCATGATCAGGTGGGCAATGTAGAAGGTCTTCCTAACCACTTTGGCAATGTGAGTGTCAAAAGAGAGGTTACTGTCAACTTGGGTCCCCAGGTCCCTGATAACTTCTTCTGTGTTTAATGGATTACGACCTATGTGGTAATTAGGGGTTACCTTGTTTTTCCCAAAGGGTATGACTATACATTTTTTGGCATTTAGCTTAAGGCCATGGCTCTGGCACCAGTTATCCATTTCTATGAGACCTCTCTGGAGGATGTCTGTGTCTGATGGAGTGTCAATTATGGTGCCCAGTTTGCAGTCATCTGCATATTTTGTCAGCCACAATCCCCCTATGTTTGCCTGCACTTCAGAAAAATAAATGCTGAACAAGACGGGGCCCAGGACTGAGCCCTGTGGGACACCACTCGTGACCGGCTTAGAGTTTGACATGGCACCAGCAACTCTAACCCTGTGTGTTCTGTCCTTGAGCCAGTTTGCAACCCATCTTGTGACATATGGGTTTACATCTAAGCTGGTGAGCTTTTCTATGATGCCCGAGTGGGGTATTGTGTCGAACGCTTTTGCTAGGTCAAGGTAGGCTGTGTGAACTGCCTTACCCTCATCAATGACCTTAGTGACTGTTTTGAAAAAGTCGACCAAGTTCAAGAGGCAGGATCTGCCCTTGACAAAGCCAAATTGGGTAGGATCCAGTGTCTGTAGGTCCCCAATGTCTTCATTTATGAGTTCCATTATGATCCTCTCCATAGCTTTGCAGACAAGGCTCGTCAAGCTTATGGGGCGGTAATTTCCAGGGTCCGTAGAAGCACCGCCTTTGTGGAGTGGGACCACAGTTGCCGTCCGCCATTCTTTGGGTACGTATCCTGTAGTAAGGCTAAGATTAAACAGCAGCCTTATGTGTGGGTTTAGTTCCTCATTGAGTTCATGTAGCACACAGCCGGGGACACCGTCCGGTCCCATTGATGCTGTGTTTTTGCTTTAGAGAGAAGCTCTCACCTGGGCATCTGAGATGTTTGGGAGGCTAGACTCTGGTGGGATAGGTATTTCTTCTTTTGGGGGGGGGGAGAAATTTGCACTGAACCTGTCTGCCAGTATGTTGGCAATGTCTGTGGGTTCAGTGATTTTGTTATCATGTTGGACTAATTCTGAGCATCTCTGGGAGTTTCCACCCAGGTTTCTAACATAGCTAAAGAAGGCTTTATGATTGTCTTTTGTGTCATTAGCGATTTTTCTCTCAAAGTTGGCCTTGGATGATTTTATGAGTGATCGTAGTTTTTTGCTAGTATTGATCAGAGATGCCTTCCCTTTTAGGGATTTTGCTCTGTCATGTAGTAGCTTTCTCCTCTTGTTGTAGAGTTTGTTTATGGCTGGGGTCCACCAGACCGGGCGCCTGCCTTTGGTGGAAAGGGTCTTGATTTTATTAGGGATTGCTTGATCCATACGTTCCTGGAGGTGCTCGTAGAAGGCATTTGTAAGGGTTTCAGCAGCGTGGGTTGTGGTTTCCACTGGCTTGGGGGCCTTGAAGGATACCACTCCAGTCTTAAGAAGTGTGAAGTTTGCTTTTGAGAAGTTCTTCACTGTGGTCTTTTTTGCTGGGGGTGGAGGTGGGATGTGGATCTCCAGTGAGATTAATTTATGGTCTGATCTCACCAATGAGGGATATACTTCCGGTGTGGAGCATTTTGTCCCCATGTTTGTGATGATCAGGTCTAGTATATTTTCTCCTCTTGTAGGAATGGTGACTAGTTGTTCCATAGCATTTGAGTTTATGAACTCAAGGAACCTTTGGGCTAGGGTGTTGGGGCTTGAGTAATGTTCCCAGTCTATGTTTGGGTAGTTGAAGTCACCCAATATGATGGTGTTTGGAGAGACATTCATACTCTCCAGTGTCTTCATGAAGGCTGTGTGGGTTTCCTGAGTTTGAGAAGGTGGTCTGTAGCATGTTACAAACTGTAGGGCAGTTTTACCTATGGTTAATTGCACCTGGATGGTCTCCGATGCTTCGTGCATTGCCACTAACCTGGAGGTGTGGGTATCCTTTATGAATATGGATACCCCCCTCCTTTTGTGGTTCAGTCTGGATTTTGGGGCCAGAACGCATGATATGAGGTATAACCTGATAGTGCTGGGGTGCTCTCAGGAGCCTTGAACCAGGTTTCAGTCACAGCACAGACATCGATGTTCTCCATACTGAGGAGGGCTTCGAGGGCGTGCATCTTGAGGTTTAGACTTCTGGCATTGAGTAGTATTACCCTTAGTTTTTCTCCATTTTTGTTTTCTAGGGTGGTAGGTTTATCATTTGAGCCTTGCCTAAAAAAGGCACTATGGGGGTGGCAAGAGCCTTTGCCAATATCCGGAAGCCCAGGGGTGACAGGTGCAAGCCGTCCCTTGCGAAGCAGCGTAGCTTGTCAAGCATGTCATCCCAGGCAGACACACATTGGATCCCCTTAGAATGACACCAGTAATTAAGCCAATTATTAAAGCTGATCATTTTATCACTGTATTGTGGCATCATTCTATGACCTTGTTCTTACAGTGCAATTTAAATGACATTATACAATGCTGATAATTTATTACATAAGGTAAAGCTATTTTTTACAACATGTATTATGCTCCTAATGCCAACACAAATCATTCGATAACATTCAATTTGATGGTAAAATAGTTTGATGAATAGCATGTTTGAATAAAACGGTTCAATGAAGAGGTATTCATCTAAAATGTATTCAATAAAGTGATATAGACCCTTGTCAAACAGTCTGTGCAAATGTTAAACTGAATGAACTCCAGTAAGCCAACTCTCAGTGTTCTAGTCATCACACACTTTAATGAGTTTATGGTAAGTGCTGGTTTTGGATAAGGGTTTGGACTAAGGAATGGTTTGTTTTGATTTAGATTGAGGATAATTGATAGACAATGGCTTAATGCTTGATATAAGATTATGGGTGTTTGGCATGTTGCATTCACTATGTGAGTGAAAGTGGAGTTCACCTTCCTCAGGAGACTATGGTTGTAATTCTGCATATTGAAGTGATTTTTATTGTTATTGATATTTAACTTTGTGGACTTGATTATATTGGCTTTGATGATAAAGTTAGTTTTCATTAGCTAAGAACCCCTGAGCAGATTATTGCAATTAATGTAGCACCTTGTTCTCTAATTGTAAAGGTGATGACAGATATAAATGAAAGTATTATATTTTTATTAATTTAGTAGTTAATGCAGAATTTTCAAAGTGATTTTTCATTACACTAATCATAGTAGTGATGCCCTGATCTCTCTGTAGATAACAGCAGCAGTTCTAGCAATGGTTGCAGCAGTTACAAAATTCCTTCTTATGAAATAAATGTTGTAACTGATTTCAGTCTTAGTGTTTGGCAAATTTACATAAGAACATATGAACATACTAGGCAAGTGATCAATCCATCTATCCATCCACAACCTCTTTTTCCCATTTTTGCACATGGGTCAGAGTGTCACTTCAACAGTGACAACCATCTAGAGCCAAAGTTTACAGTGCTGAAAGGCTGGCCTGGTGAGGTGATTCTTCCATACCACACACTCACACCTATGGCTAATTTAGAGTGTCCAGTCAACCTACTGCATGTCTTTGGAATGTGGGAGGAAATTGGAGCACCCAAATGAAACCCACCAAACACAGGGAGGACATGCGGACTCTGCACAGAAGGCACCTCAGCTAAGAATTAAACCAGGTAACCTCTTGTTGTGAGGTGACAACACTATCTGCTGTGCCACCCCAGGCAAGTGATCAAGGGCACCAAAAAAAGCCTAATCATGTACATCTTTTAGCAGACCAACTTAAAAGTTTTTGCCATCCTTTTCAAGCATTCAGTAGTGTTCATTCTCACAAATTGAGCAGAACTGTACATGATAACCCTGGTATAAATTTGTGTTGATCCATCCACTCAATATGTCTAGTCTCAAAGGTAGCCAAAGTAATACTTTGTTCGACCTGCAGTGGTAACTATTCCATAGACTAGGAATACACTGATTAAGCTCTCTCTCTCCAGTTAGTCTTGTTTATTTGCTGGTGTTGGTTTAAATCCTTAGTGATGAGGTTTGTAGAGCAAATGGTTTTGTGAAGTGATAAGAAGTCAAATAGAATTAAGTCTTTCATGGCTAAAAAAGTAAGACACTGATCACCTCACTGCAGTGTATAGGCTACCGAGTGTAAGCAGAGTTGTACTAATGTATTGGGGTAGCTGAAGGATTTAAGATCTTTAATTTTCTTAGTTAGAAATCTTGTGGGCCTTTTCAATTGAGTGATATGCTTGGATTTGTACATAACAAAGGAGGCACTGTATTCATTGATGGGTCTGATAAGGAACAGTGCAGTGATGTTTCCTTTGGTTCTTGAAGATATTGCTTTGGAAAGTAAATTCCCAGATAGAAGGATTTTCTGACTGTGGTGGAAACATGATGATTAGATGAGACAAACTGTCTGCATAAATACCTGGGCCTCTTATGACTATATCTGTCTGAAGAAGAAGAAGAATACCATTTATAACATATGAGGTGAGAACAGTCTTTCTTCCAAATGATACCATGCTGCACTTGTTTTCATTTAGTTTGAGAACATTTTTGAAACACCATGTGTGTGCATATTCCAGCCCTTGCTGCAGCTGTTTTGTATTGGAGGATAAGCGGATAACAGTACCCTGTTTTCAGCCATCAGCAAACATGTTCAACCACACTTCTAGGATATTGGCTTGGATGTCAGCAAACTATATGCCAAACAAGAAAGGTTCCAGATATGATCCCTGCGACACATCACTACTTTTACAAATTGGCATTAGTTAGATAGCAAATTTGCAATCAAACAGACAAATGACTGGTGCCAAAAACATGGACTACAACTTAAAGCCAAGAAATGAATTATAATGTGTTTTGGAATAATTTCCACACAGGCTAATTACTTCACCAATAAGATACCCTAAGAGTCGACACATAGTCAGGGATCTGGGAATATATGCAGACAGTAATCTGACCTTTGCCCAACCTGGGCCAAGGTAGTAAGAAAATTATTCTATGTCCTTTAACTTAAAAGTAAACATATAACATCCAGGTACAAAGAAGACACAGTGCTACTTTATTCATCCTTTATCAGACTGATCATTAAGAACTTGACAAGACATGTGCAACAGTTGAAAGGTACCTTACCAAGAGAATCCAGGGTATAAACCCATTGTTTTATAGGAATTACATTAAAGCCCTTTCTCTAACTCTGTCACATCCAGGTTACTTAAAGGAGATGTATGCCTATCATCTAAGGCATCCTTGGATCCAGCTCTGATAAACCTTTTGCAAAATGAGGAGCATCAGAACCACTTGATCCAAGGATTCATCTTTTGCTTTTGACATAAATAAGACATGTTTATATGTCTCAGGTGATCCCCATACTGTGGAAAAGGCTCCCTATTGATAAGAGGCAGAGTCCATCCCTAACTCTATTTAAGTGTAACTATGACCAATTGATGGGAAATCAGAAATTCACCCCTTGTCTGGCCCCCACAAGTCTCTGACAGACAGAGGTAGACAGTAACTCCCAAATTAACATACCCCTCCCTCATAACCTCTAGAAACTTGCTAACTAACACACTCTCTCTTAATAAATGCACATGATACATAGGGACACAACTGGGTTAGATTTAACAGCTAGGCTTATAAAGGCCCTGGTAGTTCTTAGCCTATTATATACCTATGAACCTATAAGCAGACAATGTGAGTGTTTACATTAAGCTTGTCTATTTTTAGTAACATTGGCATGGGGGATAGTGTCTAAAGCCTTAGCCAGGTCGAGATAAGCAATGTGCACATAGTGACCACTATCCACATTACCTGTATCTTTTTCAAAGAACTTATTAAGTTTAGGAGAGAAAGCTTGCCCTTCATAAAACCAAACTGATTGTGAGCAAGATCTGTTGAGTTGCCTATGTCTGCATAAATGATTTCTGCTATGATACCTTCTATGGCTTTGTACATACAGCTGGTGATACAGATGGTTCTATAATCACCTGGGTCTGTAGAGGGGCCACCCTTGTTGTGGAGTCACAGTAGTCTGGTATGTTGTCAGGTCACATAGAATATTAGTTTTAACCTTTGATAGGTATTCTAAGATGTATTACAAGGTGATTTGGAGTGGGGGTCTAAATTATCAGGGAGAGTGGTGGCAACAATGTGGAAAGTTAGCACTACATCTGTCTTCTAATATATTAGTGATACTCTGGTGTTCATAATGGGTAATATTATTACAGATGAGCTCAATGCAGTCTTGGACACTATCCTTTCATTTTATGACATAAATGAAGAAAGATTTGTAGTTTCTTTTGGAATATGTAGCAACCTTAATTTCATATTATGTTTTACATTTTCTAACAGAGTTTTTACGTTACTTGTTAACATATTTCAATGTAGTTTTGAGGAAGGGTAATGACATTTCTTGCAACTTATCATTATTGTCCATGTTTTTTCCTGAATTTAAAGACAGATTTTGAATGGATGGGTACTGACTTTTCTAGGTAACTGCTCTGTTGTTGATAAAAGTCAGAGGTAGATGCAACCTTCCTCTTATTTGGGTCTAATTGCAAGGGATTTTGAGGACATTTGCATAGGTCTTCTAGAAGATGAAGCAGGTTTGCCTTGGAGAAGTCCATAAAGACAGTCTCATTTGGCATTTTTCTTTGACCCATGTAGAAAAACAAACATTACAAAGTGGCCTAAATTACAAAATATATATATATATATATTTAGGGTTCAGAAAGCATGCTTCCCATAGCATTAAAAGTTCACCTAAACATAGGGAATTCTCAAAGAAGATCTCATTCAATGTATGCTAATGAGGAATTGTAAATTATCTCACCTAATTCTATACACTGTTTCCCTCTTGTTACTTTTAGAACTTGACCAAAAAATACAAAACCAGGATCCAGAAACCAGAAGACCAAAAACACCAAAAAAAATGTTTTTAGAAATCCACCATACAAAAGGATGAAACTGCACCAAATAACTGCCAAATAATATTGAAAATTGTTTAAAAACAGTTTAGTGTTACAAACTTTACACATGCGCTTTCATCCCATATACAACAAAAGGTTCTTAATCAGAAATGATGTGCTTGTGCCTGTGACCAATTTATACTCTACATCACAGTTTATAATCAATTAATCAATCAACTATAAAAACATGTAAAACTAAATGACAAGATCATTTAACAAAATAATAAAATAATAAAATAATGAAATGAAATAAATACACGAATTGTCAAACTGTCACCAGTTAATAGAATATTCTACTTAATGGACTATCTTAAATATAAATAGTAAAATATTCATACTGCTGATTATCAAAACCACTGGCCAACTTTTATCTTGTATTAAGTAATCTATACTTTATCATGTAAAACCCATTTTAATTCATGTGCATACACTAAAATTATTAACAAATCTTTGCACGTATAAGAAAAGTAATGCTACAAATGCAGAAAGCAGTTTGCTACAGTTTATACCACTCACAAAACACTACAGTGCTCAGTTTTTAGGTAAAAAAATAAAAGAATCAAAAGTAACTTTTTTCCCTTTTAAACTGTAGCAAACTGCTTGATGTAAATGTAGCAAACAGTTGCTATGACACTACAAAATTCGTGTTTGACTGGAAATGCCATAAAATCTTTTAAAAGCTGGTATGCACTAAACAGCAATTGGGTTGGATGGTCAATAATGCCCACTAACACTTTGCGCCCTGGATTGGTGCCCCCCTTCACTGTGCCCTAGCTACATTATTGCTGCTGTACAACCACAGCACTACAAACCATGTTTTTCTATTAGGCATCCAGCACAAAACAACAGAAAAGCCTATTATTAGTCTGGGCAATCTGTTCATCCCTTTTCCATTTGACAGAAATGTCATTGACTTCTTTGTCACAGCTTAAGTGTACTATTGCGTTTTATATACAGTGAGATCACTGTATTTATTTAAGCTTATTAATGTACTGATTATATTACATCTGGACACATTGCTGAAATTAGCACTTTTGTTCTACTGACAGTTCTGTCAATGATCATTGCACTATTGTATCTAACTGGTATTGTACTAATGTTTGTTTTTGTTTTGCTGATTGTAGTGTTATTCATTTTAATTAATATTGCATTATTGTGCATTGTTGCTTTGGTACCAGTTGGAATCATGGTTAAGTCTTCGCCTTCCATTAACAAGATAGAGGGTTTGATCCTGACCTCCGGCCAATGCCTGTTTGGAGTTTGCTTGCTCTTCCTGTGTCTCTGTGGGGTACTTCCACCTCCAAACGATATGCTGAGTGTTTCCATCTCAAAATCACCCAATGAATTGAGCGGTAGGCAGCAGGACAGACTCTATATGGTGCCCTACAGGGGGAAGAGTGGTATAGAACAACTATTTTGGACATCTATTTTGGTGCACAATATCTGCAAGATAGGAGAACACAGATCACAGACTGCACACTTTCAGAGGGCTGGCCAGTCGATGGTGTAAAATATGGCTTTGGGTGATTTGGTCATATTGACTAATGTCACTAAAATGGGCATGGGTAGCTACTGGTGATAAGTAGGTTGAGGACCTGACCTACTCTGACCTATGCCAGGTACCACTGCTAATGGTTCAAGGGGTATGTGTCCCTATTGCCCATTTCATGTCTGCAATAAAGCCTAGCAGTCCTAGGTCAATAAGCTACTGACTGGCCAGTGTCCAGTTGTCCAGCCTGGGTTATCCAGGATAGCTCTGTTGAGCAAAAGCTGGACATAAAACCAATCAACCTGCCAAACATGAAATAAGAATTGCTGCACTCAATGCAGGTTCATTTTCAGGATGGAGCTTTGAAGTGGATGACATTTTGGTATAGAAGAACCTCGACATACTATGTATCAAAGAGACAAGATGGAAGGGCAGTGCAGCAATGCCACTTTGCTCGAGATCCAGAGTCTACTGCTCAAGAGGAGGACAGGCTAGAAATGGTGTCAAATGGTCTCAGAACTGTGTTGAGAGAGAGGGTTCAGAAGGCAGTAAGGGCTGTCATCAGAATTAGTGACAGACCCATAACAATCTCACTCCAGTGTAATGATAGGACAACATTCATGACAGACTCATGTCAATCTGACTCCAGTGTAATGATAGGACAGCATTCATAATCTCAGTGTATACCACACAGCAGGGATGTGATAGTAAGGAAAATAGTGTATTCATACATCAGTTGCAAGACCTACTACATAAAACACGACAACATGAATTGGTGTTGATAACGGGTGACTTGAATGTACATATTAGGACAGACAGAACAGGACATGAGGACTGCCTGAGTCCACATGGGTAGGTCAACTGGAATAAAGAAGGAGTCCATTCTAGACTTCTGTCTGGCAAATGACTTGATAGTAGCCAACACATGTTTCAGAAAGACAGGCAGTCACAAGATCACATACAAGGGAGGCCAATATGCAACCCAGGTATACTTCCACTTAGTAAGGAAAGGACACTGGGGTAGAATCATCGATTGCAAAATCATTCCCAGTGAAACAGTTGGCCCACAGCATAAACCACTGGTTGTCACAATAAGCTGCAGCAGTAGTCCGAGAAGGATCTAAGGTCAACAGAAATCAGGCTGAAGACCTGGAAGTTGACTGGAAAGAAAGTAAAACAGTTCAAGGAATTGCTCAGAGCTCTAGCACCCCAGAATGAAGAGGAAATAGGTTGAGTTGAAAAAGAATGCCAATGTCTCAAAACAGCATGTGTGAGTAGTACAGAACAGATATGTAGCCAAGGCAGGTGTGGAAATATAAGGAAAGCTGGTGGTGGAATGCAGAATTCCAGAAAGTCATCAAAAGAAAGTAGAAGTGCAGAAAAAAAAGTGGGAGGTAGAAAAGACAGACCAAACTAGAAAGGAATATTAGTTGGCTAACAAAGAAGCTAAGAAAGAAGTTGCAATAGCAAAGGATAGGGCATTTGAGGCACTCTAGCAGCTTCTGGAAAGTGTTTCAGTAGCTGGCACAAAAAACTTTAATAGGGTGCAAGTCAAGACAGAAAGATAAAGAAGATAGTCGGGTGCCCTTCATAAGGGATGCCAGCAACACCTTACTCACCAGTCCATAGGATATCAAAGGCAGATGAAAGGAGTACTTCCAGCAGCTTCTAAATGAAGCTGCACTGGCCCTGGCACAACCTACAATGACAGAAGAAGAAGAGCCCACCCTAGAAGAAGTAAGAAGAGCACTAAAGAAAATGAAGTAATGGAAAATAGCAGGCTCAGATGAGGTCACAGCAGATACGATAAAAATGCTAGGTGATATAGGGACAAAATGTCTACTGATGGTACTCATATTAGTGTGGAGAGAAAGGCATATCCCAGAACACTGAAAAATAAGTATGTTTGTGTGATTGTACAAGAACAAAGGGGACATCCACAATTGTGGCAGTACAAACAAATGCTTGTCACATTGCATGAAAGTTCTGGAGATGGTGACTGATGAACAGATATGCAGGGTCGTAGAAAGTTGGATGGGAGATGAGCAATTTGGATTCAGATCAAGATGCAACATTTATGACCAGATGTTTGCAGTGAGACAAATATTTATTTTACATTTGTTGACTGGGCTAGTCTAACTGGATATATGTTCATTTTCAGTAGAGGCCTGGGGAGAAAAGCTCCAAAGACATGTTTCAAATGTATAAGTACAAACAATACACAAACATCAGGTATTATAATAATAAAAAATAGCAATTATCATAGTAAAAAAAAAAAAGTCATTGACAATGGTACAGTGCAGCAAATAGCTGAGAAGAAGCTAGATATGAGGAAAGAATCCAACTGGGCATTCTTAGACTTAGAGAAAGCATATGACAAGGTACCAAGAAAGCTGCTTTGGGCAGTACTGCAGTGGTTCAAAGTCTCAGAAACACTGGTAGAATTAGTGCAGGCTATGTACAAGGAAGGACCCAATGACTCAATTACAAACAATGTTTGGTCTCACAGAGAAGTTCCCAGTGGGGGTGGGTGTACCTCCACGTTCAGCTGTAAGCCCACTGCTGTTCATACTGGTGATGGACTACATTAGCAAACAGGTCAGAGGGACAGATCAACATAGTTGCTGTATGTAGATGATGTAACATCACAGGCAGTCTCTGAGCACAAACTTCAGCACAGGATAGGGGAATGGAATGCAAAACTGAAGGGACATGGGATGAAATTAAGTACAGATAAGATTGTGGTAATGGCAGCAAATAGGGGAAATCAGAAGAAACTGAGAAATGAGATAGAAGGGAAGTGGAACAGGTTAATAGCTTCAATTATCTGGGAGGAGGAGTAGTTGAGGAGAAAGGAAGTCTGAATGAATAGGTCAAAGTCTGAAGCAGAGGGGGTGCAGCCAAATTGCATAGAGTGTCAGGTGTAGTGTATGTAGAACTAATACCAATTAAACTGAAAAGTTAGGTGTACAAAACTGTGGTGCAAGCAGTAGTACTGTATGATACATAAACATGGCCTGTAAAGGCAGACCACATGAGGAAACTAGAGGTGATGGAAATTAAATGCCTGAGATGGGTGGTAGGATGCACACTGTGGGACAGTCGAAGAAATGGGGATATAAGAGCAAAAGCCAAAGTAGCTCCTATTGCAGAAAAGATCAAAGAGAACAGACTACTGTTGTTTGAGCACATGCTCAGGAAAGCAGAAGAAGGTAAGTGGAAACAAGGCCATGTATCAATCGATTATGACAGAAGATCTATAACAATCAGACATGAGTGCCGAAGAAGGCAGAAGTGTAACACTGAATTGAGAGGAATAAATTGAAAGGAATGCCGACAGTTACCATGATGCCCCAACCCCATGTATAAAATGAGAAAAGGGGTTGATGATGATGATAATGATGATGATGATGATGATGATGATGATGATGATGATGAATAATTATTGTACTGTTACAGCATTTAAAGCTACTGCTCTAAATTATTACACTACATAATACAGAGTTACCTCTGGGATGTGTATTTTTTACTTGGCTGCTTGCTCTGCTAACTGAAATGAAACTTGGCTGCTTGATCTGTTAACTGAAATGAAACTATGTGCTTTACAGTTAGAGCATGTGAAACTACTCATTCACATAATCTGTAGCTATTACGGTTACTGCATCCAGATCCATTGTCATAGGCTATTACTTGCTTATTGCTTTTACTAGTTAGGTAGAGATAGCAACAGCTACCAATTTAAGCTATATTATTTTAAATTTGCCTCTTGTTACTGATTGCCTTCTTGCTGCTATAAATTTCTGTCACTTTTATATGTCTGTATTTTGCACTTGTGAATGCTATAGTTGTTACAGCTCATAATCTTAAACCTTTAACCACATCCCATATTATCACAGTTTTCTAGTCCAATCAATTATCCCCCTCTGTCTTAGACCAAGAGTAAGTTATTAAGCTATTCTATTTTGTTATACCTCTTCATCATAACTGGCCAGTACTGAATCTCAATCAGCTTTTGCCCATTCTGTAACCAGCCTGATAACAGTAGGTATTTTAAGGCAGTGCATTCACTGCCTCATGCTTAACTGCTACCTTACAATGATTCAGTAAATGAAAGGTGTAAATATTTACTTAAGTTGGAGGCTAACTTTTCATCTCAGAACACATTCTGAAATATGATTAAATGCAATTCAGCCACACCCCTAACAACACTATTCAGTCTCAACCTCCATCAAGGTTTTGTACTAATTGAATGAAGAACAGATGCAATTATTCCTCTGCATACGGGAGGACTTTCCACAGACTAAGGCAATTACAGACTCATAAGTCTGGTCAGACTCATATGCAAGGCCACACAAAGACTTATCATGGAACTAATCAGTAAGGACATTGGGCATCTCCAAACACTGGACTCATCTAAGTTTGGATTCATGAACAGCAGGTCATTGTTACTCAACATAGTGGACTTTTTTGAAAAGGTTACCAAAGTAATGGATTAAAGCAAAATGGTACACACTGCATACCTTGACCTGGTCAAAAATTGTGACACAGTTCCCCACTCAAGCATAGAATAAAAGCTAAATCAACTGGGAGTGAACCTCTGTATCGTCAACTATATTCCTATCTGGCTTACAGATAGGCTGCAGGCAATCAAAATAGGGCAAGTTACTTCTACAAAGAGACCAGTCATCAGTGGAGTACTGCAGAGTTCTGTGTTGGTACCTCTCCTGTTTGGAATCTACTTTCTTGAAGTAAAAGCCAATACTAAAGTGTTCTGGCTGACTATGTTTGCTGGAGCAGTGACTGAATCTATAAATGACTTAGCTATCTTGCAGGAAGGTTTTTCCCAAATAAATAACTGGTGCATTATGTGGACAGTGACAACATTTGACCAACACGTGTTCATTGTCAAAAGAAATTCCTTCTGTATTGCACAGCTTATAAACAAAGGAATTATATCTAGATCTAGGTATGTCTCTAGCCTCCTTTACTCAACCTTCATTAGGCTAGTTATTGAGTATAACGTATCCTTTGGCATGTATCTGTCCAGATGTATGCAACACCTGGAACATCCACAAAGATATCATAATTAAAGGATGACAAACTTAAAGAATATGTCATACACGGACCAACTCACAGCCCTGTCACTATCTGTGGCCTACAGTCTGCTAAAAGGTGATCTGTGTTTGGCATAAAAGGCACTCTCTGGCCTAATACTGATGGATTTACTGCAAATCAGCAAGTCAAATGGTGTCAAAATATTCAGTCTAGGGATATATATCTTCTCTGCAACATCAACAGAATGTTTTGGAGGGAGAGGTATATCTTGCAGGGGATATTTCTACTCTGGAACAGACTCCCCATCTATATTAAACAAAGCTCATCCCTGTCCATATTCAAGAGTGACTTGGAACTATGGATGGAAACAGAAAATTTACCTCAGGGCTGCCCCTATACTACTAATGGACAGAGACAGCTCCTAAATGCTTTATCTCATACATGGGGTCCCCTCAAGTTATTTTTGGTGTGATCATTAGGTATAATATATAATTATTGACTATGGATTGGTAGGGCAGTCTCTCACCAAATGGGACAGGTTAATTTGAGTACCAAAAGAGAAATTGGCTTGGCTTAAAATAGCCCACAAGGGCAGATAGCATAGTGCTTGCCTACAGACCAATTAAGTAAGCACAACATCCACAGCACAGAGCACTTCAACTAAACCAACTTACACTGAGGATGTTAAGAGAACACTGCCTAAACCTCTCTGAATAAAGACTAAGAAACTTCAGACATCAGTTCACGCAGTAAGAAATTCACCTTCTACTTCCACTTAAAAAGTTGATTTGATAAGGCAGTCCATATCGACAGCAAATGTAATGAGACATTTTTGAATAATCTCCTATAAGACTATTGTTGTGGACACATTTTTAATCTTAAAGGCAGTATTTCATCTGAACAGGTCTACATTAGGAAAACAAACAAATATTGCACTTGTGTGTTCTAATATATCTGTTGCAAGAACTGTTTTTATTTATGTATGTATGTGTGTATGAATTGTTTTATCATGGTGGGGATGGGAGGAGAAATGGTGTAGGAGTTATCCTGAAGGAACAGTATGCTAAGAGTGTTTTGGAGGTGAAAAGAGTGTTGGATAGAGTGATGTTTATGAAGCTGGAAATTGATGGTGTAATGAAGAATGTTGTTAGTGCATATGCTCCACAAGTTGGGTGTGCGATGGATGAGAAAGAAAAATTTTGGAGTGAGTTGGATGAAGTGGTGATGACTGTACTCAAGAGTGAGAGAGTGGTGATTGGAGCAGATTTCAATGGGCATGTTGGTGAAGGGAACAGAGAGGATGAGGAAGTGATGGGTAGGTATGAGGAATGTAGAAGGTCAGATGGTAGTGGATTTTGCGAAAAGGATGGACATGGCTGTGGTGAATACGTATTTTAACAAGAGGGAGGAGCATAGGGTGACATACAAGAGTGGAGGAAGATGCACACAGGTGGATTATATCTTATGTAGGAGGGCCAGTTTGAAGGAGATTGGAGACTGTAATGTGGTGACCAGGGAAAGTGTAGTTAGGCAGCATAGGATGCTGGTTTGTAGGATGATGTTGGTTATCAAGAAGAGGAGAAGGAGTGTGAGGGCAGCACCAAGGATCAAATGGTGGAAATTGAAAAATGGTAATTGTGAGGTGGAGTTCAGGGATGAGTTAAGACAGGCACTGGGTGGCAATGAAGAGTTACCAAATAGCTGGGTAACTACAGCAGAGCTAGTAAGGGAGACGGCTAGAAAGGTGCTTGGTATGACATCTGGACAGAGGAAGGATGACAAGGAGACATGGTGGTGGAATGAGGAAGTACAGGAGAATATACAGAGAAAGAGATTGGCAAAGAAGAAGTGGGATTGTCAGAGAGATGAAGAAAGCAGACAGGAGTATAAGGAGATGAGGTGCATGGCAAAGAGAGAGGTGGCGAAGGCTAAGGATAAGGCATATGAAGAGTTGTATGAAAGTTTGGACACTAAGGAGGGAGAAAAGGACCTGTACCAATTGGCTAGACAGAAGGACTGAGCTAGGAAAGATGTGCAGCAGGTAAAGGTGATAAAGGATAATGAGGGAAACATACTCACAAGCGAGGAGGGTGTGTTGAGGAGATGGAAAGAGTACTTTGAAGAGATGACGAATGAAGAGAGTGAGAGGGAGAGAAGGTTGAATGATGTGGGGATAGTGAATCATGAAGTACAATGGATTAGCAAGGAGGAAGTAAGGATAGCTATGAAGAGGATGAAGAATGGAAAGGCTGTTGGTCCAGATGACATACCTGTGGAAGCATGGAGCTGTTTAGGTGAAATGACAGTGGAGTTTTTAACCAGATTATTTAATGAAATCTTTGAAAGAGAGAGGATGCCTGAGGAATGGAGAAAAAGTGTTTTGGTACCGATTTTTAAGAATAAGGATGATGTGCAGAGCTGTAGTAACTACAGAGGGATTAAATTGATCAGTCACAGCATGAAGTTATGGGAAAGAGTAGTGGAAGCTAGGTTAAGAAGGGACGTGATGATTAGTGATCAGCAGTATGGTTTCATGCCGAGAAAGAGCACTACAGATGCAATGTTTGATCTGAGAGTGTTGATGGAGTACAGAGAAGGTCAGAAGGAGTTGCATTATGTTTTTGTAGACATAGAGAAAGCATATGGCAGGGTGCCTAGAGAGGAGTTGTGGTATTGTATGAGGAAGTCGGGAGTGTCAGAGAAGTATGTAAGAGTGGTACAGTATATGTATGAGAGTAGTGTGGCAGCCGTGAGGTTTGCGGTGGGAGGGACAGATGCATTTAAGGTGGAGGTGGGATTACAACAAGGATCAGCTCTGAGCCCTTTCTTATTTGCAATGGTGATGGACAGGTTGACAGACGAGATGAGACAGGAGTTCCTGTGGACTATGATGCTTGCAGATGACATTGCTATCTGTAGTGAGAGTAGGGAACACGTGGAGGAGACCCTGGAGAGATGGAGATATGCTCTAGAGATAAGCGGAATGAAGGTCAGCAGGACTAAGACAGAATATATGTGTGTGAATGAGAGGGTGGATAGAGGAATAGTGAGGATGCAAGGAGTAGAGGTGGCGAAGGTGGAGGAGTTTAAATACTTGGGATCAATAGTTCAGAGTAATGGTGAGTGTGGAAGAGAGGTGAAGAAGAGAGTACAGGCAGGATGGAGTGAGTGGAGAAGAGTGTCAGGAGTGATCTGTGACAGACGAGTACCAGTAAGAGTGAAAGGGAATGTTTACAAGAGGGTAGTGAGACCAACTATATTATATGGTTTGGAGACAGTGGCATTGACAAAAAGGCAGGAGTTTGAGCTGGATGTGGCAGAGTTAAAGATGTTAAGATTTGCATTGGGTGTGACGAGTGTGGACAGGATTAGGAATAAGTATATTAGGTTGGAAGGTTTGGAGACAAAGCCAGAGAGGCAAGATTACATTGGTTGGACATGTGCTGAGGAGGGATGCTGAGTATATTGGGAAAAAGATGCTAAGGATGAAGCTACCAGGTAACAGGAAAAGAGGAAGGCCTAAGATAAGGTTTATGGATCTTGTGAGAGAGGACATGCAGGTGGTTGGTGTGGCAGAGCAAGATACAGAGGACAGAAAGAAATGGAAACAGATGATCCGCTGTGGCGACCCCTAACCAGAACAGCCGAAAGAAGATGATGATGATGTATGTATGTATATATGTATGTATGTATGTATATATGTATGTATTTTACTATAAGTGAATTAGTTAGATCTTTAACTAAAACAGTTTGTTCAGACATGTGTTAGGCTTGAAGATTCGTAGTAGGTAGCCTTTGTTAGAGGGAAGTTTTTGCTGCAATTTTCATTGTCCCAATTGTCCTTTCCATATGTTAATTTGATAACCAAATTCCTTCCCTCTCCTCTTTTATTGCTATTGTCAGTAAGCACAAAAGTATCAATTGTGTAAGCTGTTTCAATACTTTTATCTCCCACTGTATTCCACACATCCGTAATACTGAGTGAGTTTTGTTCCTGAGCTGACTGCTCTTACTGTAAATTGCCTTTGTAAACTCCTTCCACTCTCATCTCATCTGCATATTCTAAAGAGCACTAGTAGATCAAAGTGGGACATACCTACCCTTTGACTGCTAAAGCTTGAGACACCCTTCTTATCTTTCTGACTGCTTGGTAGATAGTACACTACCTAGAAAGTTTAACCCTTCTGTATAGATCCTTCCTATAAATTTATTTCATTAGGACTCCTTAATAATCCCCATTTCATTATGCATTAAATATCATGAAATCACAGTTTGCCTCATCATCTGACAACTGTTTAATTCTTCCTTTTGACTATTCTAAACATGAGATGTGCAAGCATCTACTAGGTTTGGAGGCCAATCATTCTTCAAAGATTCTAGACTATGCCCTGCACGTTGTCATTTCTGACACCTACCTTACACAACTAGGCCCACCATGTCCCAGATAAACAAATAAGCCTTCTTGAGCTGAGGTATTTAAAAACTCCCTGCCTAAACCACAAAGGCATCCTTGAGAAATGTTGGCATACCAGGCATTCAGTATCACACTTACAGACAGAAAACATATACAGATATTACAGAAAACACAACTATAAGAATGGGTCATTCAATTGGCAGGCCAAGCCCCTTAAGGCAGCAAAGCTGAGACAGTGTATCTGGTAACTTCTGTGTCATATGTGACTCCATAGTTAGACATACAGTAGCCCCAAAGTTAGAGTGGTGAATAGCTGCATCTCTGATGTCGGCATCTGCTGAGTCACTGAGATATAGATCCTTGGATCATATGAAGAGGGATATAATGGAGCTCTCAGTATACACTTCTTAAATTGGTGGGAACTAGTATTGAGCCATATCCTACCATCATCTAAAATAATGCTACGATACAAACAAAAGATAAACAACTTCAGTAACTATTAGTGTCATTCTAAGGGGATCCAATATAAATCAGCCTAGGGGGAGATAATCAAAAACCTTGGCTGATGTGCTAGGGATGGCCTACTCCTTTGTCCTTATGGCTTCAGTATATTGGCCAGGACCTTTTCCTCACTCAGCACCTTTTTAAGGCAATGTCACTCTCTTCAAATTGCCTACATAGTAAGTCAAAATCAAAATTATATGATGGTAGCACTGTTCAATGTTAGAATCCTAAACAAGAAGATGCATTCATTACAGGCATTCTTAACTCTTGAAAATATAGATATCTATGTAGTTACTGAAGCATGGTTTCAGAACAGTAATAGAACCCCCATAGTGCAGGGTTCACTGCCCACTTCTCTTTCAGATCCAGTGTGGAAATTTGCAGTGTTAATGGAGGGTAATGTCTGTATTCATAAAAAGCCATATTACCTACAGAATCTTAAGGTCCTTTCATGGTAAACAGCCATCTGTATTTTATCAGTGCTAATTACTGTACACCCTTCCAAGTTACCTAAAACCCTGAAACATATCTAAGCAAATTTCCATCCCTTCTTGTTGAACATAGCACTATTCTCTTTAGAGAAATCTATCATCCCTCTTTTAACTTATACCACCACAAATATATACACACAAAGATTCCTAGATTTTAATAATGCTATCTCCCTGGGTGGACTGGTTCAAGTCCCAAGTAGGTGTTCAAAAACACTGGACAAGGTTCTTATCAATATAGTCACCCTTTACTCAACACGTATAGTTAGCACGTCACTGTTCGAATCTGACCAACATTTAACATTCACTATTAGAGTAACACTTGACTTACCCTTAAAACCATCTGTCTTTAGAGACTACTCTGAAGAAAACCTAATCAGATTAACTGATGGCCTAGTGAAATTTAAAGTCCTCCTCACCACAATGACGCAGTCTCACATGTTGCCACTTTTGTGGGCAATTTCTATGCTCACCTCAAAGCATGCATTGAAAAATCCATTCCTATAACACAAAAATACAATGCCAAATCTCTAAATAAAGAAGAAAAAGTGTAACCTGTCACTGCTATCTGTCTGGCCATTAAATTGCTAAACATGTTTATAACTTGTAAGACTATTTTTTTGATAAGTGTATATTAACAATGTATATAATTTTTATGCTATGTTTACAAAAATCTACCATCTTATGTTTACTAAAAATTCCTCTATGTGATAATTATCTGTACATTTTTTTTTTGTAATCTGTCTCTGCTATTTGTCTGGCCACTAAAATGATAACTGTGTATACAACTTTGTAAGCTAATCCCCAGGATTCACTAATCTTCTGTGTAAGACTAAATTAGTTTTACATGGAAGGCCCAGTCTAAGAGTAAGATGGCACCGCGCCATGCATATTAATGAGGGTGTGCTGCCTCAACTCTTAAACTAACACGGAGCGTGGACGAGTGTAGGGGGAGTGTCGGACTGCCGATCAGTCCAAAAATCCACGCCCATGCAAGTTTGAAACATGGGAAATGTCTAGTTACATGAGCGAGTGCATTCACATGTGTACATTCTAACACTAAACTCCCCCATATAGTAAACCCCATACAAATACCAAAAGTAAAATATTTTTTTTTTCATTTACGATATAGCTGCCCATATTTGCGCGTGTTTGCGTGGGTTTGCCCATTGCTTAGCTACAGTTAGCAGTTTAGACACCAAAGAGGATAATAAGAAAAATATATGCAAATTAAATGCAATAGCGATAGCATAATGGTTAGAGCCTTTGCACAAAGAGGAGGCATTCCCGATTCAAGTCCCACCACTACACTTTTCATTTTCTGTTGGAAATCTGTATACAAAAATATTTCCTGACAAGTATTATTTAAAGTATTGTAAAAAGTATTGAAATGTTATATGTTGTAGTGAACTAATTATATATATATATATATATATATATATATATATATATATTTAGGAAGGTGAAATGGTTATGCATACTGATGCATGAGTAAATTATTTTAAGTAATGTAAAGCACTGCTAAGCATATTTTACCAGTATTGAGCATATTTATATTTAATTGCTCGTAGCTGAGCACTGCGTTAACTAGCGCAATGTTTTGCGGGGAGCTGCGCATCGCACAAACTAGCACAAACAGAACATGTTTGCGCGGAGCTGCACACCGCTCTAACCAGTGCAACGTTGGGCGACGTCAGGCAACGTCAAGCAACGCTGAGCAACATCGGGCAAAGTTGAGCAAAGTTGGCTAAACACGGCCACACCTCCTTCACTGTACCTTAACCATTGAGGTCTGGCCAGTAGGAAAATAAAAAACAGTGACAGGGCTCGAACTCAGGATACTGTGCACTATAGTCACAGTACATAACCACTAAGCCATGACAGCATTTCATAACCATGCACTTTCAACAGACACATATCTATCAAAGGAATATTAAACATTGCTAACATCAGTTAAGCAGGTGTGCCTACAGCTGATTTTTTTCCAAACTGGCCAATCACAAATAAGTGTGGAAAATGAGGCATATTTAAGCTCCACAGGCAGGAATACTTGCCATAACTGGTTGTAGCTCCCTTCTGCAGTCAGCATGGCCAGGGTTGGAGAAGGCACTCGATTTTGAGCACAACATTAGGGCATTGAGGAGACCAAAGTAATGGTTTGGCTCCTTGTCCACAATTATGAGGAAAGACTTCTGTAGGGCCAGTACCAGGGCACCCAATACAAAACAGAGGCCTGGAACTGTCTAGCTCATGATCTCACCAGTGCCACTGGCGTTCCTCAGACTGGTGAGCAGGTCAGGCACCATTGCTCTGACCTGAAGTGTCGCAAGGAGGATCAACTGGACCAGTGGATCCAGGAGGCCCATGGGTTGGCAAATTCCACAGTAATGAGTAAGTAGCCATTGTATTAAGTATTTAAGAATTGCTATTCTTGTCTATACTATGGATAGGTAAGTCTCATTATCACTGCATTTACTTCACAGCTGCAGGTGTCCGGGCTATGAATCAGCAAACCCATGAAGATAGGCTGCAAATGCTGCATCACCAGGCAGGTTAGTAATTATTCTGCATGTACTTTTATATAAAATAAATGAGAGAGCCTTCAAAAAAGTGTTTTAACCCAATAAATAAAGGTATAATAATTCTTTAATAATTATTCTGCATGCACTGTTATATAAAATAAATGAGAGAGCCTTCAAAAATGTGTTTTAACCCAATAAATAAAGGTGTAATAATTCTTTAATAAAGGTATAATTCCTGAAGTGTGTCTGTGTGATTTTCTTTGATATGTTGTTGTACTGTTTCATTTTAGAAATAGTACTGTTGTATTAAGCAGTGTTAGCCCACACTTGGGTATGTATATATATAAAGTGGATGAAGGAAGTTCCAGTAGCTTTTATGCATATTTATAGCCCTTAACTGTTGGTTCATGCCCAGCATGTACAGGTTAATCTGGCACATGAGTAGCTTGGTATTGTGTTCCCCAGAAATGTCAGTGTGCTGCCAGAAATGTAGGGAGCTGTTAACATATAACTGATAATTTCACCTGAATATATCTAGATAATTATATGAAAGTAGAGCTGTCAGTGTACCATCACAGCAGTAGTGTGTGTGTGAGCAACTCTCAAAATATGTAGCAGTAACATCTGCATCCTGGACAGTTTGTATGTCAGATACAGCTCATGTATATAATGATCTAGCAAAATCCAATTGCACAATAGAAGGACATTGGGTAGTGTAATAATACATGTAAGGGACATATAACTGCAGTTAATAGGAATGTAGTGTAAACTAGAAGGATATATAAGTTAATTGAGGTATCTTTTCTACCCTACTGTATGTGCATAAAAAATGCAGTTTCACACCTCAATGGGTATGTCTAATCTCAAATCATTTGTTGGGACATATGTCCTATTGGTTTATAAATATTTGCATTCATTTCTATGCATGTGCCCTGTTCAAATACCACAATATTGTTGCCATCAATTAAACCTGCATGCTGTTGTAATGTTCACTATTGTTCTATATATGCATGTGTTATGCTTGCTTTTCAACTGTTGAAACTCTGGTGTGTTGGGTTAATGGGAATACTTCTGCATGCTGTTATAACTAACTGGGAATGCTGTTGACTGCTACTAACCCATATCTTTATTAAATTCTCCAAAACATAGTTTGTATGGGAAGGCCGGTCCCAGTGGACCCACCTGTCCCACCTCAGCTGGCCATGGCACCTGGCACCAGCAGGTCTGGTGCCCAGCCTGGGACCTCCTCCTCCATTGGCCCTGTGCCACCTTTGGGTGGAAGCACTGCAGAGGATGGGGCTCAGCCCCCCCATGCAAGCGTGGGCAGAGGAGGGCCACCTATTACCCTACGAACGGTCCGGGCTGTGGTGCGTTGAGAGATCGTGCGTTCTGTTGCAGAACCTCTATGCCAGCTTGAGGCACGAGTGGCGCAACTTCTGGGTCAGCCTGCCCCTCCTACACAGCCCCCAGCACAGCCACCCTCTGGGCTGTGAAGGTGCAGTGGTGACTGCCCATGTGTGGGGACCTAAGTTTTACTGTTGCCATCTGTGGGCTCATGGGCTTGCGATTTCCAACCATCCCTCCCCGTCAATGGTGTTCACCCAGCACATGTGTCATATTCCGCCCCTGTATGTGTCTTGTTTGTCATGTCTGTTTACCTCCCCAACCTACCTCCCCAAATATACCTACTTCCCCTACCCCACATTCCACTCTCACCTGAAAAAAAAGGGCAAACTGCTCCCAAAAAAAAAAATTACGCCCCATACATAGCTGCCCATTTTGAACACATGTCCCCTGGACACATACAATGTAATTTAATTGGCATTACAACATACTTTGTTGTCCTCACCCCTCTCTCAGGGGTTGAAGGTTTCATATTTACCTCCACATTTATTCCATAGGCACAGCTGTTGCTGTTAAAGAAATGGGCAGCTATAGACCTTCCCTACACCCGTCCTGCACATCCTGAGCTATTTTCCCTACTGTCTTTCCCTCTTTGTGCCCCTTTTTCACCACTTTCCTATCTCCCCATTTTCTTTTCTTTCAAAGAAATGAGCACGGGGGTTAGCAGGAGTAAGCACTATTAAGCAGTAGTTAGCGGGTTTACATGAGTGTGCGCTTGTTTGTGCTTAGCTAAGCATTGCTAAGCATCACGCAAACCTATGCAAACCCGATTACAGCTGCTTAAAAGTGCCTTAGTCACTCTGTATGTGAGGGCCCTTGTTCTGCTCAGCAGCAAAATAAAACACCTCAGTCAGTCTCGAACCCGGGACCTTGTACACACTACACTGTATGAAGTACCACTAAGCCACCGTAGACATACAAGTTGGTGCTGAAATAAATATATCATGCATCAGAATGAGTGAATGCAAAGGAAAAATAGAAACCCCACACAGTATTACAGCAGTACAAACACTGGCATATCTGTTTAGGGCAGAGGCCATACCTCCCAATTGTCCCTAATTTTCAGGGATGTCCCTGATTTTGAAACAAACTTTAGCTCTGTCCCTCTGAATCCCTCCAAAAACTACTGACTTTGGGCAGAAAGGTGGTGAATTACACGTAATTAGTAATGATAATAATTAAGAGTTAGACACTTCTTTTACTTCAGAAAAGGTGTATTAATCCATATGCTCTGGTTCTCTCAAAGTCTCATCTTAATGGCACTAATATTTTAAAGGTGTCCCTGACTTTTTCTCTACTTTTGCCTGAGTCTGTTCAAATATGTACCTGTGTGTTTGAGAGGTCTGGCAGAGGCAGAAACATAGAGGCATAGCAGCCTTTCTGCTGTTACACACTGTGCAAATAGCTTTGGAAGGAGTTCCGGAAGCATACCCTTATGTAGGAATACAACACTGAAATACAAAAGGATGTAGCCATGTACTGTTAGCAACCAACTGTAAGAATGCCATTGGTCTAGTGCTGAAAAGACGTGTGTGGTGCACAGACAAAGAATAACAGGCTAATCTCTGGCTACCATGTGGATAGGTCCACAGTTGGGAGTTAGGCAGACAGACTACTTGCCTTGATAAACTAACATGTACACAGCAACCCTGTAAGTCCAACAAGATAAAATTCACACAATAATACGTACCCTACCCAAATGTAGAATATACCTGTGTGTGCAGGGTCTACCAAGGATGTAGGTAAGCATACTCACAGTACTGAAATGCGTCCAGTTTTCTTGAGCAGCTTGTGCTAATGTCAACACTAAAAATGTACAAACTGTTTAGAACTGAGTAAATGAATATTCACAGTATAGTAGTTCTCAAACAATTCTTGTGCCAAAGGAATACATCTCAATAACTAGCTTTTATGGCAGTTAATTGTAAAATTTGAAAAGAAAGTACATCCTCCCATGTATCTTGGGTTAGCATTTTGAGGGGTGAGTACATTTCTACACTGACAAGTGTGTACTGGAAGCAGCAACATTTAGGTCTGAGTACAAAATGTAAATCACTGGCTACACCCCTGGCTTCTGATATACGAACTATACCAACCTTCTGTCTTAAACAATGATGTCCACAGCAAACAAGGATGATCTCCATCTTGGAAAGCTGAAAGGGCCACGCCTACCTGAGTTAGCAATTTATAGTACTGGGTTGCTATGAAAGTGATTACTGCAATTACTACACAGCAGGCTGCATGCAGTTAGCAAATGGTGGCCACTAATTGGTGCAGAGGCCATCACATGCTCATGTGCAAATACCTACAAAAGCAGGCTGCAATCGCTGCCAACAAACTCAATCACTCTATTGCAGAGACTGACAGAGAGAGAGAGACAGAGAGAGAGAGAGAGAGAGAGAGAGAGAGAGAGACAGAGAAAAGGAAAAGGAAAAAGAAAAATAAATAATACCAAATCATACAAAGGAAAGGTATGTGACACATATGTATCTACTGGCATGTAGTACATGTTTTTGAAGAGTACTCTACATAATGTGAACAATTCATAGTTGGCAGCAGTACTTATCTATGCACAGATGTCCTGCTTAACTACTGCTATGGACAATACAGTGTGTACCTGTGGGCAGTGGGACATACCTGTGAAATGTGTAGCTCAGCATTAAATGTCAAAAATCTGATCCATGTTATCTGTGTTCTGTACAGTAGTGTGGCCAATGGCTGTTGGGGGGATTAGTGCTGCCATTATATAAACATGGGTGTGACAGAGCAACACATGCATGATAGTCATATTAAAGTGTAGCTTAGCATTGGCAACTGCTGTAGCAGTCTAGTATGCTTATCTAGCATTTGTAGCTATATATACCCCCTCTAATGTTAGTGTGTGTTCACATGGGACACCTATTCGTGTTACAGCAAGGCCCAACAGTTCAGCTGTGAGGTCCAGGGACTTATAACAGTGTGGACCTTGTGTGTGTATGCCACACACATACAGAGAAATATATATGTGTCATATATATTCACATCTGTATATGTGCATAGAGCAGGGGACATATTGCAACTGTTTGTGAAGGGTGGAGATATATATGTTGGTGAAGGTTAGTATGCGCATATTTGTATGTAGATTTTAGTGTGTGATGAACAAGACAGCATACAGTGCTGGTATATGACAGGTGGTGTTTAAACAGTATGGGTGGTTTGTTCAGTTTGCAATGTTGAAGCCAGTGAGGTCTGGTAAAGCTACCTGGGTTCTGAACACTTTCAATGCATTTATCACAAGACTGTGCAATATGATTACATTACTGCACACCTCACATCCTTTGTATAATTGATATTCCCACTATGAAAGGTGAAATGTATATGTGCCTACATATATATGTATATGTACACCAATGGATCAATGGATGTGTATATGTATATATACATATCTATATATCTATATATATATATATATATATATATATATATATATATATATATATATATATATACACAGAGAGAGAGAGAGTGAGAGAGTCATATATACCCATACAGACCTACATCTACTTGTTGCGATAGATTCTCTGTACTGTTGACTGACTGTGATGGCCAATGTGTTTGTGAATACATCAAAGATATGTATTTGTGGGATAGCTTAGTTGGAAACTGTTTATGTCATGGTATTATGGGTAACCACAAAAACTGCTTTCAAACAAGTCAGACCAAAAAGTACACAATGAGGAACCTTGTTTGCAGACAGAAACGCCTCCGAGTCAAAAAGCTTCTTAACGCTTTTATTTTGAACAAACCAAAAGAGCGTTTTCGCCACAGACCACTGCAGCTTCTTCAGAGAAACAAGTTAGACAAAAAACACTCACTTTAAACATACTACATCAGGAAATGACATATTCCTGTTTCCTGTTACCGAACAGTTGTATTTAAAAACACATACAAAGTGCTAAAAAGTTAAAGGCATCCCACATTTAGAATCATTTTTAAAAGTAGCACACAACAATAAGAAATGGATTCAGTTATATGAAAAAAGATCTCAGCGACTTAACAATAATATGGATGACAAAAAACAGATGTCATTACTATTTAAAATAAACTACTATACAAAATATGCAAGTAGATCTATCAAAAAGTATACTCTGATACTCACTTAAAACATTAAGAACAAATTTGCCTTGTATGAGGTGTGTATAAGGGATAAATACTGCTCATATTTGCTAAGGCTTAGTTTATTAAACATTCTGTTTGTGCTGTAACCATGCAGGACTAAGGAGAAAAGAGAAGAAGGGGGGGGGGAAGGGGAAAGAAAAGGGAAGAGTATCCTTTGCCCTGCGGAAAACACGTGCGACCTAAAAGATTCAGCACGTGAGAATCCATTGTGTCTTCCTACTAAGACCACTAAGACTAGGTTATAAACCTGACTGTTAGGTTAAGCAAGCCCTGAATAGTAGACGGTCAAGTCAACTAGCTAGACCCAATGTGTTAGTGCAAGGTACTGAAAACAAACAAGACTGCCAAGTCATCCAATATGTGTTGCCTGATATACGGGTCAGACCTAAAGTCAGAGAAAACTATATAGTAACAGTAGGTTTTTCCTGAAATAACTTTTTAATTTAAGAACTGGGGCAATGTTGCAGTTAGTGTTAAGGCCAGGGAGACAGAAAGCGTCCAAGCGCAACTGCCAATCCAGCTCACAATTTTCTAGTATTAAAGATACAGGGCCCCCTCTGATTTTTAAGGGTACATGGTCTATAGCCATAAAGCTAAAGCTATGTCCTGGGAACAATGCAATATGTTTGGCCAGTGCGTTGTCATCTTTACATGTCCTAATTGCATACAAGTGCTCATACATCCTATCTCGCAGTCTCCTGTCGGTTTTTCCGATGTAGAACCCAGAGCAGCAGTTGCACATAGCAATGTATATAACTGATTTGCTCTCACAATTAAGTGCATGCTTGATGACAAACTTCCTGTCCCTAACAAGGAATGTCTCCTGTTTTCGGACATTGTTACAGAAGTTACAGAATTCACATCTGGACATTCCTTTTCTTTTATAAAACTATGCTGTTGGATATCCCTTTGTAATAGTTCCTTCAAATTTTTAGATCGTTTAAAAATAAATCTGGGTTCGTCTCCCAATTTTCCTGCTAGTGATGGGTTTGAGGATATCAACCTCCAATTCTTACGGATGATGTCCAGAATTGCTTCTGAATTAGTACTAAAAATAGTGACGAAGCTCAAAGATAAATCTGTGTTTGATTCTCTGCGGTCAACATTGCTACCTATTAGACCACTTATAGGCACCTCATCTGTGAAACTACTAACTACACTGGAGGAGACCTTTTGTTTAGTCAATAAAGGGGTGTAGAAGCCTCTAGTTCTTTTAAGAGTAACTTCCTCAATAAGTTCACAAACCATTTTCTCAGGATAGCCACGGTTAGTGAACATTTCCTTCAGAAATGAACATTCCTTAACAAAATCCACAAGGGTGCTGCACATTCTTCCTGCCCTCACCAGCTGTCCCTTCACTATAGATCTTTTCTGTTTGTGAGGGTGAAAGCTGGTGAAGTGCAGGAAAGAATTGCAGTATGTGGCTTTCCTAAAGACGGTGGACCTGAAGCACTGATGACAAATATCCTTCGTAAGTTTGACATCTAAATAATCCAGCTCGGTGGTAGAAAATTTAAAAGTGAACTTCAGGAACTCAGTGGAATTACTGATATTATCCACTAAGTTTTTCGCTTCCAATTCTGACCCCTGAACAGGAGGAACATGTCGTCAAGGTAGCGGTGTAGAAGGTAACAGGGGCCATAATACCAGGGAGATCAGCCAAGATGTTTGCTTCCCAGTACCCCATTACATAGTTTGCCACACCTGCTCCACATGGGGAGCCCATGGCCACCCCCGCTTCTGTAAATAGAAGTCACCGTCAAATAGGAAGTAGTTACTGGTTAGTACTATTTCAAGTAATTCCATAACCAGTTCGACCTCCAATCTGGACGCCCCAAAATTTTGTAACATTGACCCTGTCCATTCAACCGCCTCTAAGTGCGGTATGCACGATAGAGGTCAATGACATCAATAGTTAACAAGTTGTCATCTTCATTGAATGGCAGTTTGTTTATGTTGTCCAAAATGTCCATGAGTCCTTACACACACTTGGAATGTACTTAACGTATTTGTCCAAGATGTGTGTGATTAGTTTGGAACATGGGTAAGTGATAGAGGATCTACTGTCAATTAAAGCTCTCATAGGGGGGTCAGTAACACTTTTATGGATTTTAGGGATCCCAAACATAACGGGATCTTGGAAGACATGATGTCAATATAATTATATGTCTTGATATCAATTTTCCCCGTTAAGAAAAGGTCCCTAAAATATCCCCTGATCCTTTGTGTGGTACCGTTAACTTCATTTCTTGAAGCTTTTGTGTAGGCATCACTATCCAGGAGGGAAGTCATTTTCTCATTATAGGTGACATTATGAAAAATCACCAAGCCTCCTCCCTTGTCCGGTTTTAACACCCGTATAGGTAACTGACTAAGTTCATCCAGTAATAAGCGTTGTTCTTTAGAAATATTGGGAGTTGTAGGCCTATTATATTCATTATATTTGTTACCCAAAAATCTAAAATCAAATTCACACATGTTCTCAAACAATTCCAACGTAGAATGTAATGGAGGATTAAAAACACTGGGCAGTTTTGGAAATCCTACATTGGGGATGGCGTTTACTTCACCATGATTCACAGCCTCTGTTTCATGATTGAACAGTAACTTAAGATTCATTTTTCTTACAAAACACTTTAGTTCAATAATTTCTTTAGCAACATTCCCATAGGAAGTTGGAACAAAAGTGTTTCCAAAAGCTAACAATTCTATCAATTGTTGGTCCAAAATAATGTCAGAAAAATTGTAAATGGTAAAGTCGCCATTCGTGTTAGTGAGAATGACAGGGGGCCCACCATAAGAAGGTGAGCTAGAGGCATCAGCGTCGACTATACTAGAACTATCTGCCACCAAGAAGTTAGGTATGGGGTCAAGCGGGGGCAAGTTTGTTACCGTTCTGTTCCTGTAAGACTTCTTGCTGCGTTGCCCTAAAAAATTTTTGTTGTTACTATTCCCTGCATTATAAGTGTTGTGCCCCCTGTTGTCATTGTAACCTTTGTCACTTCTCTCGTGGCTTCCCTTATCCTTAGCAAAGCCCTTAATTCTGTTACTCCTTCTAGGTGTTGGGGTGGCATGAACATTCCCAGAGTCTTCTTCATCAAGGTCTTCTACCCCGTCCTCATCCTCACCTAATGTTTGGACCGGATATTCATTATTACTACTTATACGAACATGTCTGGTCCCTTTAAGGTTAGGGTAAGCAGCATTTTTACCATAAGCCTCTCTGTCCCTACTCAATTTTTTACTCTTGTTTCCCTTTAGTTTAAGTAGCAGAGTATCAATACTGGACAAAATCCATCCGTAATCGAACTGGTACCTATTAAAATCTAAATGTTGCTTAATTTCATTGTCTAAATCATTAATTTCTTTTAATACAACATCAACATTTGCACCATAGTGCTTAATAATAATATTCATTAACTCAGCACCATGTTTTTGAAAAAGAGCCTCCAGGTCAATCAAGAAGTCATGGTCTGAAATTAAACCAGAAGGCGTAAAATTATTCCGAAGCCTTTTGGTACAATATTTTCATTAATGCATTGCTTGAAGTAAGCAGACTCAAGCTGCAGTTTTTAATTTTAATAATTTAGAGTCAAAATCTTAAGCTTTTCTGATAAGCATAAGCCATCATTGTTTGCGACAGTACCTGTGTTTATTCCTTGCTCGGTGAAAAGCAAGTTAGTAGTGTCCAAAAGCCAGCCACCGAGGTCTGGAATTCTATTATTAGACCCTGTAGGTGTATTGTCATTACTGGAACCAGCAACTGCTCCATTCCGAGCAGTTGTTTGGACGGTGGTACGTTCGTTAGAAGCCACTGCAGCGCATTTAACCAGTCCGTCTTATTGCTTCAAGGCCACTCGGACTTAAACCGGAAAGCTGTAATCCAGGTCCTTGGCTCATTCCTGTGCCAAGAACATCGGCAGGTGACATAGTCCGAGGGTTAGGTTGCGCTGCTGGGATCCAGTCTTCATTTGGGCCCTGGCTGTGCTCTATTGTCAAACCATTCCGGCTCGGACCATTTCTCAGTGCATGGAAGGAAGCTTGCATCGTATCCATCCTCGAGTTCATGTCATCCAATCTAGCTGATAGACCTGCTATCAGCGAAGTTAAGTCAGTGTCCTTAGCAGTGCTGCCAGTTGCCATTAACTCAACTGTTAGTCAACTGCTAACAACTACCGGTAAACAAGATAAAACACGAAAGGCTGCAAAGCTGCAAACCAACAGGAATCCTCCTACGAAAAACCACAAAAACTGCTTTCAAACAAGTCAGACCAAAAAGTACACAATGAGGAACCTTGTTTGCAGACAGAAACGCCTCCGAGTCAAAAAGCTTCTTAACGCTTTTATTTTGAACAAACCAAAAGAGCGTTTTCACCACAGACCACTGCAGCTTCTTCAGAGAAACAAGTTAGACAAGAAACACTCACTTTAAAAATACTACATCAGGAAATGACATATTCCTGTTTCCTGTTACCGAACAGTTGTATTTAAAACACATACAAAGTGCTAAAAAGTTAAAGGCATCCCACATTTAGAATCATTTTTAAAAGTAGCACACAACAATAAGAAATGAATTCAATTATATGAAAAAAGATCTCAGCGACTTAACAATAATATGGATGACAAAAAACAGATGTCATTACTATTTAAAATAAACTACTATACAAAATATGTAAGTAGATCTATCAAAAAGTATACTCTGATACTCACTTAAAACATTAAGAACAAATTTGCCTTGTATGAGGTGTGTATAAGGGATAAATACTGCTCATATTTGCTAAGGCTTAGTTTATTAAACATTCTGTTTGTGCTGTAACCATGCAGGACTAAGGAGAAAAGAGAAGAAGGGGGGGGGGGAAGGGGAAAGAAAAGGGAAAAGTATCCTTTGCCCTGCGGAAAACACGTGCGACCTAAAAGATTCAGCACGTGAGAATCCATTGTGTCTTCCTACTAAGACCACTAAGACTAGGTTATAAACCTGACTGTTAGGTAATAGTAATGACATCTGTTTTTTGTCATCCATATTATTGTTAAGTCGCTGAGATCTTTTTTCATATAATTGAATCCATTTCTTATTGTTGTGTGCTACTTTTAAAAATGATTCTAAATGTGGGATGCCTTTAACTTTTTAGCACTTTGTATGTGTTTTTAAATACAACTGTTCGGTAACAGGAAACAGGAATATGTCATTTCCTGATGTAGTATTTTTAAAGTGAGTGTTTTTTGTCTAACTTGTTTCTCTGAAGAAGCTGCAGTGGTCTGTGGCTAAAACGCCTTTTGGTTTGTTCAAAATAAAAGCGTTAAGAAGCTTTTTGACTCGAGGCGTTCTGTCTGCAAACAAGGTTCCTCATTGTGTACTTTTTGGTCTGACTTGTTTGAAAGCAGTTTTTGTGGTTTTTCGTAGGAGGATTCCTGTTGGTTTGCAGCTTTGCAGCCTTTCGTGTTTTATCTTGTTTACCGGTAGTTGTTAGCAGTTGACTAACAGTTGAGTTAATGGCAACTGGCAGCACTGCTATGGACACTGACTTAACTTCGCTGATAACAGGTCTATCAGCTAGATTGGATGACATGAACTCGAGGATGGATACGATGCAAGCTTCCTTCCATGCACTGAGAAATGGTCTGAGCCGGAATGGTTTGACAATAGAGCACAGCCAGGGCCCAAATGAAGACTGGATCCCAGCAGCGCAACCTAACCCTCGGACTATGTCACCTGCCGATGTTCTTGGCACAGGAATGAGCCAAGGACCTGGATTACAGCTTTCCGGTTTAAGTCCGAGTGGCCTTGAAGCAATAAGACGGACTGGTTCGTACGCTGCAGTGGCTTCTAATGAACGTACCACCGTCCAAACAACTGCTCGGAATGGAGCAGTTGCTGGTTCCAGTAATGACAATACACCTACAGGGTCTAATAATAGAATTCCAGACCTCGGTGGCTGGCTTTTGGACACTACTAACTTGCTTTTCACCGAGCAAGGAATAAACACAGGTACTGTCGCAAACAATGATGGCTTATGCTTATCGAAAAGCTTAAGATTTTTGACTCTAAATTATTAAAATTAAAAAAACTGCAGCTTGAGTCTGCTTACTTCAAGCAATGCATTAATGAAAATATTGTACCAAAAGGCTTGCGGAATAATTTTACGCCTTCTGGTTTAATTTCAGACCATGACTTCTTGATTGACCTGGAGGCTCTTTTTCAAAACATGGTGCTGAGTTAATGAATGTTATTATTAAGCACTATGGTGCAAATGTTGATGTTGTATTAAAAGAAATTAATGATTTAGACAATGAAATTAAGCAACATTTAGATTTTAATAGGTACCAGTTCGACACGGACGGATTTTGTCCAGTATTGATACTCTGCTACTTAAACTAAAGGGAAATAAGAGTAAAAAATTGAGTAGGGACAGAGAGGCTTATGGTAAAAATGCTGCTTACCCTAACCTTAATGGGACCAGACATGTTCGTATAAGTAGTAATAATGAATATCCGGTCCAAACATTAGGTGAGGATGAGGACGGGGTAGAAGACCTTGATGAAGAAGACTCTGGGAATGTTCATGCCACCCCAACACCTAGAAGGAGTAACAGAATTAAGGGCTTTGCTAAGGATAAGGGAAGCCACGAGAGAAGTGACAAAGGTTACAATGACAACAGGGGCACAACACTTATAATGCAGGGAATAGTAACAACAAAAATTTTTTAGGGCAACGCAGCAAGAAGTCTTACAGGAACAGAACGAAGTAACAAACTTGCCCCCGCTTGACCCCATACCTAACTTCTTGGTGGCAGATAGTTCTAGTATAGTCGACGCTGATGCCTCTAGCTCACCTTCTTATGGTGGGCCCCCTGTCATTCTCACTAACACGAATGGCGACTTTACCATTTACAATTTTTCTGACATTATTTTGGACCAACAATTGATAGAATTGTTAGCTTTTGGAAACACTTTTGTTCCAACTTCCTATGGGAATGTTGCTAAAGAAATTATTGAACTAAAGTGTTTTGTAAGAAAAATGAATCTTAAGTTACTGTTCAATCATGAAACAGAGGCTGTGAATCATGGTGAAGTAAACGCCATCCCCAATGTAGGACTTCCAAAACTGCCCAATGTTTTTAATCCTCCATTACATTCTACGTTGGAATTGTTTGAGAACATGTGTGAATTTGATTTTAGATTTTTGGGTAACAAATATAATGAATATAATAGGCCTACAACTCCCAATATTTCTAAAGAACAACGCTTATTACTGGATGAACTTAGTCAGTTACCTATACGGTGTTAAAACCGACAAGGGAGGAGGCTTGGTGATTTTTCATAATGTCACCTATAATGAGAAAATGACTTCCCTCCTGGATAGTGATGCCTACACAAAAGCTTCAAGAAATGAAGTTAACGGTACCACACAAAGGATCAGGGGATATTTTAGGGACCTTTTCTTTACAGGGAAAATTGATATCAAGACATATAATTATATTGACATCATGTCTTCCAAGATCCCCGTTATGTTTGGGATCCCTAAAATCCATAAAAGTATTTCTGACCCCCCTATGAGAGCTTTAATTGACAGTAGATCCTCTATCACTTACCCATGTTCCAAACTAATCACACACATCTTGGACAAATACGTTAAGTACATTCCAAGTGTGTGTAAGGACTCATGGACATTTTTGGACAACATAAACAAACTGCCATTCAATGAAGATGACAACTTGTTAACTATTGATGTCATTGACCTCTATACGTGCATACCGCACTTAGAGGCGGTTGAATGGACAGGGTCAATGTTACAAAATTTTGGGGCCCAGATTGGAGGTCGAACTGGTTATGGAATTACTTGAAATAGTACTAACCAGTAACTACTTCCTATTTGACGGTGACTTCTATTTACAGAAACGGGTGGCCATGGCTCCCATGTGGAGCAGGTGTGGCAAACTATGTAATGGGGTACTGGAAGCAAACATCTTGGCTGATCTCCTGGTATTATGGCCCCTGTTACCTTCTACACCCGCTACCTTGACGACATGTTCCTCCTGTTCAGGGGTCAGAATTGGAAGCGAAAAACTTAGTGGATAATATCAGTAATTCCACTGAGTTCCTGAAGTTCACTTTTAAATTTTCTACCACCGAGCTGGATTATTTAGATGTCAAACTTACGAAGGATATTTGTCATCAGTGCTTCAGGTCCACCGCCTTTAGAAAGTTACATACTGTAATTCTTTCTGCACTTCACCAGCTTTCACCCTCACAAACAGAAAAGATCTATAGTGAAGGGACAGCTGGTGAGGGCAGGAAGAATGTGCAGCACCCTTGTGGATTTTGTTAAGGAATGTTCATTTCTGAAGGAAATGTTCACTAACCGTGGCTATCCTGAGAAAATGGTTTGTGAACTTATTGAGGAAGTTACTCTTAAAAGAACTAGAGGCTTCTACACCCTTTATTGACTAAACAAAAGGTCTCCTCCAGTGTAGTTAGTAGTTTCACAGATGAGGTGCCTATAAGTGGTCTAATAGGTAGCAATGTTGACCGCAGAGAATCAAACACAGATTTATCTTTGAGCTTCGCCACTATTTTTAGTACTAATTCAGAAGCAATTCTGGACATCATCCGTAAGAATTGGAGGTTGATATCCTCAAACCCATCACTAGCAGGAAAATTGGGAGACGAACCCAGATTTATTTTAAACGATCTAAAAATTTGAAGGAACTATTACAAAGGGATATCCAACAGCATAGTTTTTATAAAAGGAAAGGAATGTCCAGATGTGGATTCTGTAACTTCTGTAACAATGTCCGAACAGGGAGACATTCCTTGTTAGGGACAGGAAGTTTGTCATCAAGCATGCACTTAATTGTGAGAGCAAATCAGTTATATACATTGCTATGTGCAACTGCTGCTCTGGGTTCTACATCGGAAAACCGACAGGAGACTGTAGATAGGATGTATGAGCACTTGTATGCAATTAGGACATGTAAAGATGACAACGCACTGGCCAAACATATTGCATTGTTCCCAGGACATAGCTTTAGCTTTATGGCTATAGACCATGTACCCTTAAAAATCAGAGGGGGCCCTGTATCTTTAATACTAGAAAATTGTGAGCTGGATAGGCAGTTGCGCTTGGACGCTTTCTGTCTCCCTGGCCTTAACACTAACTGCAACATTGCCCCAGTTCTTAAATTAAAAAGTTATTTCAGGTAAAACCTACTGTTACTATATAGTTTTCTCTGACTTTAGGTCTGACCCGTATATCAGGCAACACATATTGGATGACTTGGCAGTCTTGTTTGTTTTCAGTACCTTGCACTAACACATTGGGTCTAGCTAGTTGACTTGAACGGCTACTATTCAGGGCTTGCTTAACCTAACAGTCAGGTTTATAACCTAGTCTTAGTGGTCTTAGTAGGAAGACACAATGGATTCTCACGTGCTGAATCTTTTAGGTCGCGACGTGTTTTCCTCGCAGGGCAAAGGATACTTTTCCCTTTCCTTTCCCCCCTTCTTCTCTTTTCTCCTTAGTCCTGCATGGTTACAGCACAAACAGAATGTTTAATAAACTAAGCCTTAGCAAATATGAGCAGAATTTATCCCTTATACACACCTCATACAAGGCAAATTTGTTCTTAATGTTTTAAGTGAGTATCAGAGTATACTTTTTGATAGATCTACTTACATATTTTGTATAGTAGTTTATTTTAAATAGTAATGACATCTGTTTTTTGTCATCCATATTATTGTTAAGTCGCTGAGATCTTTTTTCATATAATTGAATCCATTTCTTATTGTTGTGTGCTACTTTTAAAAATGATTCTAAATGTGGGATGCCTTTAACTTTTTAGCACTTTGTATGTGTTTTTAAATACAACTGTTCGGTAACAGGAAACAGGAATATGTCATTTCCTGATGTAGTATTTTTAAAGTGAGTGTTTTTTGTCTAACTTGTTTCTCTGAAGAAGCTGCAGTGGTCTGTGGCGAAAACGCTCTTTTGGTTTGTTCAAAATAAAAGCGTTAAGAAGCTTTTTGACTCGGAGGCGTTTCTGTCTGCAAACAAGGTTCCTCATTGTGTACTTTATGGTATTATGGGTCCTTGCTTTGATACCAGCAAAAGCTGTGTATTCTGTTGCTAGGCAGAAAAAGTGCTATGGCATACAGTGTGATTAAGTCCCTTGATTTTAACTGAGGTGTGTCATTGGAGGCTAAAGCACTACATCTATGATTATTGATTGGTACTGATGTTGAATCCAAATCCTGTGTGTACTGTAATACCACTTGAAGCTCGGTGCCTGTACAGCAAAGTATGGTGCATGTCCACATTGCTTGCATCCACTGTTTTGTGCGGTCCCTGTATTCATCACAGATTCCATTCCCCAAGGTTAATGTTTTGTAAGTACTGACACACAGTACTGTATAGTACACACGTAAAGCTTATCTGGGATGCCATAACTTTGTGTCCTGTAATTATGTCTGATGTGTGTGAGTATGTCTGTAACATGTACTCTGTCATATGTGTGGTAAAACATATAACTGCGTATCTAGCAACATTTATAGTGGGCTACAGCAGTATGCGACTTATATTCTCAATTGTGTACATATTTTGGCCACGGGATTGCCATTAACAAGTTGGGTGGTATAATAGTAATACATTTACAGGACCTTACACTCATTGTGATGGATGACATATTTCTTTACACATCAGCTTGATGTATATCTGCTGTGGCTAGGTGGTGCATTGTGTTGCATACAGTGTGCCAGGTACTCTTGTATAGTCTTATATAGTGATTTTATTTTGTTGCTGTGCAGAACATGGTTCATTAGATAGAGTAAGCCAGGCACTTTCAAGCAGTTGTGGGGTGAGCAGTGATAAGTGGTAGTTAAAGTGTTTCATTCTCAGTTAGCTAATAGGTTGCTATATATGGCAGTTCAGTGATATCTGTACTGTATAATGTTAAATGTGCCATATGACTTGCTCAGACATATTTTTTCTTTATGTCTTCCAGGAATCATGGCACTTCACAGAAATCCCAGGTATAGTAGTGCTGAAGATGAGATCATTACTAGCTGTATGAGTCACACTACAGTCTAATGTTCTCACGAACCAGCCAGAACCAGCAGGAGCATACTGCAATGTGGCAAGATGTTGTCCAGAGGGTCAATGAGGTAGGCCTGCATAACCGAACATATGAGCAGGTATGCCACCACTGCAGTGATCTACTCAGACATGTCCGTCAGCATGCTTCTGATGTGCGGAGACAACAGCTTGCAACAGGGGGTGGTGTTAATATCCACCCCCCCTCACCAGAGTGGAGGAGCTGCTCCTGAGCCTCGTGGCACCTACCCAACAACAACAGCAGCAGACATACACCATGATGGAGGTTGGAGCCACCCATCAACCACACATGGAGCATGCAGGTAACATGGCATATCTGTAGACTACTGTTATCTGTATTGGTAGATCATGCATATGTGAGATGTGGAGTGTGTAGTTAGAAGATGTGGAGCCTGTTGTTGTGCAATACTGATCATTTGGAGCATAATCTGTAGGCCTGTGAATGTAAACTGTTGTTCTGCTGTAAGATTGCAAACACACAGTAGCAATGCCACAGTTGTGGCCACTGACAAACTGTCTCATCTCTATGTAGGTCCCTCTGGGGTGACATCAAGACAGTGGACAGATGCTGGTGAGTATGTTCTACATTTATTATTGTAAATAAAAAGTGCATGCCATAGTTAAGGTGTAGGCCATGTGCACATGTAACACACCTACCCATAATGCATGCTGTGCATGTTTGGTGTAAGACCGCGCACATCCCACTAATGTGATTAGCTACCTCAAACACATGCAATACCCAGATCATCTCAAACAAATGTGGCTACACTGTAGTGACCATTGGATAGACAAAGTTGATACTCAACATGCACATAACATAAACAGCTATGTCATACACAGAGCATTTTAACATGCTACACATAAAGGGTTCACAAACCCTCTGTAAATACACACTCCAGTATCCAAAATCTCATCCACACATTGCACATAAAATACCTGAGCAGTAGATGCCTATCATGGGGCATTTAAACACTCTGCAACACACTACACATTCATGTCAGGGAATGCTCCTTATTGGCCTCCTTACAAACCCATGTAACAACTGGTTGTGAAATGGTGAATGTAGCCAAGGTAGTACAGTTCCGGTATAGCATGATTAGTGCTGGTTTGGGAAACATTTGTAGCCTTGAGTGACCACATGATGCTTCATGATGATGGCCTATGGTACTATAAACCATCCAGTTGTTGTAACCACAGAACTACACATAGCTTTCATTGCTATACACCTCAATGTGTGTGTGCAAACATATGCACCTCTAAACAATATGCATACCAATCACAATTTGCATAACTGACACATATATGTCTTGTGATGCTATTGAGTGGCTAGGTCATATGACACACATTGGGTATGTGTGATGTTTAAATATGCAGTTGTGTTTTAGCATGCCATGTCATGGATGACACTGGCATGTCCACAATATGATCTACACTCACCATAACTACTGTACATTGGGTATGTGGATGAATGGTATTCCATCAATTATACATGCACCACTGATAATGTGCGAATGCTCATCATGCATGTGCTAAAAATGTGTCCACAATTATTTGCTAAAGACACAGAGGCAGTAAGCAGCATTGGATACCTATCTGACAGACAGATACACATCTAGCCATGGTATGTAGACCTGTGAGTTATGGTGCACAGTACATTACAGAGTTTTGAATACTTGCACAGCAATGTTGTGTCCATGTATGCATTGCGTTCCAGGGGGAGGCCACTCACCTAATAACAAAACACATGTATCAAAGTCATGTATAGTGTTAGTAACAAGGACTGTTTACACTTGCACTGCATGCTGTTGAGTAACACATGTCCTGCATGCTGACATGTGTGATATGACTGTTTTGCTTGTGATACTGTACCCCAACATCACCTGCTATTGTGTATGTTCTGAGATTGCTGGTGTGTGTGTGTGTGTGTGTGTGTGTGTGTGTGTGTGTGTGTGTGTGTGTGTGTGTGTGTGTGTGCTTTAGGGAGGAGTGTATTTGTTTGTGTGCATGTGTGCACGTGCATGTGTGCATGTGCATGTGTGCACATGTGCATGTGTGCACATGTGCATGTGCATGTGTGCATGTGCATGTGCACATGTGTGCATGTGCGTGTTTTCATGTGTGCATGTGTACATGGGCGCATGTGTGCATGTGCATGTGTGCATGTGTGCATGTGGTCTGACATCATGTTTAGGTCTTAAAGTGCATTTCCTGTTTTCCTCTCATAAGTGCTAAGGTGGGCTATATAGAAGGTCTTTCTAACCCCTTTGGCAACATGATTATCAAAGGAGAGATTACTATCTACGTTGGTCCCCAAATCTCTAATTACTTCTTCCGTACTTAATGGATTACCACCTATGTGGTCATTTGTGGGCACCTTGTTTTTCCCAAAGGGGATGACTATGCACTTTTTAGTATTTAGCTTGAGGCCGTGGCTCTGGCACCAAGCATCCATCTCTGTGAGACCCTTTTGGAGGATGCTTGTGTCAGCTGGAGATTCGATTATGGCCCCCAGTTTACAGTCATCTGCGAACTTTGTCAGCCATAATCCCCCCGTGTTAGCCTGAACCTCAGAGAAGTATATACCGAACAAGAGAGGTCCCAGAACTGAGCCCTGTGGGATGCCACTTGTAACTGGTTTGGATTCGGAGATGGCACCTGCGATTCTGACCATGTGGGTTCTATCTCTGAGCCAGTTTGCAACCCATCTTGTGATATAGGGGTTGATATTTAAGCTGGTAAGCTTATTTATGATGCCCGAGTGGGGTATTGTGTCGAAGGCTTTTGCGGGGTACAGGTAGACTGTGTGGACTACCTTGCCCTCATCTATGGCTTTAATAACTGTTTCAAAGAAATCAACTAGGTTTAAGAGGCAAAATCTGCCCTTAACAAAGCTGAATTGGGTAGGGTCCAGTGTCTGGAGGCTCCCAATGTCTTTGTTTATGAGTTCCATGATAATACGCTCCATAGCTTTACACACCAGACTAGTCAGGCTTATGGGTGATAGTTTCCGGGGTCCGTTGTGGCACCACCTTTGTGGAGTGGGACCACTGTTGCTGTACGCCATTCTTTGGGTACATATCCTGTAGTAAGGCTGAGATTGAACAGTAGTTTTATGTTTGGGTTTAGCTCTTCTTGGAGTTCATGTAGGCAGCCGGGACACCGTCTGGTCCCATTGATGCTGTGCTTTTTGCTTTGGAGAGGGCGGCTCTTACCTGAGCATCTGAGATGTCAGGGGAGCAGCACTCTGCTGGGATAGATATTTGCCCTTTTGATGGGGAGGGGGGGGGGTTTGTGCTGAACCTGTCAGCTAGGATGTTGGCAATGTCTGTGGGTTCGGTGTATTTTTTGTCATTTTGGACTAATTCTGAGCATATCTGGGAATTACCACCCAGGTTCCTAACATAACTAAAGAAAGCCTTGTGATTATCCTTAGTGTCCTGTGCAATTTTTCTCTCGAAGCTGGCCTTAGACAATTTTATGCGTGCCCGTAGTTTTTTGCTAATACTGATCAGTGATGCCTTCCCTTTTTGGAATTTTGCTCTATCATTTAGTAGCTTCCTCCTTCTATTGTATAGTTTGTTTATGGCTGGGGTCCACCAGACAGGACGTCTGCCTTTGGAGGATTGGGTCTTGGTTTTATTTGGGATCGCACGATCCATGCATTCCTGAAGGTGTTCATAGAATGCGTTTATAATGGATTCTGCGGTCTGGGCCGTATTTTCCACAGGCCCGGGGGCTTTGAAGGATTCCACCTCAGTTTTGAGGAGTGTGAAATTTGCTTTAGAGAAGTTTTTCACTGTGGTTTTCTGGGCAGGGGGTGGGGTCGGGATGTGAATATCCAGTGAGATTAGTTTATGGTCTGATCTTACCAGTGAGGGATACACTTCTGGTCTGGAGCATAGAGTCCCCATGTTGGTGATGATCAGGTCCAGTATGTTTTCCCCTCTTGTGGGAGTGGTAATAAGGTGTTCCATAGCATTTGAGTTTATAAATTCTAGGAACCTTTGGGCTAGGGTGTTGGAGCCAGAGTAATGCTCCCAGTCTATGTTTGGGTAGTTGAAGTCGCCCAATATAATGGTGTTTGGAGAGACCTTCATATTTTCCAGTGTTCTCAGGAAGGCCGAGTGGGGTTCCTGGGTTTGGGAGGGTGGTCTGTAGAAGGCTATAAACTGGAAGGCAGTTTTACCCACTGTATAGTTATAGATATCTACATATATAGACATAAATAGATATATGTTTACATATATGATGTGCACATATATATATATATATATATATATATATATATATATATATATATATATATATATATATATATATATATATATATATATATATATAGTTATATCTATACAGAGAGATCTTTATATGGCCATATATATGATGCAATATACAGATGTATATAAATATATATATATATATATATATATATATATATATATATATATATATATATATATATGCTTGCACATGTACACATATATCTGCTCACACACACACACACACACACACATATATATATATATATATATATATATATATATATATATATATATGTATATATATATATATATATATATATATATATATATATATATCCATATCCATATCCTTTTCGTGTGTAAACATTACTGCTGTGTATACCTTCCCAGATGTATCACACTGTATTTATCTGTGTGTATATTTAGATATAACAACATATGTGATGCAACATTAATACCACTAACAAGTATTACACAATTGTAGAAGTCACAGCAATTGTTAAATACTATTCAATATGTGTACTGACAGATATATTGGATAAACAACAACTGTCTTCACAGTTATCATGGCATAGTGTTTAACTGCTGTGACTATAGTGTATTGGGTCCTGTGTTCAAGATCTGCAAGGGCTGTTTATTTTGTTGCTGGGTAGAACAAGGGCTGTTGGATACAGGCAGTTTTGAGCAGCTTTAAGTGGGTTTACATGGGTTTGCGTGAAGCTAAGCGGTGCTAATGTACCGATAGACATACGGGCGCTTACACCATGTAGGCTTCACTTACCAGTGGGCAAATCTGCTTAGCTGTTATATTGCAGCAATGCTGACACCTGCTAAGCATTGCTCAGCCCTGGTAACTAGTGATCACATTCCAGTCTGATAACATAGCAGGGTAATGACATCTGTAATAAGTGAATGTAATGCCATGTGCATAACATGCGTGTATGTGCTGTCATTACAGTAGCAAGTAGTGTGAGTCTACCTTCTGGGACACTTGAGTATATATGGCGTGTACAACACTGTTATCCGTGTGAATGTGTTACATGCAGGGGTAGTATCCCAGGTTATATGCAGTCACACTGGCATGTATTGTATCATTATGTTACTACTGTTGACAGTGCTTTCCCAAGTAAGAGTGGATTGCTAATTGTAGTACTGGAAACAAACACCCCTTCATGCAATGATGGACTCTGAGTCCTCACTGTTGTGTTCCTGGTGTGTGAGCTGTGTCTCATTAAATATTTACTACTGAATAATGATCTGACATGTGGCAAATAACTGTAGACTACTGTGTGTATAGCATATGTCAGTGAGGGCTGCCATCATGTAGTAATGACATACCTATAGATAGATAGATGTCTATCTGTCAACACATTCATCCTAATGCATAGCTAGTCAGCTAGCTGATGTCTGTCAGTCTCTGTACAGATGTGCAAATGTCAGGTATCCATCTTGGATACTTACAGGCAATCTATGCTTGACTAACACTGTCATGTCTGCTCAGCTGTGTTATAAATGCCACAGATAAAACTCCACAACCTGTACGCATCACATGTCATGGATACCTCAACTACACTACCACAGTCAACAGAACATGCTTGGGCACAGGTCTCCAAGACAAACACTAACCATGTTATGTAATGCATGTTGCATACATGTCAAATGGAGCACCTCACCGGTCCTCTGCAAGAGGCAGCTAGATGATTGGCTGATGCATGTTACTCTCACCCTGAGGATCACCCCTGTGATGTCTGTTGATAGATGGCCTGCTGGCACATGGCAGGTGGCACGATACCACTGAACACACATCCCTTACACTTCCCATCTCTCCATGGACAATAGCCTGGCACACACCTATAAATACCTGTACCGATGCACCCCAGTACTGACAAATGTGTACATGTGCATTACTGAGAATATCAGTGTCTGTGTGTTTGTAGACATGTAGTTGGGAATACCCTGAGGCCCTTCACACCCACCGCACTGCCCATTGCCATAGTTAGATGTGGCTGCTGCTGTACCGGACATTACATGTACCTTGTTACACTTCTCTCCCTAAGGGCTACATGGGCCTTGCAGTATGAGCACAACACTGTTGTACAAATGGGTTGATAGGCATGGGATACCCACTGAGTTCTGGCAAGTGTGTGTATGTGTGCATGTGTGTATATATGTAGGGTACAGCATTCTGAGGCCACATACTCCTATTACAATATGCATTTCCACACAGTATTAGGGATAGTGATGTTGCTGCTCATAAGAGAGGCATGAAAATGCATCACTGTACTATGCCTGTTGCATGTGCATTACATGCATATCCCTGTAGTAGCACTCTTGGGATGGACAAGGGGTTGTATTGCAGTCCTGGTCAATGTTTGATGGTGGGTATTTCAGAGTGTCATCATAGGTTCCAGTGCATACAATATCCACAGTGGGGTGTGAGTGCTGGTTATGCTCTCATTACACCATGGTACTCCCGGTACATGTCCCATGTACCACTGTATGGTGACCACTGTCACCATCAACCATACAGGTAACTGATAACACTATCCATCCCAGTTATGCATGTGCTGTGTGAAACCTACCTGTAACACAATGGACACACTGACAAGGTAGTTAGCACTGACAGGCCAGGTCTCTCAGATGTGTGTCTGACTGTTATGTGTTTGTCAGTGTGTATATGATGGAATGTCTCTATGTGTTGTCCATAAACAACTATTACATCCCCAATACCATAATGTACATGCCTGAGGATGTTCTGCATGTAACATGCAGAACATCCTCAGGCATGTACATTATGAGGATGTTCTGCATGTAACATGCAACCTGGAACACACCTCATCCTAAAAGCTGTGTGGTGTGTGCAATTAAAGCCACACACATCAGTAGCACTGCATACCTAGGTAGGGGTCTAATCCCAGTGTTTCCAAGTACGAGTGTGCATGTATGTGGAGGGATCTACTTCAGGATGCAGAATATACATGTCCCAGGAGGACATCTGTCCAAGAACAGCGTGGCATAAGCTAACATTTCACTGGTATTATCCTGTGGACATACATTCCATCACAGCTAGTATTAGATGTGTAAATGGCCTATTCCCCACTGAATAAGTGTACAGCGATGCTGGGGTTGGTATATATAGCTGAGTGTGGCTGTTGTGGACACAGCCAACATCATTGCAGTTACTGTTGAGTGTATCCCCCTGCACACCTGGCCGTAATACTGTACAGTTCATGTTAACAGGTTAGGTAGTTGTCTATCACACTATCTGTGTTTCTACAGCATGTCTCACCCTCCAAACTGTAAAGGTGTGCCTCCCATACCAGCACACATATGTTTACAGAGTTGAGGATTACACTACATTGGGGAAGCGGACATATACCCTGTCGGTACCATCGGCAGTGACATTAAACTAGCTGACTGCTTATTCCACAATGTGTTGTTCTACATAGTCTGGCTTGGTGGAATTACATAGGCTACAATGGGTTCCTTGCACAGGTACATACATCCATATGTACAGTATTCTCTGTGTAGTGCATCAACACCAAAGCCTCTGTGTGTGTTATACACAAACATGTGGTGAGTACCACCCAGTACAACTACCATTGACACAGTAGAAGGGCTGCTAACAGCAGCCACCATGCACTCACCTGTATACACCACCCCCAGACCTATCGGCCATGTGGCACAGGCAGTAACTGTTATATAGACCTGTGACATGTGTTCACCTGTACGCAGGATATGGCACAGCTAAGGTGTCACCACAGTGCCATACCCCTTGTGAGATATGAGAGCAGACCATCCTCCTGCTGACACATGAATACCTACAACACTAACAGGTAACATTATGGAGACCACAATCACTCAGTGTTAATAACAGCTATATTGCATCATGGCTGGACAGCTACACTTCCTGACATGTAAGCATTAAACATTACTGCTAACAACATGTTACACAGCAGTACATTGGTACACTGTTGTACAGTCACTGTGTGCATCAGAACCATATTAGCCTGTCCCTGCATCAATGTTATGGATGACAGGGATGTGGTACAGGTATCATCATATGCACAGGGTGTGTTGTTGGTTTGCCAGAGACCTAGGCTGAGCCATACATTTGACACCATGTATGTGAGTGAGGGGTTTTAATTACTGATATGGCTGTGGTGATGTGGTGTGAGTAGGTATGGGGTTGCCCTAGGTGTGTTTGTATTGTGTGTGAGTATGCATGCACACAGTTCTACCATGTGGCTGCCCTATTTAGGTGTTTGTTGGACAGCTGCAGACCATACCTGACAGGTTGTGCAGTTCACCACCTCTGGCCATGGACATGAGAACTGTGCCTGCCAGGGGTTCTACAGGCAAGTCCAGGTACAAGCCACAATATAGTACTCTCCCTTGATGATGACATATGCACGCTGGAACCAGGTCCCTCCTGGGACTGGCCAGGGCCATGTGCATGTGGCCTGCTGTGGTGTGGTGTGGACAGCACCCCGCTGCAGTGCTGTGGGTGATACTACCACTACAGGAGTGGCTTGGTGTCCTTGCACATCCACCTTGACCTCCAACTTTAGGTGTTGCTGGCCTACATCCACGTGGCCATTGCACCACTCCCACCACATGCTTTAGCACAGACAATCCACAGTCAATGAGTCCCACCATCTCGCCCCACCGTCTGTCCATGACCTCTGTATAATAAAGAAGGGGACCTGCAAGATCACAGATGTTGTCAGTTGGAGCTGCAGCCTCAGACCCTGTCTGGTGTACCATTTCATATGTGCCTGTGCTTCCATGACAGCCTGAAACATGCATCTAGTGGTACCAGATGTGGCACTTCTGCCAGGGGCATGATAACCAGCAGCCCTCCAACAAGCACCCCTGTACATCTGCCTTTGTGGTACCCTGCCAGACATCAGGCTATGGCTGCTGTGTCCAGACACAGCAGCTATAGATACCACACTATCCTATGCACTGCCACCAACCGCCAACTGTCCCTCTGCTATGGCTACTGGTGATTGGGGTATCTATAGGCACTGTGACTGTGTGCGGGGATGGGGTGGATAACAGGGAGATGTCAAACGATGGTGCAGTTTTGGCCTCTGACAACCCCACCTGTGCCTCAACACACCTATCATCATTTTCAGTGTCTGTATGGACACCATCAGATTGCCTGCAGGAGGGACCCTGACTCACCTCACCACTTTTGACGGGAAAACAAAAAGTGCACTTTAAGACCTGTATATCATTGCTTAACAGTACACACATACACATACACACACACACACACACACACACACACACACACACACACACACACACACACACACACACACAAACCCTGGCATTCCACCATAATAATTACCTGTCCCTGAGTTTACAGACTGGCCCATGTTTATTCTCTTAAGTTCCCCATCCTGCATCACACTTGGAAACTTACACTCATTAATACCAATCATTAATGCATCATTCTTCTAATTGCCTAGACAAGTGATCACAAAACATGACATGTTACTCGATTACCTCTTTGACTTGACTGGAGTCAGTTTTACAAAGACTCACTGCTGTCATCCAGTGTTCACCCTGGGTTTGTCCAGACATCGTGATCATGGCCCCCATATTTTAGGGGCTACTACAGTCACTCAATAATGTCATGCACTGGAGTGTCATATGTAAGTATTGCTCAGTAGATGCAAGATCTGTTATGCTATTAACTTATTATGTGGACAACAATAATATTTGGAAGCACTCACTGGTGTTGTCTAGTAATTCCCCAATGCATCTGTAGTGCTGCATATGTGGGTATTCTTTCAGCTTTCTGCTGATTGCAATTATAAAAGTTTACCTGGTCTCCAGTTTCCTTCCCAATGCATGTTCCATGCTACAGACCATATTATACTATCAGCTGTCCTGAGATTACATGACAGACAAGTATTCCTGGTGTCTCATGTGTCTGTCCATGTCCATGTACTGCACAATTTCAAAGTGAAGTTGAGAGGTATGAACAACCCCACAATCATACATGTGCATACATGGACACACACACAAAAACACACACACATACACATACACATCCTACATACATCAACCCCCCTCCACTCCACCAGATTGCACTTACAGACAAAATAACCCCCCCCCCCACACACACACACACACTTACAGGTGAGGTTGGACGAAGATATTACACACAGTTACCCATCTGTCAACATGCATGACATATGGTACTCAACAGCATACAGTGCAGCTATAGTCAATCCATGCTAGCAATAGTATACATGTGTGTGATGCATGGGCTGTGTTATTAGGTGATGCCACTTCCCCTAGAACACACTGCACCCATGTACACAGGACTGCTGTGCACCTGTTCGGCACCCTGGCATGTACTGTGCACCATACCTCACAGGTGTACACACCATTGCTGAATGTGTATTACTGTGTCAGTTATGTCTCTCTGCTGCTCACAGCCCCTATGTGTTTGTCCGACACATACCTGGGATGATATGTGGACAGATGTCATTAGTGAATGCCTGATGTCTGATTTACAGATGTCATCATCATCGGTGGATGAATGGCCACTATGATACAATTACACTGACAACCTATGTGTTTGTCCAACACATACCTGGGATGATATGTGGACAGATGTCATTAGTGAATGTCTGATGTCTGATTTACAGATGCCATCATCAGCGGTTCATGAATGGCCACTATGATACAATTACACTGACAACCGTCAAACCTTGCCATGGCTAAAGGGAGTATGCACACCATTATTGATATGATGCCCTCTTCCTTGATATGCCATGGGACCACATTACTATAGCAATAACCCACGCCTGGGTGTGGGTAGTGCGGGATTTACCCACGGTCGGCGTGGTTTAGTCCCGAGGGTGAAGCCCGAGGGATCAAACAAAGACAACCGTGGGTAAATCCCACATTACCCACACCCAGAAGTGGGTTATTGCTATTATACTATGACATTATTTAAGAAAAGAAATTATTACTTTTCTTAAATAATGGCATTGTATAATGCCTCTTTGCTGCCCTTCCGCAGCTGTCTGGTATCCGCGGCAGTTCTGATGTACTGCACATGCCTACGCAGTACATCAGAGCTGTGGCCAAAAGCAATGGAGAAAGCAAGATCTAAAATTGCTTTTTACTGTTTCACTATGTTAAATGGGTTTAACATAGCGAGACAGCTTTAAAATAAGCAATGGGTCCGTTGCTTATTTTAAAGCTGTCTCGCTCTGTTAAACCCATTCCACATAGCCAAACAGTAAAAAGCAATGGGCATCTTGCTTTCTCCATTGCTTTAAAACCTGTCTCGCTATGTTAAATGGGTTTAACATAGCGAGACAGCTTTAAGATAAGCAACGGAGATCTCCGTTGCTTATTTTAAAGCTGTCTCGCTATGTTAAACCCATTTAACATAGCGAGACAGGTTTAAAAAAGAAAGCAAGATCTCCGTTGCTTTTTACACACTGTGTCGCTATGTTAAAGGAGTTTAACATAGCGAGACAGCTTTAAAAAATGCAGCGGAGATCTCCGTTGCTTTTTTTAAACCTGTGTCGCTATGTTAAACTCTTTTAACATAGCGAGACAGTGTTTTAAAAGAGACTTATACTAATGAAAAAAGTCCGGGTGACCGGACCTTTTTCCATTAGTATAAGTCGATTTACAATGTGCACACTGGCCAATCAGCGTGCATGTTTTGGAATATTAATGGGGGGTCATGGCATAATGCATATGTTAACATTACATGAACCTGATATGTGACATATGACCTGTGCAATCAAATGCAGTGTCAAACAAATGTGTTAGTTGTGCTGATGCTGACTGAGATGCATACCCTTTGTGGGTGTATATGTGTGCACGCCCTTATCATGATGGTTTGTTGCACGTACTGTTATGTGTACTACAGCAGTCACTATTCCTGACAGGGGTATACTAGCATGGGCCATCTGCATTTTCCAGTATTTGGTCAGTCTGCCTTATGCATGTCCCCCAACTCTGCATGATTGTAAGGTCAACTCATGTGCACATCACTTTGGTGATCATATACTACCGTCAATATTGCTGTGGAGTCAGATTTATGTCTGCCACAGTTCTTGACCCTGACTGTGTGGAGATACAGCCATTTGTAGCATTCTTTGGATCACTGCTGCAGTGCACTGTTGTGTCATGATAACACCCCCTCCCCACCTTCAGCCTTTTTGCAGATGCTTGACAACTATGGCCTACACATGTGTGTCATTTTACTGTGTCCCAAACACTGAGCACCATGTGTACCATGTACCAGCCTAGTCCCATCTAATGAATGGCAAACATACAGGTGTACACTGGCACTGGCAAGGTACAGATGGGGATGGTGGCCCTGAGGTGGGGTGACGTGTTGGTTGTGCAGCACATATATCTTATTTGATACTGTCTGTAGGTTTCCAACATGGTCTTGGTACACCAGTACACATTGCAATGCATGCCTTTTGGGAACCTTTACTGTTATGCATACACCATATGTAAAGAGACCTGGCTGATGTTTCCTGTGGTACAACTGTCCCATCTGATTACCCTAACCCATGGGCCACACATATGCAGGGTCCAGGCAATTGCTGACAAGGGTACTGCACAGCTAGTACTTGCTAGACATTCCTGCAACTCCCTCAGTGTTGTGGCATGTTACTAGGCAGCCTGCATGATGGGTTTGCTACATGTGACATCATCTGTCTTGGATGACCATCTGTTTATTTCCTACATTATTCCTGTCCCATACATCCTCGCCACATACATGACTGTCTACACTGTTTGCCATGGTATATGCAATGGTGAGGTATGACTACATGTCCAACTCCTGGGTGCTACCTGTTGGGTTTGGGGTCCACGCCATGTCATGTAAGATGTGTGCAAGCCATGGCTGCCTCTGTTGCAGGTAAGTGGGCACATTTGATGGCCAAACATCTTGGACAGCAGACCATTTCTTGGTTTGACATTGGGGATGTGTACTTGCTGGAAGGTGCATTCTAAGGAAGAATGCATGCTGTCAGTACCTCAACAGCTGCTTCCACTGTATTTTATCTGGAGTGTGTGCACACATATGCTTCCAGTGTTTGTGAAGGTATGTGTTCTCCATATTTGTTGTCCTAACATATGATTCCATATTACACACTCATTGCTCATGTTAGGACCACATTGAAAGTTGTAAGTGTTGTGGACTGCAGTATTGTGATATGCTGATAGTGTAGATCTGTAACAGTTGCCATTGTAATGCTGGTATCTACACTGTTGTAGCACTATAAAAGGGTGATGTTTCACACATGTCCCTACTGTAGGCCACTTGTCCCACCATTATGTTAATCTCTGTGAGCACATTTTACAATGACAGGATGTTAGTTATATTGCAGGAGTCTGGCATACCCTTCAGATACACCATCATGGTGACAACTGTGGTGCAGTGCAGTTAACAGCAACAATACATGAACATGTACAGCAGGCATTATGGGTAGGTGTGTTAAATGTGTGCATGGAATATACAATGGCCATAACATGACCGGTGTATTGGCAAACCTGAACAAACACCATACTTACCAGCTACAGGCTTCTGCCCAGGAGGTATACCAGAGGGAACTACATAAGTGTGTGAGAGATGTGATGTCAGTAGCCACAGCTATGGCATTGGTACAAGGTGGGTGCAGAATTACAGTACATCAACAGTACAAGCCCACAATACTACAGATTATGCATATCTGTTTATTACTGCTATGCAGCAACAGACTTATATATATGTCATCTAACGTATGCATGATTTAACTGTACAGATGTGGATGGATATGCAACAGTGGTATACTGATGTGCCTTGTGACCTTACCTGCATGCTCCTCTGCCATTGTGTGGATTGCACCCACCTCCACTATGCTCTCCACCAGGTGTTGTTTGTGCAGGCAGGCAGGTGCCCCGAGGCAGGCAAGGAGCTTTTCAACATGTGTCAGAGGGGTTAGATGACATGACCCCCCCCCATTGCAAGCTGGCCCTCCCTGACTGCAGAAGCATGCTGACAGGCATGGCGAAGTAGGTCTGTGCATCAGTGCTGGACCTGCTCATCACTGCGGTTATGCAGGCTGACATTGTTTACCCTGTTGACAAGATCTTTCCACAGGGCGGTCCTTTCCAGCTGGTCATGGGCTGTTCGGCCGAACAACACCTGGTAGTGCTGCACCAGGTGTGAGATGATGACATCATTCTCCTCCTCTGTATAAATGGGCAGCCTGTCCCCAGACATCTTGCCTGAAAGTCACAAAAATGTAAACTGGTCTAAAGACCTCATGCAACATCTCTACCCCCCCCCACCATATCTTCAACAACAATCTGATCACACAACTCAACAGGTATGTCTACAGAATACCTACCATTGGGACATATATCATATCGTACAACACTTTGTGCTATGTGTTTGTAGTCATGTTCCCTGTGGGGACACTATCACTGGAGGCCTGCTATGGACAATGTCACCTGCATGCCATTATAAGGGCCATTGTGGTTCCATATATGCATGTGTTCTGTTTGCTATGTGATTGCTGCACATCTGTTATTTTATGTTATTGGAGAGATCTATGCATGCTGTTGGACATGAACCGGGAATGTGTGGACTATTACTACCCACATATGTTCTTTAACAGTGACACAATAGCATGTTTGGGGAACAGTTGCCAACAGAACAACCTCTCCCACCTCCTCTGGCCAGGTCACCAGGCCACTTCACATATGGGGCCCACTCTGGGGCCTCCTCATCTACTGGTCCTTCACTACCTTCAGCTGGAACCACCTCACGGAATGGTATTCACCCCCCACCTGGGAGCATACACAGAAAAGATCCTGTCACCCGAGGTCAGGTCCAGGGTCTGGTGAATAGAGAGCACCACAGAGACTTCGGAGATGTGCCACAGCACCTTGAGGCCCTCATTATACACTCACAGGGTCTGCATGCTCCTCCTGCTCAGCATCCAGCCCAGGCACCTTCAGGGCCATGAAGCTGATGTTGTGACTACCCACGGGTGGGGACCTTGGTCCCATTGTTTCCATATGAGGGCTCATGGGCTTCCACATCACATATGACACTACCCATCCAGGGTGTTTACTCACCAAATGTGTGATATACCACCCCTGTAAGCTGTCTTCTCTATCTTCCAACCCAACCCACCTTCACAAATATACCTGCTATCCTTCCCCAAAATACCAATCCAACCTTCACAAACAAGGGCAATGTGTTCCCAACATGGGGTGCACACCTGAAATAACAATCTATTTTGCACACACTTACTGCTGTATATATATATATATATATATATATATATATATATATATATATATATATATATATGTGTGTGTGTGTGTGTATGTGTGTGTATTGATATATGTGATGTTCCCTCACACATATCATGCAGCACTGTCATGCAAAAGTAGGGGGCATGTATTTGTATACATATGTGTGTATGTTTGTATATATGTAAACATACACACACACACACACACATATATATATATAAATATATATAGGTGTCTGTATATATGCAGACATATATATAATATATATATATATATATATATATATATATATATATATATATATATATATATATATATATATATATATATATACCTATATATGGGATGCATTCAGACATCAGGTCCAAACTCTCTAACTCTCCTTCCTGCACAGCTGCACTGTTCTGCCTTGCTACAAGACAGACAATGCCACATGTGGACACAGCCTAACATTAGGGGGTATATATAGGGACAGATTGCAGATAAGCCTATTACGCACCTATGGCATTTGCACATGCTACATTACATGTTAACATGACTGTTCTGCAAGTGGTGGGCTCTGAAACCCACATGTCCATCATAACAGCATTACTTCCATCACCAGCTATTGGCCGCACTAATATGCACATCTTGCAATACACAACACACACTGTGACGGCTTACATCTTGTCATTCAGTGCTGATCTGCACAGTTGACAGGTATGGCCCACTGCCCACAGGGGCAGACACTATTGTCCAGAGCAGTTGTTCAGCTGGACATCATTAGAAAGAACACCTGATGGCACATATAAATCATTCCACATCATCTATCCCATTATTATGGACCAAGTACTACAGTCAATTCTATGCATATATGCTTCACATACCTGTTGCGGGAATGATGTCTCTTCTGGATGGTTTGCTGTGTGGATGGCTGGATGGATGTGTTTTTTTTTTTTATTGTTTGTTGTATTTGCTTTTTTTTTTTTATTTCACTCTCTCTCTCTCTTTCTCTATCTCTATCTCCATCTCTCTCCACTAAATTGATTTAGCTGCTTTGAATAGATTGCAGCATGGATTTTGTAGGTGATGCACATGATCAGGTGATGGCCTCTGCACCAATCAGTGTCCACCACTTGCTACCTGCATGAAGCATGCTGTGTAGTACTTCAATTTACCACTGTCATGGCAACCCACTACTATAAATTCCTACATCATGTGGGCATGGTCCCTTTACCTTTCCTGTATGGTGGACATCCTTCCTGTGTGTGGGCAGCAGTGTTACTGACAGCAGGTAGCAATACCTCTTACAAGAGGACTTGCAGACTCAGGCCAGCTGCATATCTGTATAAGGTTCCAGACCTACAGACAATGTGAGTAGTGTTGTTATATGACTTGTATAGCACCAGTGTTACAGGATTTATCTGTACATACTTGTTTAGCATGGAATGCAGTCTGTCTGCATAGCTCTCAACTGTGGACCTATCCACATCATGGCCAGAGGATTGCCTGTTCTGTTTTGTCTGTCCACCACACAGGTGTTGTGTCAGATATATCACTGGTGCTGTGTCTGTTGAGTGCTATCAGTATATGGCTACATCCATTTCTGTTTCTGACTTCATATTCATGACTAAGGGGATGTTGCAGACTATCCTATAACACCAGCAACATTCTCACTGTATAGCAACACTATTTCAAATATGGCCCTGTGTTTCGGCCTCTGTCCTCCACCTATATAAAAGGCTTTGTCCATATGACATGCAGTAAAAGGTTGTTATGTAGTGGCCTATGATTATGTCATGCTGCCATTCCTGCCATCATACCAGTGCTGTTGTGGTCCCCACACATATTGTGGGGTAGGGTCCATATATATGTGGGCTACAGCTGGACAAAACATGTGTGCCCTTCTGCAGTCCAGAGGTCAGTGTATGTAACAGTGTTATATGCCCCTGTAAGTCAGGCTATGGGGGTGGGGTATGCACCATATATAACCTAGGCTGTTACAACATGTGAGGGATATCGGTAGTAAAACACCTTAAGTCATATGGCTGTACATTTTCATACATTTCACCTTGGGAACATTGGTGGCCTAGTGCTTACTGTCATACAGACTGTTCTGTTTGTCAGTGTGATAGTGATGTTTTAAGTTAAGCATTGTTATGTAACAGATACATCTTCATTGTGACAACTTAATTCTTTTCCCCCTAGGAGTTGAGTACAGAGTGTAATTGGAAGCTGCTAAACTATACATCTGCATTACTTACTGCTGATTGATTGTTATCCTCTGGCCCAGTCTTTTGTTATTGTTCTACTACTTGAAGGCCTTGGCCTGGACAGCAACATATGTTATGCTTTTGGATTACTGTATACAATGATCTGCTTGAGAGTTGCATTACTCAGTATGTATTTCAAAGACCTAACAGCTATATGACATGGCATATACAACTGCAATAGTACACAAATAAACATTTATAAGGTATGCAAACCTGTGTGTGGTGTCATATCCTTTGACTTTTCTGTGGGTATATGTTTCATGTAAAAATTGTCTTTTGTATGAGTGATTCATACACTGTCCATTTTAAAAGGTGGCAACTGTAGGAATATTGGCTGTTCATTATGCTGCACACCCTTTAAATATGTATCTTCCTATAGATATCTATGTGTGTGTATGTGTATTTATATATATATATATATATATATATATATATATATATATATGTTGCCCATGGTAGCTAACTGTACTGCATGATATGTTGTTGATACCATCCTGACATCATACAGGTGGGATGGATTACTGTTAACTTCTTCTGGCTATGTTGTGTATAGTCCTGGTTATGCTATTTTGAAGTGTTGTTATTGTGTTGCAGGGCAGATCTGTCTGGATATGAGAGAGGGGGTGATATCAATACTTACAAGAGTTACTTAGCTTGGGCCCCCTCAACCCCTTTAATGGTGCCTTTGGTCATATATGTATTTATGTTCTCTTTTTTATCTATAGCTATATATCTGTAGATATATATATATATATATATATATATATATATATATATATATATATTGATATATATTGATATATGTGTATATATATATATATATATATATATATATATATATATATATATATATATATATATATATATATATATATATACATATGTGTATGGACATATATATCTATAGATGTATGCATATGTGTGTATATATATATATATATATATATATATATATATATATATATATATATATATACACATACACACACACACACACACACACACACACACACACACACACATACATCTACATGTATAAATATATTTCCTGTACTGCTGAATGACTGTGCTGGATGATATGTTTGTGAAAACATTAGGGTTACGTATATCAGAGATGGCTTAGTGGAAAATTACTGTGGCTATGGTGTGCAGGGTTCTGGGTTCGAGCCTTGTAAAGGATGCTTGTTTTGTTGCTGGGCAGAACAAGGGCCATTGGATATAGAGTGATTAAGGTACTTTTAAGCAGTTGTAAAGCATGTTTGCATGGGTTTCGGCAAAGGTATGCACAGCTAACTTCCGGTTACAGTTTTTTATACTCTATATGCTTCTAAATTGCTTAACCTGTGTAGGTATTGCTTACCCTCATGTAAACAGGCTTAAACCTGCTTACTGCTGCTTAAAAGTGCTTACATCCACTTACCCCTGCACTAGTTTCTTTAAGAGAAAAGAAAATGGATTGATAGGAAAGTGGTGAAAAAGGGGCACAAAGAGGGAAAGACAGTAGGGAAAATAGCTAGGGATGTGCAGGATGGGTCTATATCATATGAGCGAATCGCACAAATTGTGAACGCTCATAATATCGATTGTACTGGACCTCAAACTTCCTATTGTGGGTGGCCGTGCCCCCCACACCCCCGCTAAATATATATTCCAACTCTGAGATCGTACTACAGTGAGGAAAGAGCCAATTTCCCATTGTTTACTGTACCGCAATCTCAGAAAAAGCACTTTGAGGTCCGGTACTGTCTATAAGTCTCCCATGGCTTTACAATCTGATCTTGTAATTACAACACTCTTATACAGGGTTTCCTAGAAAGTTTTTTTATGTAGCACTGTGTGGATGACAGTGATGAGTAATATATTATTATTCAGAGATACTGCAAGACTAACACTGCCATACAGTACCAGACTAAACAGTACCAGTCCAGGATTTCGATCTTTTATTTCTAGGCATAGTTTTCGTATCTGACAGACCAATGGGGGGAACTACACTACCTGAATGTAGTCACACATATTACCAGATTCCACATTATTATTATGCGCATACGTCTAACTCTGTTACTGCACACAGGCTGGTCATAGCTTCACAAAATGGGGGGTGGAGTTGGGACATACTTTGCTTATTACTCTCATAACACTTTGGTGAGTTTCTAGAGTGACAGGTTTGTTCTTATGGATATATTTCTGACAGTTATGATGTCTGACAATCAGTTGTATATCATTATTTGCTGCCTAATCTTCTGGGATCATCCCTCTGATTTGCCAGGGGGACAGGGTGACAGGCAGGGGACTTATACCAGTTATCTGGACTTTCTGACAATATCTGTACAGTTGTGGGGTATGATTCTGCATACAGCTTACTACCACTCCCAGGATTCGAACCATGGCTGTGTGTGCTAAAAATACAACACTTCACATTTCAGTTGAGTGTGCTATTTGGATTATGCTGTTTATCTTTGCACTGTTTTCTGTCTAAGTCTCTCTCAGTTGTGCAATATGACCTTGTGATTACAACAGTTATATACAGACATTCCTGCACATTTTATTTATGTACGACAGTGTGGGTAACAGTGCTTAATACAACAGTAGTATTAAGAGATTGCAACTCTACATGACCATATGATACCAGAGTAATCACAAACAGTCCAGGACTTAGACCTTTATTGCCAGGCTGTTAACCTTTTATTTACATGCAACCTATACGAGACTCTTCTTGCCATATTGTCTGGTTTATTCAGTACATGCCATACACAATACAGGTTTTATACTGACAATTAACTTTCTACTACTTTTAGATTTATTTCTTATGACAGTACATGCAATATTATTACTAACCTGCCTCGTGACACAACCTCTGCAAGCTACAGGCATGGGCTTCCTGATTCACAGCCCGCTCGTCTGCCACTGTCAAAGACATAAGAGGAATAATTAGCCATACCTATCCATAATATAAATGAGCTGGCAATTATTCAACAGGTGGTAGACTGATACTTACACACGGCTGGGACATCACCCATCTGCCTAGCCTCTTGGATCCACTGATCCAAGAGCTACCTCTTTCTCTGTTTCCAGTCAGCATAGCGATGCCTGACCTGCTCGCCAGTTTGAGGGATGCCAATGGCACTGGTGAGGTCACAGGCGAGATGGTCCAAGGCTTCCACTTTATATTGGGAACCCTGGTACTGGCCCTGCAGCAGTCTCTGGTCATGGTCTTTAACAAGGAGTCCAGCCATGACTTTAAACTCCTGGATGCCCCAGCACTGAACCCGGAAGCATGATTCTTCACCCATACCGGCCATAGTGCCTACACGAGGAAGCTGTAACCAGTTATGAGATGTATTCCCACCTATGGGGTATAAATAGGGCCAATTACCTGCACTTTGCCATGATTGGATGGTTTTGAAAATGCTAAACTATGGGCAAACCTGCTTACCTAAGGTTGGCATTGTTTAAAGGGGTATACCTATGGGCAAACTGATTTAGCTGGCCTACACACTGCTTACACCTAGTAAGCAGGGGTGTGCAATGCTTAGCATTGTTTAATTTTAAATTTGCACACTATTTGCTGTTTGGCATTGATTTATCATGCATTACATGTTATATATGTGTTTGGTATCCATGATTCATGTGTATGTACACTGTATGGGGTCCTTGTGTTTATTGGGGGATTTCAACACTTTATTACAATGACGCCTCACATCTGGACTTAATGCAATACTCCAGTTCACATATTTATGTTATGTAGTAGGTTATACAACATAAAACTGTATATAGATTCCTTTCACATGTAAATTTTGATTTTCCTATAGTGAATATCTGTTTGTTGATACCTCACTCTTACATACTGCTGTGATGGCTTACTGGTTAACTTCTGTGACTATAATGTACAGGGTCCTGGGTTCAAGGGCTGTTTATTTTGTTGCTGGGCAGAACAGCGGCTGTTGGATACAGAGTGATTAAGGCACTTTTAAGCAATTGTAAGCGGGTTTGCGCAGGTTTGCATAATGGTAAGCAATGCTAACTTCAGTATTGCTTAACCTGTGTGCATATTGCTTACCCCCACACAAATGGGCTTAAAGCTGCTTACTACTGGTTACAAGTGCTTACTCTTGCTTACCTCTACACTAATTTAGACAGAAATGTAACATGGCTCTTGGGAAGGTGGTGGAGTTGGACACAGCCTCTGCAGTCTACAGGCATGGGTTTCCCGATTCACAACCCGCTCATCTGCCACTGTCAAAGACATAAGAGGAATATTTAGCCATACCTATCCATAATATACATGAGCTGGCAATTATTCAACAGGTAGTAGACTGATACTTACACACAGCTTGGACATCACCCGTCTGCCTAGCCTCTTGGATCCACTGATCCAAGAGCTCCCTCTTTTTCTGTTTCCAGTCAGCACAGTGATGCCTGACCTGCTCACCAGTTTGAGGGATGCCAGTGGCACTGGTGAGGTCACATACGAGACAGTCCAAGGCTTCTGCTTTATATTGGGAACCCTGGTACTAGCCCTGCAGCAGTCTTTGGTCATATTTTTTAACAAGGAGTCCTGCCATGACTTTGGACTTCTGGATGCCCCAGGACTGACCCCGGAAGCACGATCCTTTACCCACACCAGCCATAGTGCCTACAGGAGGAAGCTCCAACCAGTTATGAGATGTGTTCCCACCTGTGGGGTTTAAATAGGGCCAATTTCCCACACTTTGCCATGATTGGATGGTTTTGAAAATGTTAAGCTATGGGCAAACCTGCTTACCTAAGGTTGGCATTGCTTAAAGGGGTATACTAATGGGCAAACTGATTTAGCTGGCCTACACATTGCTTACACCTAGCTGGCCTACACATTGCTTACACCTAGTAAGCAGGGGTGTGCAATGCTTAGCATTGCTTACTTTTAAATGTGAACACTATTTGCTGTTTGGCATTGATTTATCATTCATCACATGTTATATATGTGTTTGGTATCCATGATTCATGTGTACGTACACTGTATGGGGTCCTTGTGTTTATTGGGGGATTTCAACACTTTATTACAATGACACCTCACATCTGGAATTAATGCAGTACTCCAGTTCACATATTTATGTTATGTAGTAGGTTATACAACATAAAACTGTATATAGATTCCTTTCACATGTAAATTTTGATTTTCCTATAGTGCGGTTCTGTTTGTTGATACCTCACTCTTACATTCTGCTGTGATGGTTTACTGGTTAACTACTGTGATTGTAATGTACAAGGTCCTGGGTTCAAGACCTGCAAGGGATGGTTATTTTGTTGCTGGCCAGAACAGTGGCTGTTGGATACAGAGTGATTAAGGCACTTTTAAGCAATTGTAAGTGGGTTTGCGTGGGTTTGCATGATGGTAAGCAATGCTAACTTCAATATTGCTTAACCTGTGTGCGCATTGCTTACCCTCACACAAATGGGCTTAAACACGCTTACTACTGGTTACAAGTGCATACTCCTGCTTACCTCCACACAGACAGAAATGTAGCATGGCCTTTGGGAAGGTGGTGGATTTGGACACTCTATGGATTTATCATTCATTACACATTATATATTCATTTATATCCCTGATTCATGTGTACATATACTGTATGGGGGACTTGTGTTTATCTGTGGATTTTACAACATTATTACAATGACACCTCACATCTGCATTTAATGCAGTATTCCATTTCACAAATATATGTTATTTAGTAGGTTATATGGCAAAAAAAAATGTTCATAAAGTGATTTCACATGTAAAATGGAATTTACTAAAGTGAGAATCAAACGGGGATTAACTGATTACAAGGTGAACGCTCGGACCACTACACTATTGCAGTACTGCTTCATTTGCATGTATCTTGATATTTATCTTCTTTTGCCATTTAAGCTACAGTATGCATAGCTAAGCAATGGACAAATCCGCACACCTACGGTTAAATTTAATCTGTTTGATAAAAAAAAATTTCTACTGCTATTTTCTCTTGGAAGGGACAGATTTCACTTATTGCTGTGGATTCCTGCATGCATCTGCACATTTGTCAGACATACTAGCAACCCTCCATACCTCTCAACCTCTTAATGCACATTATTTGGACAAAGCATGACAACATGAGGTCCAACTATGGACATATTTTAATTATTGCTCTTATAAACTTGGGACAGTTGCTAGAGTAACAAGATTGGTTTTAATATACATTTTCTGATGGAATTTGGTGTATGACACTCATATGTATGCCATTATTTCACAGCTTCATTCCTGACATCATCCCATGATTTCAGGGTACAACTGGGGTACAGGGCAACTGTATGGGCAACAAATGTGTGGACATTATGCTATGATTTGTACAGTTGGGAGTTATGCAATCTACTATGAGCATTCTCGCTCATTGTTATTACCAAACAGCACTTCCTGAGTGCAGGGGCATGTGTATTGTGAGAGCTCTGCTCTCAGATACACCCCCTGCACTCGTCCACACTCCATGTCTGTTTAGGAACAGAAGCAGCGCACCTTCATTATTATGCATGGCGTGCTGCCGTGCTGCTTATAAACGGTCGCTTCAGTGCAGGAATAAGTTATTCCTGCATGGAACCTTACTGAATCCCAAGCATTATCTTTCATTTGTTAGAATGGAATTTCAGTCCTTCATTGCTTACCAAGGAAGAAATTTGTCTCAGAAATTCAGATATAGAAGATGAGGACACATACTTATCAATTAAAAATACAGACTTACAAGTGTCTCCATATTTAGCTTGCCAATACAGATTGTTTTTAGGACTAGTTGAAATTGCTAAATTAAAAAGAAAGGGGTCAAGCACAGAACTCTGTGGTACTCCAAACAATAAAGGGAGAAAACTGGAGTGACACACTTTTACTACTACAAAGTGAGAATGACAGACTAAAGAATAATCCAGCTGATTAAAATGGGATCATAAATATAATTCTTAAATATATCAGTTGTTGAGTTATGTGCAATTGTATCAGAACCCTTAGCCAAACCAACTGTTATGAAATATTCAAAAGCCCAAATTAAATGATCGTAGAGGTCTACTTAATTTATGAGTGTTGATCTTCCAGTACAAAAAGTGTGTTGATAATAAGTCAGTACGTCTATTATGATTCACTGAGTCAGAAAAGCAGATTTTGTAGAACTTTTTCAATCATAACAGTTAGATGTAAGACTTACAAGTCTGTAATTTTTCAAGTCCCATTTATCTCTCTCTTTTTATAAATAAGTGAAATAATTGATTTTTTATCCACATGGAAAGTACTACACCATCATGTAGTATTAAAGATCTTACGCAACCCTGGCAAAACAGTACTTCTCAAGCCGCAAATCATCACCTCTGGAATAAAATGTGGACCCACAGGGGTTTTATTTCCTAACCTTTTTAATACTTTGGAGATCAACTCAATACTTGTAGGAAAATTCTTATTAGTTGTAGAAACAAAATCCAAATTAGCCATAATGCACCTAGGTTATGATATGTCAGAAAAAAGTATTAAAGTCATTAACAATTCAATAAGGAAACCAAAACTTCACTTGTGACAAATAAAGCACAGTATATGTCATAGTTAATTCAGGTCTTCAACTCTTGCAAAACATTTAAACACTTCTTGGTATAATCCAAATCTTTCTTCAAGTGTCTCTTCCAGGGTTCAGCTACAAATCTCCAGCTTCATCCAAGCTGATGATCCAAACAGAGCTATAATGCCCAAAACACAGACGGTTGAAAGATGTAACTTTAAGCATTTTTTGCAGGCCCCCCTGTACCTGATCCCCTCACCCCCCAAAATGTATATATATATATATATATATATATATATATATATATATATGTGTGTGTATATATATATATATATATATATATATATATATATATATATATATATATGTGTGTGTGTACATATATATATATATATATATATATAATATAGACACACACACACACACACACCTACATATGGACAAATAGATATACTATAGATCGAAATACCAACCGCATGGTCATGCTCACTCAAAGAAAGGAGGAATCTCACAAAAGAAGTGAATCATTGCTGGTGCACACTTAGTGTTAGAAAAATATGTATTAATGTGTGTATTAGCAATATGCTTAGTGCATTTAGAAACTTGAAAAGGGTTAACACATTTATTCTATTTCATACTGCATAAATCTGTACAAACTGCAGTTGCTTTCTGACCTTATACTGTTAGCTAAAATCTTGCTTGTGCCTTGGAAATTTACTGAGAAGCAGGTGATTTCTGCTTGTGTTAGGAAAATAATGAATAGAACAATACTACTTGTATAAAACTTAGACAAGAAGTTCCGCTGTGCCATGAGAAAATACACAGCTGTAGAAGTTTACAGATAATTAGTACAAAGCCTGCTTGAAAATATGAACGGCAATCAGCATTTGCTTGTATCTATATTAGAAAAGTACCTTGAAAAGTAACACTGTACAATAGATGCTTGTAAACGGATTAATAGTCACCAAGGCCAGGTTGTTTTTCTGAAAAGTTTCTCACAAATCTAGTCATGTCAGCAGAAAATCTGAAGTAACATCTGCTGTAGAACAATGCTAAAAGTTGTGTTTGATTACGTCAGCTTAGAAGGCCATGTATTGTAAAATAGCATAAGAATGAACATACTTCCTGTTAGTAGTTAGACAAATCCTTGTAAGAATGAACATACTTCCTGTTAGTAGTTAGACAAATCCTTGTATTTGCATGTTTTTGTCTCCTTGCTGCAAGTAAATTAAAGTGCCTTAACTGAACCTTACGTGTAATGGTCTTTGAAGTTTTTTCCTTTGACAGATTGGTCCTTCGGACTGGAAACCTTCACTTCGCCTCAGATCAGACAGGCCAAGTGGCTTGAAACCGTATGGGGAAGAAACCACATTGGTTCTTCTTATTTGAAAAGTCCTCTGACTGAATTGTCGTACAAAAGAGGCCAGCCACTTTCTCATCTGCGACTGAAGGACGGGTTTACTCGAACCAGGTGATCAATCACGAAGGCTCAGGTAAGGTGAATCTACCTTCTTTTCTGTTTTAGATCAGGGACTAGATTTGTATTTGTCTTGTCATAGATCAGGGAAACAGAGCAGGTAGGCAGTCATTCTGAAGAGACTATAAAAACATCTGTGGTACCACGTTAAAAGTAAAGTGTTATGTAACAATTAAAAGGGTAGAACAAAAATGGGTAATAATTGTACAAAAAGGTCCCAAAATCCGCCGTTAACCGAAGACGCGAAATACATCCAGTCACAGCGTGCTGATAATATTAAATACTACTCAAAATGGGTTAATAAGTATGAATTTGACAGTAAAGTAGAAAAATCCTCACTTGTCAAACTTGTCAAACAGCTTAAAACCGATTCTAGAGGTCGGGTAAAGAAGCAACGTCAGTTAGGAATTCCTCAGGCACACAGGTGGATTGAGGAAGTAAACCGAAGGGAACAAAAGAGTAATAATTCAAAAGCAATGTTTTTAGATAAGGAGGACAATAACTTAGTAATAGCGTCAGCCCCTTCACCTCCCTTACCAGAATATGAGGCAAGCGAACAAATTAGTCCACCCCTGCAATATCCTGCTGTCACTGTGAGTAGAGACACTACAAAAGCGAAACCGTTTGTTAGAGATCCCATCGAGACCAGGTCTCGAACACGGGCAGGAAACTCAAAAGGGGACATTGAGTTATATCAAATGGGTAGAAATTCATGATATATGAGTGAAGAAGAAATATGCCCAGTTATAGAAGTGCCTAATCCTCAGGCAGGGCAAGAAGGTCAGGACCCAACTATTCTAGTGTATAGACTCTGGACTCCGGAAGACATCCGTAAAGACACTGAGGAAATTTCCCATCCAAAAGTTAATTTTAGAAAGTTCTTAGAAGATTTGCAAGGAATGAGGCTGAGTTATAATTTAAACAGAGAAGAGGTAGAAAAAGTAGTCAGACAAATTGTGGGACCAGATTGGCACATGATTAGTGGCGACTGGAATCCCCATGATATTGCGCTCAGGCCTCTCCCACATAGCAGCGCAGAGTTAGACAACAGAGTGAAAGGTCTTACAGACAGAATCGCTGAGAAATGGAAACCTAGGGCAGACTGGACTTGCATTAATCAATGCATCCAATAGGAAGGTGAAACTGTTGACCGATATTATGCCAGACTATTAGAATGTTTTAATAACCATTGTGGAATGCAGGTTCCTGAAGATCAGACACATGATTCCCCATATGAGCAGCAGTTAAAGAGTGCATTTTTGAATGGCAGTATTGTACCTATAAGCAGTTTCATTACAAAACACATGGTAGATCATCGTACAAGCAGGTTACAGTCATTGCTTGAATATGCTAGCCATGCCGAAAGGCATTTTAATAGCAAAAAGAAAAAGAAAGCCCAAGTATTTTCTGTAGAAGATGGAGCAGAAGTATATGTAGTACAGTCCGGGAGAAAGGGCAAAAGAAATGCCCAGGGAAACAAACAATCTGATCAACGATCAGAGGACTTTGAAGGGCGAAAGAAAAGGGGTGAATGTTTTAAATGCGGTAAGAAAGGACACTTGGCAAAGGATTGCAAGAAAAACAAGAAGGCAACCACGGAGGATAAGGAGGGTGAGGACTGACTATATGATAGTCAGGAATCACTAGAAGGGGATAGCAGAGAAAGGACAAATGAGTATGTGATAGAGGGAGTAGAGAATGTGACAGAAGAAATAGAGAAAGTGCAAGAAGTCACGGATAGTGAAGAAAATGAAATATTGGATTTGGCTTTATTGAGCTTAGAGCTCTATTTAGCAGACATGAAACCAGAAGTTACACTCCTGGTAGAAGGGAGGGAAGTCAGATTCTTGTGTGACTCAGGGCATCACGAACCCTGGTACATCCCTCCAAACTGCCAGAGAATTCAGAGTCACCTGATTACATATTAGTGAAAGCAGCTAATGGACAGCTGTATCGGGAGCCCCTCTCCCATAATATTGTGATAACTGATCCTGTTTCAGGATTGACCCAGAAAAGCAAAATTGTTGTATCTGCAAAATGCCCAGTAAACCTCTTGGGCAGAGACCTTATGCAGCTATTTGGTATAGCAGTAGTTCCGACTATGCAGGGTATGGAAGCACAGCGACAAATTGATACCTTTGCAGTGCAATCGGAGGGTGAGATGTTTTATTGGTACAGCCAGGACTTGGTTACGACTGGTCCAGGGGCAGTGACTGAAGAATTGATGAACGTAGCCATTAGCAAGTTCCCCTTCCTTGACATTGATAAACAGCATTTGTTGCACTGTACTCTGTATTATTGTAGTACACCAGGACCTGATAAGGAATATGAGCAAGAATTGTTTAGAAATCGTGCAAACAGATTGGCATTACGTAATCTGTACTGGGACACAGAAGGGAACAGTGTAGTCAGCTGTTCATTGCCCCAGGAGTTCTTTGCACTCTATAAATCTAATTGATTACTGCATGTTAGCTTAACTAAGGACAAGAATGTAAAATGGGTAGACAGGAGAAAAAGTCACGAGATGGGAAAAACAGACAGAGTTAGAACTGTCAGATCAGGGAATACAAATGCAGAAGCTGAACTGGATAACTCAGACCCACCCAGTTTTACACTTGCAGTCTAGCAAGGACAGCTGATTGGCACTCCTATTGAAGGAGGAAGAGAATGCCTTACAAAATATACCAGAAAATCTATGGTCGACAGGCAAATCGGATGCAGGACTTATTCGTACAGCAGGACCAGTTACCATTACGCCAAAGTCAGCATTTAGACCACAAAAGAGACAGTATCCCTTAAGAGAAGATGCAGAGGTCGGAATCAAACCTATTATAGCAGCTTTACTTAAGGAAGGGGTGCTGGTGGAATCTCCCGATTCTCCATGTAACGCACCCTTATTTCCTGTTAAGAAAGCGAATGGAGAGTGGCGTATAGTCCAAGATTTACAAGCTGTAAATGATGCAGTAATACCAAGGGCACCCACGGTGCCAGACCCACACGCCCTGTTGAATGATTTAAAACCTCAACAGAAATATTTTTCCATGGTAGATATCAGCAATGCATTCTTTTCGATACAGATACACTGACAGCCAGCATCGATTTGTATTCACATTTCAGGGGAAAAGGTATACATATATGCGACTACCACAGGGATATTGTGAAAGTCCAACAATATTCTCACAAGAAATGGCAAGCAACTTGGCGGGATTTACCCCACCAAGAGGTAGTCAGATTTTGCTTTATGTTGATGATATCCTGCTGGCGTCCCCCACCCAGCAAGATTGTAAAGAGGACACCATAGCGCTATTACAATTTTTAGCCACTGAAGGACATAAAGTAAACAAAAATAAACTGCAGCTTTGGAAAAAACAAGTTAAATACCTAGGATATGTAATATCCAAGGAAGGTAGGACATTAGATGAGGACAGAAAAATAGCGATTTTGCAAGCACCAAAACCCACTACCAAGAAGGAAATGATGTCCTTCCTGGGTACGACTAATTTTTGTCGGAGTTGGATTCCAAACTATGCCTTGGAATCTGCACTGTTGACTAACCTGATTTACAAAAAGTCTATGGCAGCACAGGATTTATTACAATGGACACCAGAAGCAGAATCTGCTTTCTGCAAACTGAAACAGCTAATAGCATCCTCATTAGTTTTGGGATTACCAAACTATCATAAACGTTTTTTCCAAACTGTAGATTGTAAGCAAGGTTATATATGACAGCAGTGTTAACACAGCAGCATGGGGACAGGCAACGCCCTATTGCTTATTATTCATCACAACTGGACCCAGTGGCATGGTCTTTACCTCACTGTGTACAAGCAGTAGTTGCAGCTGCAATGGCAGTACAGGCTTCGGCCTCAGTAGTGTTGTTCCACCCTTTCACATTGAGAGTGCCTCATGCAGTCGCGATTATTTTACTACAAGAAAAGGTAGCATATCTTTCCCCTGATAGGCATCTTTCCTGTATGACTATATTGTTGAGACAACCTCATATGACAATCAAATGATGTACGACTTTGAACCCTTCTACCTTGCTCCCAACCCCTGCAGATGGCGCACCACACAGCTGCCTGCAGGGGATTGAGCAAAAGACACTGCCTAGAAAAGATCTTATGGATTTTCCCTTGGATGATGCCGAGGTGACATACTACGTGGACGGCTCATGCAAAAGGAGTCCTGCAGAACAGAACCTAGTAGGATATGCAGTAGTTTCTGACACAGACATAGAAGCAAAATCTTTGCCACATAGTTTATCTGCACAGGCAGCAGAATTGATTGCCTTGACACGGGCATGTACCTTAGCAAAGGGTAAATGTGTAAACATTTTTACTGACAGCCAGTATGCTTTTTCTACTGTACATGTTTTTGCGCAACAGTGGAAAAATCGAGGAATGATAACATCTACTGGCAAACCAATCAATCATGCACAGTTTATTTTAGATCTTTTAGAATCTATTCAGTTACCTCAGAAAGTAGCTATTTGTAAATGCACAGCTCATATCAAGCAACAGGACAGGATTTCAAGAGGTAATGCGAGAGCTGATACAGCTGCAAAGCAGGCAGCTTCAGAAGTATTTCTTTTGAATGAGGAACTACAACCCTCTGAGATTTTAGACTTAGAAATGTTAAAGACAATGCAAACACTTACTACGCAAACTGAAAAACAAAGATGGGTAAAACGGGGAGCAATTCTCGTAAAGGGGCTGTACATCTCTAAAGAAGGAAAACCGATATTGCCGTCTAATTTGTTTAGATATGCAGCTTTGCTGAGCCATGGGCAGTGCCATGTCTCAACAGGGGGGATGGTACAGCTGGTGAACCAAGTGTTCACGACGTATGGATTTACAAACTTCTCTAAAAAATTTTGTTTGTTATGCCACATCCGTAATAAACATCATGCACAAGGGGCATTAAAGCCCAAGCAAGGGAGTTTCCCTACACCACCGTATCCTTTTCATACTATTTGTATGGATTTCATAGAGTTGAATAAATGTGAAAATAAGAAGTATTGTCTTGTCATTGTAGATATGTTTTCCAGATGGGTGGAAGCCTTTCCGATTAAAAATCCACATGCTACGACTGTGGCCAAAGTGCTTGTTAAAGAAATCATCCCTAGATTCGGCATTCCGGAAAGGATCTACAGTGACAACGGCACACACTTCGTGAATCAGACCATGCAGCAGTTAAGTAAACATTTGTGTATTCTCTAAAGAATCATTGTGCGTATCACCCGCAATCAACAGGGCTAGTAGAGAGGCATAATGAGATTTTAAAGAGTAAGCTAAGAAAATTAATGACAGAAACACAGAGAAACTGGGTGTACTTTCTGCCCCTGGCACTGTTGAGCATGAGAACTGTTCCGAATGCAAAAGGATTGACTCCTTTTGAAAAGCTCTTTGGAAGGGCTTACTATATACCACAGTGGAAATCTCTCATGCCCACGGACCAGGAAGCTGACAGTACATTAGCAGAGTATATGTGTAATTTGTTAAATTCTAAACATTTGTTGCAGTTAAATTCTGTTTCAGATAAAGAACGAACCAGACCGTCAGAAGTGGCAGTGCCCCCTGGAGCGTGGATCTGGCTGAAGATCGTTAAGAAGAAAAATTGGGCGTCTCCGAAGTGGGAAGGTCCATATCAAGTGCTTTTGTCAACACCCACTGCAGTCAAAATTGTGTGCCTCTTGGATCCACTTGACGCACTGTAAATTAGTTAAAAACTTTGAACTGGACAAAAATCTTGTTACATGCCAAGAGCAAAATGATAGAGTCCAGAAGAAACAGGAATGCAGAACAACCCTTTTCTCAGAAGTATTGCATAATCATCCTGTTAACTGTATTAGTGAATAATCTTTTTGTTGTGGCCTTTTCTTTTCCCAGCCACGCAGACTGAACTGAATAAACGTGAAGCGTTACTCATAAACTGGCATCCAAACTTTAATACTTACCAGGCAATTAAATATGTGTATGCTGAGACTTTCAATGTTTCGAATTGCTGGATTTGCACAGCTTTGCCGACAGCATATGGGGGGGTGTTATTAATGACTATGGTCCCCCTAGGGGTCAATGAGACTTGGTAGAACTTGATTTATGATACCTCAACCATTGCAGCACAAGATAAAATAGCATTGCACTTGTCTGTTCCACAAAAGGGAACTGTGTGTTTTTATAAAAATGATACTGTTCAGGTGGGTTGGAGCAATTGCAATGTGGCTGTTCCTTATAGATGCTACACTAAAGGTAACAAAGCAGATCTTTATTGTAATACAAACTATGATTAATTTCTTGGATTGATGCACAAAACACTTGATGAAGTAAAACATAATTCTGTTCTTTATAAACAGCTGTCTATAATTGATAGAAAAATGTTTCATGCAGGGCGAGTGTATATTCATAGCAGGGTTACTACTAAAGTAGAGGACTATTATTTTGTGTGTGGCAGAAAGGCATACAAATGGTTACCTGAGAATTGGTCTGGCAGTTGTTTTTTGGGTTACCTGGTTCCGGCCATACGACACACTGCAGTTTTGCCTCATGGGAAAATTCGAAATGTCAGAGAAGTCATCAAGAAACCTGTAAATACAGTGGGACAAATTGATGTGCGTTGGAAAGACCATCACTCTCTAGGCAAAGGACTGACACACATAGACTTGAGTGATATCATGGGCAGGCATATCTCCAGCATATGGAGCAGTGAAATCGATCTGGGAGCTGAGAAAACTGTCAAAACTTCTCGAAGTAATGAGCAACACAACTTTTTCCGCTCTCAAATTGGTGACTGATGAACTGAATGCTATGAGAACTGTAGTGCTCCAAAACCGCATGGTTCTCGACTTCACCCTAGCGACGAGAGGTGGTGCATGCGCTTTAATCCAAGAAGAATGCTGTTCGTATATTCCTGACCATAAACACGAGATAAACAATCATCTTGAGGTAATTCAGCAAGTGTCGGCCATGACCAAACCAGGCCCAAACCCACTGACGGACTTTTTCCAGAAATGGTTTGGGGGGTGGAGTACCATCCTAATGAACATCCTGATTGCCATTTGTGTAGGTATGCTCCTACTGGGAGTATGTGTTTGTTGTGGTATCCCCTGCATGAAAAGACTGATTAAAGACCTTATAGACATGTCAGTTTCTGAAACCTTATATCAAAGTACTGAGTTTGAAGAACTGTTCAAAGACTAAAATGCTTTCATAAGTTTAAATTGAATGACTCTCTTAACTGCAAATCCTGAGTGGAAGAGGTTAGGAGAAGAAAACAAACTGTTTATGCTTATTTTGAAAGTAGAATAAAAGTATTAATGGGGAGAAATGTTAGAAAAATATGTATTAATGTGTGTATTAGCAATATGCTTAGTGCATTTAGAAGCTTGAAAAGGGTTAACACATTTATTCTATTTCATACTGCATAAATCTGTACAAACAGCAGTTGCTTTCTGACCTTGTACTGTTAGCTAAAATCTTGCTTGTGCCTTGGAAATTTACTGAGAAGCAGGTGATTTCTGCTTGCATTAGGAAAATAATGAATAGAACAATACTACTTGTATGAAACTTAGACAAGAAGTTCCGCTGTGCCATGAGAAAATACACAACTGTAGAAGTTACAGATAATTAGTACAAAGCCTGCTTGAAAATATGAACTGCAATCAGCATTTGCTTGTATCTATATTAGAAAAGTACCTTGAAAAGTAACACTGTACAATAGATGCTTGTAAACGGATTAATAGTCACCAAGGCCAGGTTGTTTTTCTGAAAAGTTTCTCACAAATCTAGTCATGTCAGCAGAAAATCTGAAGTAACATCTGCTGTAGAACAATGCTAAAAGTTGTGTTTGATTATGTCAGCTTAGAAGGCCATGTCTTGTAAAATAGTATAAGAATGAACATACTTCCTGTTAGTAGTTAGACATATCCTTGTAAGAATGAACATACTTCCTGTTAGTAGTTAGACAAATCCTTGTATTTGCATGTTTTTGTCTCCTTGCTGCAAGTAAATTAAAGTGCCTTAACTGAACCTTACGTGTAATGGTCTTTGAAGTTTTTTCCTTTGACACTTAGAAATATCACAGGCAATGATTAAGGGAATAAGGTTTGAGGTTCTGTCTTTTCATGTCTTTTTATGCAGGCAAATGAATCTCAAGGAATTTCTCCATGACAAACTGTACAAGAGCCATCTTCCAGTATCATTCTTATTATTTTTTATCTTCTGTCATGCAGTAAACCCACCATCTGGTAAGTAGTGGGAATGTTTGTCCTCTTCTGTAAAACTCAGTCACATCTGTCTTCCAGGGCCACAGCCCTGTCTTTTTAAGACTATCACATCAGGTGAATTCACAATGTTGCTGTTGTTATGTATTCTGATCTGCCTTCAAGTTTGGCATAGACATTCTAGCTTAAATTGAATCATACATCTTGTGTGCTCTGTTCTGTAGAAGTGTCTGGCAGTGATATCTCAGCTCAGAAAGTATCATTTATTTAAGTTACATTTCTTGAAGTGTGAACACAAAACTACATAACATAGAAAAACAGTACTTTTGTGTCAAAAGTAGAATTTTTAGAAAAACACAGTTTATTTTCTAGTTGCTTAACATCCACTATGCCCCAACGACTCTCTGCCAAAATAAAACCCCAAAGTACTATCCTGTCCAATACTATCCTAATCAGGAGGGGGTTATAAGTACTATAAAACCCATCCACATTGACATTTTTTACATCAGATCTATGCTTGACTATGAACTTAAAAGGTTGGAGAGGTGAATTACACAGCTTAATTTATTAGTGGCATCCTTCTGTTTATGGTATCTTTCTGTTTAAGAGATTACAGGTATGCATGGTCAGAGGCTAGTATAAAGCTTCACCCTAATAGACACCACAATAGCAAAGTGTGAGTGCTTATTTAAGGATGATGCACTTTCACTCAGTGGCAGATTGCCTCATATCTGTCTTGGTCAGCTTTTCCTAAAATAGCAGACCAGGTGTTTTTTACCAGCTATTTCTTACAAAACTACACCTCTATCTTCACTACAGCTGAATAAGCACTCATCTATTTCCACAGTCCACCTAATAATGAATGAGTGCCTTGAATCTGTAAGAGTTGTTACAGAGTATGGAAGCCTGCAAGTCCTTGGTTTTGGGTATTTGCAAGTTCTTCTCAGCTCCTATCTTGCTTACAGATTAAATTACTTCTCTGCCAATCAAATGTCCTATCTAGCTTCTTTCATGAAAAGTGCCCTCTTACCAACATTATGTCCTTCCTGTCTTAAAGACTGTTATAACAGCTTGCATGTTGGCAAAATTTTGCTCACTTTCATCTGAATAAATAGCTTCATCAGCAAGATACTTGGCATGGTGTTTCAGAACTCAGTCCATGAACATTAGAAAAGTGGTACGAAGCTTCTAAAGACCAAAGGATAATGCAGTAAGAGAGACCACCATGACTGGGAATGCGGTTCTTTTCTTTGGCTTAAAGTTTTTGGGGTATATGCCATTATCTCAAGGTGAAATATATGGGTTTCACCAACTTTGCTTTGTTTAGCCTTTATTTAAATTTCTCAAAGTATTTTGGGTTTATAATACCATGACAGCAATGGACCCCATTCCTAAATTAAAGTGCGATTAAAGTTCATGAAATTAGTAGTGTTTCAATCTTTGATGTCAGGCAGAAGTGCTCTTTGCAGCACCCCTATGTGCACAATAATGACTCCTTTTGCAATTTGTATGGAGTTACATGTTGTTGTTGTTGTGTCTTTCGGCTTTTCTTGGTTAGGGGTCACCACAGCAGAACTCCGGTCCACTAATGATTGGCAGTAGATTTTTATGTGCCGAGTTGCCAGCCCTGACGCACAACCTTCAACGAAGGTACGCCCATTCACGCATGTCTCCACACAGAAGATGCTCTAGTTGAGAATCGAACAGGACAACGTCTTACTGTGAGGTGACAACGCTACCGCAGCACCACCACCGCAGTGGTAATATATCTAAATAGGATTGTAGATTCTTTTTTATAAACCTGTTGCTCCTGCTACTATTAGAACTGTCTGGGTATATTTCTTCCACATTGCTCTTCTTTCTGCTTGCAAATCCTTATATTTTATGACTTTGTGTCTCTCTGTATGCAAGGCACTGTAGTCACTAGGTGTGGCAATTTCAGTGATCGATGCTACTTTTGTCTTCTTTTCATGGACCACCATATCTGGTTTTCGAGCATCTATTTTTTGAACTGTTGGTAATGAGTGATCCCATGTGATGTAGAGTTCATCATTTTCTATAATGCTTTGTGGTTCATGTTTCCAGTGTTTTTCAGCTACTTCAGTGACATAATGTTTAAACAGTCCCCTGTGCAATAGTGTTGCCACATTATTATACCTTTCAGTATACAGTCCTTCTGCCATTAGTATGCCACAACTAGAAACAAGGTGTGCAACTGTTTCCAGTTCTGTTTTACCAAACATACATTTGTCTGTTTCTCCCACATGTTCAATAGACTTTGTAAACCAATGTGTGCATAGCCCACTGTCTTAGGCTGCCAATATTAACCTTTCATCGTTTGGTTTGAATTTGCCTCTCCTTAACCATTCCTGCATCTGATCCTGCTCAGCATGAGTTTCTTCCAGATGTCTTCTTACTTGCAACTATATTTATGCATTTTCTACATTTCTTGCCTTCTCATCTGATCCTGCACCTTATATTCTTTCTTTTCTATTTTGCCACATTCAGTTCTCACTTGATTTTTATCTACTTCTGGTTTGGTATCCATTCTTGCTTGGCGTTGATATGTTACTGCTAGACTAAGCAGGGAAGTCATCCTAGATTTATTTTCCTCATGTTTCAAAACTTTCATTCTGTTTGAGTCCTGTGAGGTCAGCAGATATGTGTGCAGTCCCATGATTGCAGATCTATACATGTAATCAATTTCAAGGAGGCCCATACCTCCTTTAGAATGAGGAATATATAATATTGGTATGCACTGATTTTTATAAATCATTTGGTGAGCATGATGCGTCTTTCTTGTTTTTCTGTCTAATCTTTCCAACACGTTTTGGGGCCAGTCAATCACTCCAAAACTGTAAGTTAGGACAGGAAGAGCAAATTGGTTTTTAGCTTGAATTTTGTTCCCAGATGTCAACTCTGTTTTCAGGATTAATTTAAGTATTCTAAAATATTCCTTACTTAGTTTTATTCACATTTGTTCATGTTTTATTGTTGATCCTTCATCAATTCCCAAATATTTATACACTCCCTCTTGCTCAAGTTCTTTTTTATCACATTCTTGTCTCAAACTGATGTTTTCTTGGCGCTGCAGATTTCCTGCTTTAAAGGTTGCTTTTGCCCACTTATAAAGACCAAATGTCATTCTTATATGATCTGAAAAAGTTTTAACTACTTGCAGTTGTGCTTTCAGTGCCTCATCTGATGAGTTATATGATTTTAAATTATCAACAAATAGAAGATGAGAAGTCTTTACACTTTGTTGTTTTCTAAGAGCCAAATTATAGCCATGGCCTAATCTGTTAAGTAGGCAGCTTAATGGGTTAAGGGCAAGACAGAATTTTATTTATTTCTTTATTTTTATTTTACATTTGTTAACCAGGATGGTCTGACTGGACACCGGTCCATTTGCAGCGGAGGCCCAGGGAGAAAAGCTCCACAGTGAAATTACAATCAAACAAGATAGTACAAACCACATATATCAACAATCGGTGAAGTACAGCACAGAGATAAGACGTCACATACAATCCTACCTAAACAACAAATATTTTTAACAAGTGAGATAAAATACATGGATAAAAGTCACATACAATCACACTTATAACAGCAATCTATAAGATCGGATATAAAAAATAAATTCACATGATAATACATTCATATTAGTCAACAGTAAGATACTTAACCATAAAATGTTTACAGTATATATGGTGGGAAGGACTGTCTATAGTATACTGAGGCTGTGAAATTTATATAATGCACTCAAATCACATCTTATGAATAAAGGGTTATGTCCATGCATCACATAAGTTTCACAGCCGCAGTAGATATGGTGGGAAGGACTGTCTATAGTGTACCGAGGCTGTGAAATTTTTGTAATGCATGGACGTAGCCCTTTATTCATAAGATGTGATTTTGAGTTCATTTCTGAAATGCGTGTTAGTAGGGGCAGAAGTAAGAGGGGGGGGGTTGTTCCAGGTTCGAGCTATGGTATGGGAAAATAGAGCTTTCACTGCATTGTTATTGGCCTTAGAGATACAGAGGAGTGATTTATCAGTAGAGTGGAGAGGACGATTTGTTCTGTAGAGAGAACATAACTGGCTTAGTGCTGGGGATTTCTCGGGATATCTGACTATATTATATGCAATGACTAACTGATGGAAATTGAGTAGCTGGGGAAGTTCTAACCATTTTAGCCCCCTTAGAGAATCACAGTGACGGGTTCAGAAAGTGGAGTTATAAGCAAACCTGGCAATTTTATTATAGCATGATTCCGGCCTGGCAAGATCATGTTTTCTGACTAGGGTGAGAATTGGTGTGGCATACATTAGGGTGGACAATAGATGAGTTTGGGCTAGAGTGATTCATGCCTGATATGAGAGGCATTGTTTATGCCTGTACAGGGCTCCCATTGTTTTATAGACCTTTTTAAAGTTTGTTAGATATGGACGTCAAAGAGGAGGTTTTTGTCGATTTCGACAGAGAAGTTTGGTGTGGTCAGAGGGAGATATGATGGTGCCATTTTTGGATGAGATTGTAAAGGATAGAGGGGTAGCTGTAGATTATTTGGGGGTGAAAAGTAGCAATTTGGTCTTGGGGTTTAGGATTAGTTGAATTTCAGTTATCCAACTTTCCACAGAACTGAAAGATTCTTGAGTGAGTTATTGAAGAGTGGAAAGGGATGGAGCAGAGCAGATGAGAGCTGAATCATCAGCATACTGTATAAGCGAAGCATGCTGGGTGGAGGTATGTAGATTGTTTGTAAATATGGAGAAAAGAAGTGGGCCTAATATCGAGCCTTGTGGTATGCCTATCGTAGTTGGGAGTAAAGGAGATTGTGTGCCTTGCCATTGGACTGATTTCTGCCCATGTGACAGATAGCTTTTAAACCAGTCAATAGTAGAAGGGGCAAAAAAATAGGGAGGCTAGGGAGTGTAGTAGTTTGGAGTGTGAGACCATGTCAAATGCTTTGGAGTGATCTAAAATTATTGTGGATACAAAATTATTGTTATTTCTATGTAGGGTGACTAAGTTGGTGAAAGAGAGAAGGGCAGTTGTTGATGATTTTGCCGGAAGCCATGTTGTGTGGAGGAGTGATGATTATGCGAATTTAGGAATTTCATAACCTGAGAGTGAATACATTTTTCAAGCAGTTTAGTTAAGGGGGGACAGAATGGCAATAGTACAGTAATTTTAGAAGTCATAAGAAGTGCCACCTTTATGAAGAGGAATACAGTAAGAAATTTTCCAGAGTTGAGGGATGTATGCTTCCTTTATGGAGCAGTTGATGAGGATAGAGACTGGGTAAGACAGGGATTCGGCAGCAATTTTTAGGAAGTTTTCAGGTAGACCGTCTGCTGCAAGGGTGGTTGGTTTCCATTTTAGGAGGAGTTTTTTAATTGTGGAAGTGGGAAGGGGTGAAAGAATGAAGGAGGGGATGTTATCTGGGCATTTGGTAGCTATATGTGTATGGTTGTTTTTGGATAGTTGGGAGGATAGAGTTAGGATAGATTCTGTGAAATAGTGATTGAATTGGGATGCTATGTCTTTGGTATTGTTGCCAGAAGAGGGGGCTGGAGTGGTACTTTTCCCTGGTTTTAGAAAGGAGTTGATAGCATGCAAAACTATTTGAGTTCTTTTGTTTTGGGCCCTAAAGAAGTTGTTCTTATTATCCAGTTTGGTTTGTTTTTTGGCCTGATTTCTTAGTTGTTGGAAGTTTTGTTTGGCTAGACTAGTGTTATCCCTCTTCCATATTTTCCAAGCTTTGTCTCTAGACTTTAGTAGGGCTCTAGTGTCCCTACTTAGCCATGGTGCATAGTTTGCCTTGACCCTAATTTTTCTAATGGGTACAAAACTGTTAAGGACATTTAAGAGAGTATTATTAAAGTAGCTGATGGCCTTGTCTAAACCTAGAGTAAGTAGTGGTTTCCAGTTAGTTTGTTTTAGAGTGTAGTTAAGGTTGTGTATGTTATTTTAGGGTTATCTCTAACTTGCCTAAAAGTTATGGGGTTGGGTATGTTAATTTGTTTGCGTAAAAGGAAAGTTGGAAGATGGTCACTGAGACTATCTGGTAGACAACCTGCCTGGTAGTTTTGTTTGGGGCAATTGACTAGTGTCCAATCTAGAATAGATTGTTTATGTTTTTTTTTATCAAGTCTAGTATGTACTTGAATGAGCTGAGAAAAAACAAATAGATTAAGATGATTGGTGGGGTTATTAGAATTACAAGCTATCCAATCTGTGTTTAGGTCACCTAGTATGATAGTTTCCTGTTGTAGATTCTCTGAGATCCACTGTAATATTTCTTCAATAATGGGGGAGTTATTTCCTGGAGGGATGTAACAACAGAGAATATTGATTTGTTTGGTGTTGTTTACATATAGAATTGTAGTTAAGATTTCAGCATTTTGAAACTTAGGTAGAGGAATTTGTAGTGGTTTAATGTTGAAAGAATTTTTAAAGAAAGTTGCAACTCCACCTCCCTTCTTGCCTATTATATCCAGTCTTAAGATGTTATATCCTGGTGGGAGAATTTCTTCATTTTGGGTATTGGGTTTTAGCCAGGTCTCAGTAATGGTTAGTATGTCTGGGAAGTAGTGGGTTATAAATGCATGTAGGTCTGGAAGATTATTGGATATGTTCCTAGTGTTGATGTCGAGAATTAGCAGATCAAAGTTTTGTTTGGTTGAGAGTGGGGTATTAAGTGGGCCTGGGTTTGGGTGTATATCTCCTGATATAAGTAGCCACTTTGTAATAAGTAGTATGTGTTTAATTGTATGTGCTATTTCTAGGTTGGATCCGAATGATATCTTAGTACTATAACATGTAGTTATGTGGAATTTGTGTCTGGGAAGTATTGAGCTGTCTTTAAATAGTGTAGGACTGATTGGGAATTTTTTGTGTTGGTTAGTCTTAGTGGAGGTTTGCGTAGTATGGAATAAAGTGTTTTCCAGTGGTATATTAGTGTGTATGCATGCAATGTTTGTTAGGCATGTGAAAGTTAGGAAGAGAAATCCAAAGGTGATTTGTGTATTTTGTGGAAGTGGTAGTTTGGCATGAAGGATGGTAAGGTTTATAGGTTGAGGCAGCTGTGATGGCATGGCTAGTTGCTGCTATGTGTTTGTTTTCGGCAGGGGACTTGGTAGTGGGTGTGGAATTAATGAGATAGCCGGGGGTGTGGCTTGTTAAGGCTTAGAGGTAGATGATTAGTTCAAGGTGTGGTGTGGTGATGAGGGGTTAGAATAAAAGTAGAAGTAGTGGGGGGTGGCTGGGAATTGGGGGTAGGGTAGGGGAGCAGAGTGAGCCACAGGTGAATGGAGCAGATCACACCAGACTCCGAGAGTGCAGAGCCAATCTATCTGTAGAGGTTTGGGCAGAGCAGTGAAAAAAGTAAGTGAATGGGTGAAAGTATAACACCGGTTGTTTTTAAAAATATCTTTCTTACTTTCTTTATTATCCTGGGAGTACACTTACTGATACTGCTAGAATGTTGGGGTGACCTAGTGGGAAGTAGCTAGTGCTACGGACCCCCAAGCGGTACTCTACAAATATTTAGTCGCATAGGTCTACAGGATAACTTCAGAAAAAGATGTTAACCTTGTTTCCTTTTAGTTTTTAAGTTATAGAGACAGAGTTTGACTGCTGAAGATTTCAGTATGCCCTGAGCAGCAGTCCTCAAAAGTTTCAAGCCTTTCAAGGGGCTGGGCTGGGTTGGGTGAGTTAATATTGCTAGAGTTCCTAAGTAGTAGAAAAAAAGATATGGGAGCTGATTAGGACAGATAATGTAGCACTTTATCTGCTCAGAAAAGCATTACTTAAAGCACAGTAAAAACAGATTGGTTACAGAAATTAAGCAGTTTAGCAAAACACTTAGTCTGTGGGTATACAATCCAGTCAGTAGTGTTAAAACCATTCAGCTGGTCAAGAAACGGCTGTAAAATCCAAGTAAAAAATACAGTAATTTGTAGCTATAATGGTGTAATTTTCAGTGTAATATGCATATATCAATTACTAAAGGCTATACAGTTTAAATACTGGAAATGAATAGAGACAGACCCCAGTGTTTGCACTACACCAAATATATCTTCTTCCACCTTACCAATTTTGAATATGTAAGCCACGCTTTTCAGTACATGTGTTAATGACCACTTACTACAAGATATAGAGCTTGAACACTGATTCAAAAATAATAGAGTCAGTCCCCAGCATTTATACTTCACTATTGCTTCCTCCAGAACAATGCTAGTTATTAAGCCATGCTTTTCAGTACACTAAATAACAGCGTCAGTCCCCAGCATTTATACTGCACTAGAATATGTTTGTTTCCTCCAGATCAATGCTAGGTATTAAGCCATGCTTTTCAGTACACACGTATATAAGGCCGATTACCACAGGATGTACAGCTTGAATGCTCATTCTAAAAAATAATAGAATCAGACCCCAGCATTAGCACTACTCAACAATATGTTTGCCTCCCCGAGACCAGTGATAAAATATTAAGCCATGCTTTTCAGTACACGTGTGAAAGGCCAGTTATGACAAAATATACAGCTTGATCGCTAAGTCAAGAAAAAGTAACATGGTCAAGGCCTCAGCATTTACACTACACCAAAAATAACTGCCTCTTCCTGACCAGTCCTGCCAAATTAGAGCTACGCTTATCTGTACATATGTGTGAAAATGTATAGAACTCTATACGTTATTAGTATTAGTATATATTCAGATTGACACAAGCAGGTGACAGCACAAGAACAATACTGGCTTTCAATTTCCATGTACCCTAAAGTTACACAATGCACAAACGCTATTAGTCACAGCATAGGCGCCGGAACCATAGGGCGAGGGGGAGGAAGTACCCCCCCACACACACACACTTTTTACAGCTGCAAGACTATGGAGTTTGAGGACTCGTGAATTTAAAACAAAAATGCGTGGAAAACATCATTGCCACGGTAAGACGTGCTCTTTTTTATTTAGTTATGAATGCACAGCAGGCTCTGTGTGCTCTATTTTTGAAGACAAGGCAAGCTCTGTGTGAAATTCAAACGTGAACAGAAAACATCATTGCTGTGGTAAGAAATGCTGTTTTCTATTTAATTATGAAGTCAAGGCAGGCTCTGTGTGCTTCGTTTATGATGAAGGCAAGGCATGGTCTGTGTGCTCCGTTTATGATGAAGGCTAGGCAGGCTCTGTGTGCTCCATTTATGATGAAGGCAAAGCAAGCTTGTGTGTGTGTGTGTGTGTGTGTGTGTGTGTGTGTGTGTGTGTGTGTGTGTGTGTGTGTGTGTGTGTGTGTGTGTGTGTGTGTGTGCACTGTATGGAAATACTGATTTTAATTGTGTCTGGTAAATTTGAAGTTTGAGTACACAAACCTGTTTATTGAAACATTACGTGCTAACCTATTGTAGCTGCATTGCTTCCAGGATCGTGAAACTTTGGGGGTAATGAAGCTGTCTACTTTCCTCCAAGGATAAGTAATCTCCAGGTTATTATAGCATATTATTCTGAGCTGTCTGGGTGTGATGTCTTCTCCCACAGGGATAGGGGGATTGCAACAAATACTTGTGTTTCTTTTTGCAGATATTTTAATGTGTTGACTTTCTTATGGTGATACTCCATGTGAAATGATTATGTTTCAATGTTTGCCATAAATTCTGCGTATGCATGTATATTCGCAGCTTCAGCTGATGTTAACACCTGAACTGTATGCTAACAGGTACATGCAACAACCATGATGAAGTATCTGGGTTTAATAGTTTACTGTCTTGACATTTTTGACAAAATTATGTTTACATAGCACATAAAGCACGTTACATTTATAATACTGATTTCAGTGCAAACATTCAGATATATTTTGTTCTTTTTTGCTCTAAAAAGGTATTCAGCAAAAAGATATTCACAGTATGCAACAGTTGGGTTCCTTTAAGTAATAATGCCACCTAGCATCTCTTTTCAGCAGTGTATTATTTGTAACCTGCATCACCACTGTCGTATATTTTTTAAGCCAAAAAATTAAAATCATGTCTGCTTATTTCTTTTAAACCCCAGTAGGGTAAGTAGGGTAAGGTGCTTATAGAAAGTCTTATTAACAGCTATATCTTTTCACTGATTAATTTTTCAAACTGTCTTGGTTGTCTAATACTATGATGGGAATGGACTCCAATTAAATTTCAGGAAATTAATACTGCTTCAGTCTTTATTGTTAGGCAACAGTTCTTTTCTCAGCACCTGCAATGTGCCCATAATTGCTTCCTTCTGTAGTTCATATGGGGTTCAGACCTCTCAACCAATTGGGGACAAATTTCAACAGAATCAGGGACAAGTCAAGAAAAAATCAGGGACAATCAGGGACACTTTTAAAATATTAGTGCTATTAACTTGAAACATTGACAGAATCAGAGCATATGAATTAATACACATTTTCTGAAGTAAAAGAAGTTTATAACTCTTATTGTCATTATTCATTAAGTTTAAATCACCACCTTTCCTCCAAAAGTTAGTAATTTTAGGAGGGATTAAGAGGGACAGAGTTAAAATTTGAGTCAAAATCAGTGACGTCCCTGAAAATCAGGGACAGTTGAGAAGTATGAATTGGGGTTGCATGTACTGGTAGCATAGTTAAGTACAGCTGCCAGTTCTTTTTTCATTAATCCTATTGCTCCTACTTCTATTGGAACTGTCTGGGTATCTTTATTTCACATTGCTCTCATTTCTGCTTGCACAGCCTGGCATACTACAGTTGCTTGGTGAAGCAACTTCAATGGTCCTTGTTATTTTTATCTTTTTTCTTGAACTACTGTATCTGTTTTTTTCTTGCATCTGTTTTTTGGAATGGATGGTTACAGGGGATCCCAAGTGATATAAACTTCATCATTGTTGAATATGCTTTGTAGTTCATATTTCCAGTGCTTTTCAACTACCTCTGTATTGCAAAGTTTGCACAATTCCCAGTGCTATAGTCTTGTCATATTATTGTGCCTTTCAGTATACAGACCCTCAGGCATGAATATCACACAACAAGCAATGAGATGCTTCCAGTTCTCTTTTAAACAACCTGGATTTGCCCATTTTCCTACTTTTTAGTGAACTTTGTAAGACAACATGTATGAACCCCACAATCTTGGGCTGCTATCATTAGCCTTTTATCTTCTGGTTTCAATTCACCCATTCTTAACCATTCCTGTGTCAAATATTTGAAAACATGACATTGTGCCAGAAGATCTCTATCCATTAAATTATATTTGTGAACTTTCCTTTTTTTTTCTTCTTCTCTAGTCCTCTTTTTATATCTGTTTTTCTTTTGTTTTTGTTTTTTTTAACACTTTCACTTGCTGTCTGATTCCTGTCTACTTCTGGTTGCTGTCTGATTCCTGTCTACGTCTGGTTGCTGACTGATTCTTGACTACTTCTGATTTGATGTCCACTCATATTGTTTGTGTGTGTGTGTGTGTGTGTGTGTGTGTGTGTGTGTGTGTGTGTGTGTGTGTGTGTGTGTGTGTGTGTGTGTGTGTGTGTGTGTGTGTGTGCGCGCGTGTGTGTGTGGCCCCAGTTACTTATAACTGGTAGTTAGAATTAACTATGCTCAAACCCTGTACCTTAGATACAACAGGCTGCATTCTCTACCCATATCACCACTTTTAATTCAGGTAGTTGAGTCCATGGGCCTCAACTATCTAGATTTTCACAGAACATTTGGCTCTTATTTTTGGTCTGTTCCTCTTAAAATTTGTAGTTTTCTGGCAAATCAGTGAGAACAGAATTCACTAAATAATTATAGCTCTTTTTTGGAAACACATGGTAACACAAAACACTATTTTAGCAACTTTCTAAGATTACACAAGCAATATTTAAAATGTGTCCCTGGTCCCCCACCAAATAAATGTTGGCTTTTTCCAGATTTATTCTGCTATGAAACTGAGAGGTTTAGTTGTGTCAAGTTGATGGTGCAGTGGGAGTATGGTTGCCTCACAGCAAGAGGTTCTCTGGTTTGATTCTTGGCTGAGGTGGAGCTTGTGTGGGGTTCCTCCCACATTACAAAGAGATGCATCTGGAGCATTTCTCCCTGGGCCTCTGCTGAAAATTGGCTTTGTTCCTTTCCTGGTAAACAAATGTTAAATAAATACATTTTACAAGGAATTGAGAGCTTCAGGGGAAGAGTAGTTTAGTTCTGCTTATTCCAAGTTTGTTTGCACTGTTAGTAGCACAACAGGTAGTAGCCTTACTTTTGATACAGAAGGCTGGGTCTTCTGCTCCCACAGTATGCAGATGGATCCCTGGTAGTGTACTGTGTTGTACTTTAAAGGGAGTGGATGCTGCAGTCCTGTGAATGTCCTCCTTTGGAGGAGTCACCTAGTAACTATGAACCTGTTATCAGTTTGCAATCCATTCCCTATTGCAATATTACTAGCTTATTATTTTTTACTGTAACGTAGATAATTTATTCTTCACGGGCAATAGCCACTTTATTTGTAGATGAAACAATGAAATATAAAAGTGTTTCCAAGCAGCAACCTTTTCATTAGTTAGAGATCCCTTTAATGTGGAATTATTTAGATGACTAAATAAATTATATTCCTTGTATAATGCAACACCAGTTGTTAGAATGTGTTTTAAATTTCTAGTTTTGAACAGTCTTTTAATAAGCAGTGAAATACAATGTATGAACCAATAATGACAAAACTACCCATTTCAAAGGCTCAAAATCATGGGCAAATTTTAAGCTTTACTCTTATTACCAAAGCAATGGAACAGTTCACACCACATTACCTTGACCTGGCCAAGCCTTTTGACACAATCACCTGGAGCATTTCTCCCCGGGCCTCTGCTGAAAACAGGCTCTGTGGAACCTAGTCGGGCTTTCCCGGTCAGCAAATGATAAATAAATAAATAAAATAAATAAATGACTAACTTCTGCAGACATTTTGCATATTTACTGATATTGGTGGATTGTAATGACAGAAGTTTGAGTGGCCTTTTATGGTTGAAATTTTTTGAAATGGGTAGGTTTGTCATTATTCGTTCATACATTGTATTTCACTGCTTATTAAAAGACTGTTCAAAACTAGAAATTTAAAACACATTCTAACAACTGGTGTTGCATTATACAAGGAATATAATTTACTACAATCAGGAAGGTGAATCAAAGAATGCATACATGTATGCATGGCCTTAAAAATGTGTTTGAAAACAGCCCAGAGGAAAGTGTGAAAGGCTCAAAATCATGGGCAAATTTTAAGCTTTACTCTTATTACCAAAGCAATGGAACAGTTCACACCACATTACCTTGACCTGGCCAAGCCTTTTGACACAATCCCCTACTCAGGTGTAGTACAAAAGATGAATAATGTAGGAGCAAACACATTGCATCACTAGCTGGATTGCCAACTTGCCCACAGGATGCAGGAGATCAAAATAGGGGAAGAGATCAGTCACTAATGGAGTCCCCCAGGGTTCAGTGCTGAGACTTTTTTGGTTTGGCATATACATCTGAAAGGTAAAAGGAAATACCAAAGGGCTTTGGCAGGCTAAGTTTGAGATGACTGCAAGCTAGGAGCAGTTATTGAATCCTCAAATTACTTAACTGTCATGCAGGAAGGTTTGACCCGAAAAATAACTGGTGTCAAAATCATGACAATGCCCTCTGAGAACTGACCCAATTGTTTGACATTTGGGAACTTGTATGTACAGTGACCTAACTTTTGACCAACATGTGCCCAGAGTCATAAGAAAGCCTTTTCTATATTGCACAGCTTATAAACAAATTGACTGTGACCAGATCTAGAGATGTTGTTGTCCCCCTTTACAAAGCTCTCATTAGGTCAATCATTTTGTATAAAGCCCACTTTGGCATGTATCTGTCCAGCCCCATGCAACAGTTGGAATACCTTCTGAGATACCTTACTAAAAGGGTTTAGGGCCTAAACAATAAGTCTTGCATGGACCACCTCAAAGATTTATTACTATACTCAGTATCCTACAGAGTGCTTACAGCTGACACATCTGGCATACAAGGCATCCTCTGACCTAATACAGAGGGACATACTGAACATCAGCAAGTCAAATGGCATCAGAAATACTTAGTCCAGGTATCTAAACTGAATGTTGTGAAGAGATGGATATATATATCACATAGGCTACCACTGTTCCAGAACAGACTATCCATAAAAATAAAACAAAGCTCATCCATCCATATTCAAATACAACTTGGATCTAAGGATGGGTAATAGAAAATGTACTCCAGGATTGCCCCTCATGCCAGTAATGGATATAGGTAGTTCTTAAATGCTGCATCCCTTACATAGGTCCCCTCAAATTATCCATGGTATGATCATAGTTATTCTCCTAGGGCTAGTTATACAATTATCAGCCATGGGATAGGTAAGACCAATCAGAAAATGTTAATTGAATCACCAAAAGGGAATTGGCTAAACTTAAAATGTCCTCCAAGTGAACCTATGTTGTGGCAGTAAATAGCTACAAAAAATTGCCCTTTTTAGATCACTAAGTGCCCCTCTTACCTTCTGAGCCCCCCCCCCCCCTAGTAATCAACAGTTTCTGCCACCTATGAGTCACAGCGTTGGTTAATTACATTATAAGCTGAAAAACATTTCATACAATTAATGCAAAAATAGTTTCCTAAACTGCTTTCATATAAATCAAAAACAATTGTAAATGTAACAAGGTACCCTCACCTCTGCTGACAGGTTCCCGAATAGCAGAATAACAGAGGTGAGAGGGAGTCACCCTGGAATATCCCCCTTTTAATTTTTATCTTTAGAATAATAATTTGCCCTTTGTCATGGCTTAATTGCAAAGTGGTCTGCCACTTTTTCATGGTCATTGTAAAGTAGTTGATCAGTGTAGGATGTATCTTATACATTTTTAAGCACTCTTTTTATCCATGAATGTGGGATACTATCAAATGCTTTTTTGTAGTCATTCCATGCCATACTTAGATTCTTCCCCTTTTTATAAGGATGAGGAGATTGAAAGTCAAATAAAGTTTGTACTTAATGTTTTTATGATATTAGTTAGAAGTGTATGAATATGTAGTTTGGTTTTTTATGTTTTTAACCTATTGTGTTATGCAAGTGTCTATGCAAATATGTATGTAGTAGATTTTATTGACTGAGTTGGTTGCTAAGGAATGAACTTGTTGTTAACAAGCTTAATTGATTGTGTTTTCCCGCCTTTTTTAGTATTTAAGACTCATTGATTTTGTACTTTGTAGTGAGTCTGATGAAACCGCAAGGTGAAAGCGCTAACTCTGGTACCTGCTGTAATAAAAGAAATGGATTTTTAAGTTGGACGTAAATCTCTTTTTTGGACTAGCTGAGCTGACTGAAGGTTGATGAGATTTATAAGTGACATTTCATTTTACTTCCTTTTAGAGCTGTGTTTCGCCCTAATCCTTAGTTACATTTTTATTATGTGCATATAAGTAGTTCTTACTCATGGCTAAATCTTTGTGCAAAGATGTTAATACTTTTAGCCAGCAGTTAGGTACTGCATCTGGGCCTGCTGTTTTCCAATTAGAGGCTTTTCTTAACTTTGTTTCAATCTCTTTGGCTGTTATTTCATCCCATTTCATTTTCTGTACCTTTCAACGTCTTATAACGTTATGTTCCACAAGATCCTCATTAATACTTCTCCATAATGTATCTATTTCTTCTTTTTTTCGGGTGGTCTTTCAACTTCTTTTACCTTGTTTCCCAATTCTCTATAAAACATTTTGAAGTTGTCAATAAATTGCTTATTTTGTATTTTTCTTTTATATTTATCTGTGCATCTTCTAAGTGTTTCTTCCTGTGCTGATATTTTTAGTTTATCATGGATGAGTTAAGACAGGCACTGGGTGCCAGTGAAGAGTTACCAAATAGCTGGGTAACTACAGCAGAGCTTGTAAGGGAGATGGCTAGAAAGGTGCTTGGTATGACATCTGGACAGAGGAAGGACAACAAGGAGACATGGTGGAATGAGGAAGTACAGGAGAGTATACAGAGAAAGAGGTTGGCAAAGAAGAAGTGGGATTGTCAGAGAGATGAAGAAAGTAGACAGGAGTATAAGGAGATGAGGTGCATGGCAAAGACAGAGGTGGCGAAGGCAAAGGATAAGGCATATGAAGAGTTGTATGAAAGGTTGGACACTAAGGAGGGAGAAAAAGACCTGTACCAATTGGCTAGACAGAGGGACCGAGCTAGGAAAGATGTGCAGCAGGTTAAGGTGATAAAGGATAATGAGGGAAACATACTCACAAGTGAGGAGAGTGTGTTGAGCAGATGGAAAGAGTACTTTGAGGGGTTGATGAATGAAGAGAATGAAAGGGAGAGAAGGTTGGATGATGTTGGGATAGTGAATCATGAAGTACAATGGATTAACAAGGAGGAATTAAGGATAGCTATGAAGATGAAGAATGGAAAGGCCGTTGGTCCAGATGACATACCTAAGGAAGCACGGAAGTGTTTAGGTGAAATGGCAGCGGAGTTTTTAACCAGATTGTTTAATGAAATCTTGGAAAATGAGAGGATACCTGAGGAATGGAGAAGAAGCGTTTTGGTACCGATTTTTAAGAATAAGGGTGATGTGCAGAGCTGCAGTAACTACAGAGGGATTAAATTGATCAGTCACAGCATGAAGTTATGGGAAAGAGTAGTGGAAGCTAGGTTAAGAAGGGACGGGATGATTAGTGATCAGCAGTATGGTTTCATGCCGGGAAAGAGCACTACAGATGCAATGTTTGCTCTGAGAGTGTTGATGGAGAAGTACAGAGAAGGTCAGAAGGAGTTGCATTGTGTTTTTGTAGACTTATAGAAAGCATATGACAGGATGCCTAGAGAGAAGTTGTGGTATTGTATGAGGAAGTCGGGAGTGTCAGAGAAGTATGTAAGAGTGGTACAGGATATGTACAAGGGTAGTGTGACAGTGGTGAGGTCTGCGGTGGGAATGATGGATGCGTTTAAGGTGGAGGTGGGATTACATCAAGGATCAGCTCTGAGCCCTTTCTTATTTGCAATGCTGATGGACAGGTTGACAGATGAGATCAGACAGGATTCCCCGTGGACTATGATGTTTGCAGATGACATTGTGATCTATAGTGAGAGTAGGGAACAGGTGGAGATGACCCTGGAGAGATGAAGATATGCTCTAGAGAGAAGAGGAATGAAGGTCAGCAGGACTAAGACAGAATATATGTGTGTGAATGAGAGGGAGGATAGAGGAATGGTGAGGATGCAAGGAGTAGAGGTGGCAAAGGTGGATGAGTTTAAATACTTGGGATCAATAGTTCAGAGTAATGGTGAGTGTGGAAGAGAGGTGAAGAAGACAGTACAGGCAGGATAGAGTGGGTGGAGAAGAGTGTCAGGAGTGATTTGTGACAGATGAGTACCAGTAAGAGTGAAAGGGAAGGTCTACAAGAGTGTAGTGAGACCAGCTATGTTATATGGGTTGGAGACAGTGGCATTGACAAAAAGGCAGGAGTTTGAGCTGGATGTGCAGAGTTAAAGATGTTAAGATTTGCACTGGGTGTGACGAGGGTGGACGGGTTTAGGAATAAGTATATTAGAGGGTCAGCCCAGATTGGAAGGTTTGGAGACAAAGCCAGAGAGGCAAGGTTACATTGGTTTGGACATGTGCTGAGGAGGGATGCTGAGTATATTGGGAAAAAGATGCTAAGGATGAAGCTACCAGGTATCGGGAAAAGAGGAAGGCCTAAGTTAAGGTTTGTGGATGTGGTGAGATAGGACATGCAGGTGGTTGGTGTGATAGAGCAAGATGCAGAGGACAGGAAGAAATGGAAACAGATGATCCACTGTGGCGACCCCTAACTGGAACAGCCGAAAGAAGATGATGATTTGCAATTGTGCATGATAGATCCTGATGCATTATAATATTGTGCATTGCTTTTTTCACGTCTACCTTTCTGAGTATTTTTGTTGATCTGTTCCCTCTTCTCTACTTGTCTAACAGTGACACTTCTCTTGTCTTTACTGCTTTATAGTTCTCTCTGTTCGATAATAATTTCATGATGGCATTCAGTTTCTCCCTTTCCTTTCCCTTACTGCCCAGTGTTCTTGAGATAGAATTTTATCTATTATTAATTTAGCTGCACAGTAATATATCCTGTTTACTTCTGTTATATCGCATGGACTCTATGGACAGTCCTAATAAATGTGTTCATTTGTTTATCAGACTTATGACTTTTTTGGGTTTTACTGACCTTCTTTAGTCTATTTCATTCATTGATCTTAATATATCTATCTATCTATATCTACTAAATCAAGCAAATCTTCTCTTGGCTTATTTTCTTCTAAACTGAGGGCACATTTTTGTTCTTCATTTTCTGCGGGCATTCTGTAGAAAGTTCTATTGCATCTTTCTGTGACACATTTTCCTCAATTTCATCCTGTGTCATCCGTTGCTCTGTCATATAGGGACTCAGTGGCCTATCACTAATCAACATTGACTGCTCCAGAGTTGCCATTTTCCTTCCCTTGCTGTCCAGCTTCATAGTTAATGTTTGTACTTGTTTTCTGTGAAAGGCTCCAAAATATCTTCATATAGCAACTGATTGTTTGCTTCCTGTTACACTGGTTTCTCCTTAATTTGGACGATTTATATTGCTCTATTCTGCTGTGGTACTTTTTGAGTTAGATTTTCTACACTGAATCCTTCACTTCGTAGGTACTATATAACCTCATGTTTTTATTTCTTTAAATTCTCCATTACTGATCTTCTTTTCTACTTTTCCTCTTTGCCTTCTTATTTATTTGTATTGTAAAGGTTTCCATGTCTGGATTCCTTTGCCTGTGTTTCTCTTCAAATATCTTTGGTGCTGCTCTTTTTGTATTGATTAGTTTTGCTTTCAACTTTGCATAAATATTACATCATATTAAATCTCTTTTTTCTTTCTCATGTCCATATTTCTTCTTCAGATGTCTCCTGATCTTCCTATTTCTTCTTACTTTGGGAACTCGTTCCTTCATGCTGTGATGTAACCTGTATTAGACCTTCTACAGCCAATCCGTCACATTGCAGGCATTCCGTAACTTCAGCTTCTATGTTTTTAACTTCTACTTTACTAATCTTCTTTTCTGCATTCCTTCTTTATGATATTATTTTCTTTATTCTGAATTATTCCATATCTAGATGCCTTTGCCTATATTTCTCTTTGAATATCTTTAGGGCTGCCATTCTTGTATTGGTTAATTTGGCTTTCAGCTTTGCACAAATATTGCACCATATAAAATCTCTCTTTCTTTCCCATGTCCATCTTTCTTTTTTATACTTTTCATATATCTCTAGATTTTATTAATATTTTCGCAGTTTCTCAGATGCTTCTTTTTCCAAACTGATCAAAGTTCCTTGATCTATATAATGTTTTTCACAAATCTGTTGTATTAATGAGCACACATTTTTATTTGAGGCTTCTGACAGTTTTTCTTTGTGGAAGTACAATGTATTTTTCTTTCCTCTTAATTTTTCTCTTAATCTTTTTGTATATCTTGTATTTGGAAATTCTGGGCTTTTTACATAATAGTAACAATACATAATTTCTTTCTTATCCTCAACAGTCCACTCCATCATCTTTATGGCTCTTCTCTGGACTATCAGTTTTTGTGATTTTTGTGGACGGCTACTTCCTTCTACAGTGGGGGGTGGGGGCATTCTCCCCCTGGGTCTGACCTAACCCCATTTACAGGAATGTTCCGTATTTTGAGGATTCTACACTGTCATTTTTTCTAGTCCTGGCACCAGAGTGCCTACCAGGATTGGGCACTTTTTATCCTATGTCTTGTGCACCCAGCTATCTTTTTTTAATTTTTGACATACTTCTGTCCATGTTATATGCTATATAAATACAGTCTTTATATCAGTGTTGTCTTGGAGAGATTTTGTGAAAAACAGGGTCCACCTCATGAAGGTACTTACCAAGACTTGAGGATGAATTTAGCTTCTGCAGTACTACTCTCCTTTGCTTGCTGGCTTATCATCTCTTCAGTCAGACCCTTTCTGTGAGTTCATCCTGTTGGTACATCACATATGTGTGAACCTTGGCTATGTGATTCAGTTTACAAAACCTTACGGTGCCTTCTGGTTTTGTCCATTTCTAAGTGCCATCCCAAATACGACTATGTTCAAGCTTCATTACAGGTATTTTAAATGTTTTTGGAGCTAACAAACAATCTGGCATTTCATATCGGGTGGCACAGTGGTGCACTGGTTAACATTGTCACCTCACAGCAAGTAGTTGTCTGGTTTGATTCTCAGCTGGGGTGCCTTCTGTGTGGAGTTTGCATGTTCACCCTGCATTTGCATGGGTTTTCTCCAGGTACTCCATTTTCCTCCCACATTCTAAAGACATGTGTCTGGAGTGTTTTTCCCCAGGCCTCTGGTGAAAATATGCTCTGTCCTAGTCAGAGTTTTCCGGACAACAAATTTTAAATAAGTAAAAAATCTCTGCCATTGTGCAGCCTGTATACTAGTCATTCCATTCTTCAGCCCAAAGTGTGGTATGACACAGGGCTAACCTGCACATCTGCCTCTCCTTGTAGTCTAAATTTACTTTCCATGGCCCTGCTTAAATCATTCTCCATTTGTGCTTTCTTAAGTTTTTCATTGCATGTCTGTAAATCTGCCCAGTCAGGACCACTTTTGAAATTGCACTGATGTGAAATGGATATTAATAGACTCTTCATCTAAGAATACAAGTTTAGGTCTTCCATCTTTTAAATTTATTCAGCTAAAATTGGCAACTCATCTATGATTTTCTTCAGCTCTGGAATTTGTTAATCCATTAACTTTTACCTCAGTAAATGTTGTTTCTCTAAGTACCTGCTTCTGGGAGTCTTTTTTCTCACTAGCCCTCTGTTTTAATCTTAAAATTGGAGGTCTAGGTTCCTGTTCTTAGAAGACCGAAAGTTTGAAATTGTGAACGCTCTAAAGAGTGAAAATGTGCAGCCCCCCACAATAATGATTCCGAAGTCCGGCATTTTCGTTTTTTAGAGCGTTCGCAATTTTAAATGTTTGGTCTTCTAATATAGACCCCCTGTTCAGATCCCTTTATTTTTCAGTGTGATTATCTATAAAAGTTTTAATTTTCTGTATCCACAATGGCATAATTTACTATTTTATTGCCTGGAATTTTTTAAAAATGATCCAATCGTGGGTCTGGGTTTTTTCCCCTCAGTCTTTTTAGTGACTTTTTCCACTAACTTAGCAAGTGAGTTTTCAAGTAGCAGACACATATGTTTCTGTCATTTTATGTTGTTATTTCTTTCCCCAACTAAACAACAGGTTCTGCATGGTAACACAAAGGCTCTTCATTGCCTTCTAGCCAAAAATCAGATGTTAGTTCCATTTGAAGTTTAAACTCTTCATCATCATCATCATCATCAGCCCCCTTCTTCCTATTTGCTACATGGGGTTGGAGTAATGTGTCTGCTGTCATCTCTCTGTCTTCCATGACACTCTTCTACCTTCTTCAGCACTCATGCCTGACTGTCCCATGATTTCTCTCACACAATACATTCAACTTTTTGCTGGATGCCCTCATTTCCTCTTGCCTTCTTCTTGTCTTTCCCAAATCGTTTTCACAAGACTGTCCTCTGCTTTTCTGAACATGAGCCTGAACCACTAGAATCTGTTCTCCCTCACCTTGTCTGCAACTGGAGCTACATTGGATTCTGCTCTTATGTCTTCATTTTTTTGTCTGTCCCACAGTGTGCATCCTACCACCCATCTCAGGCACTTCATATCCATCACCTCTAGCCTCTGCAATTGCTTTGCCTTTACTTCCCAGGTTTTTGTGCCATACAGTAGTCAGTAGTACTGGCTGCGTCATTGTTTTGCACAACTTACTTTTCAGCTTCCTAGGCATTATTTGCCAAAAAAACACCTGTCACTCTGTGCCAGTTGGCTGCAGCCTATCTGGTTCTATGTTTGACCTCCTTGTTCATATTTCCCTTCGGTACTTATTCCTGTTTTATTATGACGTGTTTTAACACGGTGTCAGGCCACAATTGACAATACCACATCTTACAGCTATATTCAGAACTGCATGCTTTTAATATTACTAGAAATATATTCAGGCAGCAGTTACCTGACTGTGCTCCCTCCCCAAAATTTCTGCAGTGCATTGAATAATGATAGATATTGGCTTACTATATCATGTCTTATATTCAAAACTAAAGCTACATTATGCAGGACTTTACCTAACACAATCTGAATTTGTACATGTGTTTATATACGATATTCATTATTATCTTCATGAAGCGACAAAACGTTTACCTTTCTGTTGGCATAGGATTTATACTTGTAAATATGAAGTTCCCTAACCAGTGTGACTATGATTCCAGAATGCAGTAATCCATTCCATTCCTTCCCATTCAATAATATTGTACATTTAGCTAACTTATTCATGGCACAGAGACAATGGGATGACTCTTTTGGTATAGCATTTTTGATCCCATTCTATTGATGCAGTTTCATTAGCAGCGGCGCACTCAAAAATCTCATGTATGAAATGCATAGCATTTGTATTTTCTTTTGGTAGAAGCTTGGTTTGAAAAAAAAATAGGCAAAACATTTCCATTTTCATTGCTAACAGCTTGATTAAAAATTCAAACTTTTGTTGGGGAAAACATCTCTAGTCTAATAATACTTTACAATGTGTCTCCCTATCCACATCTAAAACATATTTTTCAGTTGGTGACATTTTCTGTGTGTTTTAGATGACAGCAGATTTTTAGTGGCATGCTTAGTTTGCACAGTTTTAATCGAGGATTCACAAGCTGATAATATTACAGTTATTACAACTAGCATATCAGTAGTCTTAATGACATTCTGAAAATCCCATTTATGGGGTCTATATTAGATAAACAAATGCTTTAATGTTCGAATCTCTAAAGGTTGACCTTTAGACATCGAACAGCTAAGTGTTCGAATATCTTTAAAAATTAAAAAAAAAAATAAATAAAACTAAAACAAAAAAAACTAAAGGGTGTAAGCAGGGGGGGGGGGCAAGCCCACCTGCACCTCCCACGTGGGTGCTGTGCCCCCCACACCCCCCGCTACTTAAATATACCAACTCCAGGATCGCGCTACAGTGTAGGGAATGGGAAATTAACCCTTTCCGCTCTGCCATGCACTGAAGTGTGATCTCGGAGTTGGTATATTTAAGTAGGGGGTATGTGGGGGGTGCAGGGGGGATTGCCCCCCTGCTAAAACCCTTTCAGTTTACCTTTTTTTTTTCTTTCTTTTATTAGATTTTTGAACACTTAAATGTTCGATCTCTAAAGGTCGACCTTTAGAGATTTGAACATTTAAGCGTTCGTCAATGTAATATAGTCCCCATTTATGTACATTACTTGAGAATGCTCTCTCAATTTTTGTTAGCAGATAATGTAGCTATCATTTTGCTCCTGGTTCTAGTCAGAAATGTATATTGTGTTTTAAATCAGACATTTGAGCTCTTGCAGTTTCGTGTTGCTATTTATTTGGTGATTATAAATTTATTTATTTAGTTAGTTAGTTATTTGCTTTTGTTTACTAAGGAAGTCTGACAGGGTTACATTATTCATTTTCAGTGAAGGCCCGATAAGAAAAGCTACAAGAAATAGTATCTATGCAATATAGAAAAGGTTAGACAAACTTTAAAGAACGTAAGTATGCAAAAATAATGAAAATAATTAAAACAAAATAAACAGGAAATATCATACAAAGTTTTAACATGTAGTGATTTCTCAGAAGTGACACTGGTGTACATTGCAGAGCATTAGAGGAACAGGAAATTATCAGTGAAAATATAGCACCATCATTAAGCAGTAGAGATTATAAAAAATATGGCCTCTAAAGTAATATAATGTATGTCTATATTTATATTGACATGAGTTGATAGGAGATCAACAACACATGTATTTATTATGGGGAAATGTACTGTGCCACACCGTGACACTCAGAAAATGTTAATGTTAAATATATAGCTGTGACATTTTAATGTTTGCCTTTCAGAAAACATATCAGCCCTAGTTCTTTTTCAGTTTACTATAGTCAAAACAGTTTATACCTTCCATGGCCATGTAATCCTTAAGGGACTCCCCCATTTGTTGGTAAGAGACAAATCTGAAAACTAAATGCAATAGAACAGTACACTTGCTTAAGAGAAAAATGTTGGCTCTGTCAACCTGAGACCACATTTCTTTGGTTGCATATTAATTAAAGACAATCGATTATACGTCAATATCATCATCTTTTTTGAGTGTATTTTTAGTTGTCAGGTAGTCTTTGCAGTGGTCAAAATAGATGCCAACAAATGTATTTGTTTTATAAGACTGCCCAGTTGTCTGTTGGCAGACTCATTTTCCTCATAAAAAGTCACCATGGACTGCATTATTGTGTTGCGTTTTCCTAGAGGTTCCACACACCTCTTAATTTTAGATAAATTGGCGATAATATTTCTCCACGTCTATTTCTCTCTTTCTTTCCTGTTATAGAAACACTCAATTGTAGGTTCACTGTAGGCTGTGAAGCAGGAATAAAATGTTGCAATCTGTTAGGATAACTGAATATTTCCAGCCTGACAAAATGAACAGTGCATTAGGTAAAAGACTCTTGAGGCAGATTTTACAAGTTCAGTGTACTTTATTTAAATGTCAGACAAAGCAAGAAAAAAATCAAAACTTCACTTATGATGAAGAAAACACAAAAGTATTAGAGATAATCGTGTCTCTTCCCAGAGCTCCAACAACAAAAAATGAGCCAGCATCAAGCAGATGAATAGTGTCCAAAGGAGCAGTTTAATAAAGACTACTCCAACAGCAAAAAGGCATCCCAAAACATACCGGTTTCGGCAATGGTTAGAAACCCAGCCTTCTTCAGTGTACAAAAAGGAGCCCAAGACAAAAATGCTGTATTTAAACACATAGGACCATGCTGATTGGTTAAAAGATAACAATCATATGCTGATCATCAAACAGCATAAAATAACAAAAAATAATTTGTATAATCAAAAATGCATTCAATCACAGGGCTGGAGTGCATACATATAATAATTAATTATTAGAGTCAATATTATAATGACAAATAAAAAATATATAAAAAATAAAAATGAAAATGTAAATGATCTCATGAACTGAATGTAGAACAACATTTATACATGAGCTAAATAGGTACGTAGACAAAATTCATGTTACATCAGAATGCATGCTTCAAATATTGGAATTAATAAATCCAATATAAATCTATATAAGGTCTAAATATAATAGTACCATATGTTGCTCAAAGCCTGTATAATATGTTGAATTTATAAACAATCATTTAATCCAGGACTAAATAATGCTCCTAATTTCGTAATCCATTTCTTTTCTTTGAGGTTCAGTTTGTTGTGCCAACCACTCTTGTTGGTCCTGTCACCAATTATTTTGTCAATAACAGTAAAATGAAACTTGGCAGTATTATGTATTAGTGTATGTTTGTATAGTGCATTAGTGATTTTGTGGCATCTAATGTCACTAAGGTGCTCCGAAATACGTAATTTGACTGGTCTTGATGTCTGTCCAACATAAAATGAATGGCAGGAACAACATGCCAGATAGACAGCCCAGTCTGTGTTGCAGTTTGCAAAAAATCTAATATCAAAAACTATATTAGTATTCCTACTAGTGAATTCACTAGTAGGAATACTAATATAGTTTTTGATATGCTGTTTGATGATCAGCATATGATTGTTATCTTTTAACCAATCAGCATGGTCCTATGTGTTTAAATACAGCATTTTTGTTTTGGGCTCCTTTTTGTACACTGAAGAAGGCTGGGTTTTGGAGGTATTCAGTTGGAGCCGTGCAGTTCCTGACGTGCAGGGGAAGCATTTGTTTGTTGTTCTTCCCAGAGCTGTCAACCTTTGTTCAATAATCAGGGAGGTAGCCAAAAATAATGAAGAACAGAGGCCCAAAATCAGAGAATGTATTAAGTATTGCTTAAATTCACTTAAAAACTTAGTGCAATGGCATGTTTAGCATTAATATGCATTGGCAGAACAATGAAGAGTATACAACTCTAAAGTCTATCATTATTGACCAAATGTAATTCTCATTTTTTACCAAAATATCAAGCTTTTTTAAGAGGGGTAAGATGTATGTATGAGGCAAAAGCATGAATATTCTGCAAAATCAGAGTGTTAAGAGGAAAGTCTCTACCTCCAGCTAATCTTTTGAGCAGTTCTTGATAAAATCCAAGTCCTTCTTCACTTGGTTCTTCCAAAATCATTCTACTGTTCTTTTTTCTTCAAGCAGTAAATCCAACAGCCAGCAGTTAAAAAAGAGTCTGTACTCCTGATAAAGACCTCTATCTGCTGTGAATGAGATTTGCTTTTGCCTTCCTAGGCAAAGGCCATCATTTGTAAGACTATCACAGCCAAAACAAGTGTACTTAACTTCACCAACAATTAGATAATTATCTATATATGCTTTTAACGATGTCTCTCCTTTTTTTTGTTGTTACCTTGCTAACCACAGTTTATTATAGTTGTGAAACATTCTTCAAAAACTATGCACGTCTCTGCTATCATCACAATTCTTTCACTCTGCTCAGTCTGTAAATGCAAGCTGTAACTGGGACTGGGAGGTATTTATTCCTTGCATTGGTCTAGATTCCACATTTGAGACCATAAGCCATAACCTTGTCAAATGTCAGTCCTGATATTAATCTAATTTGTTGTATTTCTCAGCACTGTACTGATGTCTATGTGTAAATTTCTGCCAACAGAACAGGTTTCAACCACAGTTTATTTATTTATTTATTGTCTGTTGTGGAGCTGAGGTGCTACAGCTTTTCAAAATGTAAGTTAAATGCTACAGCCAGGACATCAATTACCAAGCCCAAAAAGGTAATGACTTGGCTGGGGCTATCTAGTCTGATTACCGCAAGAGTTGCTACCAATTTGATGTATAAATCAATTAAAATTTGCATGCCTTCCGAGGCAACTTCTTTCCCTTCGATTATTATCAGGTAATCATCTAAGCAGTGAATAGTCACTTGAGCCAGAGCATGACCCTATCAGCAAAGCAGTGCTGAATGTTTAAAACACTAAGCAGTCCAAGAAGTAGTTCTTGGGCATTGTCATGTCAAAGTAGAATTTCCCATCAAAAGAAAAACCCATCAAAAGTCAGTCTTCTTATCTTATGGGAAGGAGAAAGAAAGACAGAAAGTCAAGCTTAAAATGCCAGGTATCTGAGAATTCTCTGATAACTTGATCAGTTTGCTCCAGAGATGTGTAGCGTACTTTCTTTTTCTCTGCTAACAAAGTCATTAATTGTGGCTACAATTGGATTAAAAAAGATAATTAATGAGTCAGTATTCCCCTTCATTCTTTTTTATGACTAGACCAAGAGAGGAGAGTTTAAAGAGGGTTGTGTGTGTGTGTGAAGGGGCCAGCAGTCTGGCCTGCCTGGAGCTTCAGTTCAAGCAGATTGCAAACTTTTACTTCTTTTCCACAGATAGAAGATTTCTCACAAATGTATTAACATAAGGAGAATACTTGAATGGGGAAAAAAGCTTCCTGTCTGTTGGGATAGGTTGACAATTCTGTTGTCAGTTTATCTACTTTGACCAGGGAATACAATGTTTTGACAACATGCCTGGCCCAGACAGGAGTTCCCTCTTTGACCAGGAAAAGCATACCTGTCTCTGGATTCTGAGTCTTGGTTGGATATAATTGATTTGTCAATCACAAAAGGATGCATATTGTTTTATGGTTGCTCCATCTTCACCTAGAATCTAACTGTTGGGTGATTCTTACCATGTTGGGAACAAAGGTGGGCAAACCTACAAGATGGTCAGGAACATTTGCCCTTATCAAAAGCCCAGCATTGACTAACATTTGTGTCACTGTCTAAAGGATTGCCAGTGTTGGGGTTATTAGGTTTATCAAGCATAATGCTGAGCCAAATGTTGGGTGACAATTTTCTGAAACATTGATCATACCAGGACCACACCAAACCTCCCTGGATATGAAGTGCTTCCCTAATTGTAAGAAAATACACCAGAAGAGGAATGGCATATTTTGGATCTTTTTCAATCAGGATGGCCATGTAAATGGTGAAATTTAAAATCCAGTTGTCACAGTTTTTCAAAACTGTTTAGAGGACCCTTTTTTTCCAAAAGCAGCCAGAGCTGCCATCAGATGTTTAGACCCAGTTTTTTCCTGCCTCAGTGACCCTTTGTATGCCATTTGCATCAATTAAATCAAAGGCATTAAAGCAATCACCCTTAATTGCCTTAGCTTTAATATTCTGATGCAGATGGGCTGTAATATGGTCACCCGAGAGTGTAGGATCTGTAAAAATAGGATTAGCCACGGGAGCTAAAATCTGGGTTAAACTGATATCTGGGACACTGATGAGTCTTTGTAAGAGGAGGGAGGGATTATGCCTTGGTTTTGATTTGATGTTAATGTGCCCAGATGGGACTGGTTGAGGGTAGCCATTCCTTACATAGAACCATTACCACTGGTTCAATTGGAACCAAAATTATTTTCTAATACCATATCAAACATCCTAGATCTACTTTTCTCAGGCAGTGAGTCTAAAAACTCTTATAATTATTTTTCTACACACAGCACCTGCATCCACTACAGGTGTAACTGTTTCCATACCTTCTTTGTTACCATCAGTTTCTTGTCTGCTTTATGTCATCTGGGATGTAGTCTCTTTGAAAGTATTCATAAGACTGGGTACATCTTTATGAGCTCGCCACCTATGTCTTTTTGTGGGTATTTTAATTGTTGACTGGCCAATTTCAGAAACAATATGTATTATTGTTTTGATGAAGTCCATTTTTGGATGAAAGCACTTAACTTTGTATTATTTTTTTATTTTTTTAAACAGAGTCCTTACTTTTGGGTGACAGAAATTGTATATTTTTTGGGAATGGTTTTACCAATACCTCAATTTCCTGTGGGTATTTTGATTGCTGAATGGCTAGTTTCAGAAACAATATGTATTTTTCTCTAGTTAGTGGCCAGTCTATCTTGGTCTTGTGCTGCTTCCCATTCAGAAAAAGGCCTTGGACTTCAAATGTTAAGCGCTTCCATCTATTTCTCAGTGCCTGTATGGAAGATGGACCAGTAAAAAATAAAATTAGAAATTAGAGGGCTTGCATAACTCTTATAATTAAAGAATTACCCAATTAATCATAGCCCCAAATTAAAGAACAGATCAGGCATATGCATCCCAAACTGGACTCGTGAAAAAAAAACAACCTGCTATGACTGAAGCGATAATGACATTTTATCTTGAGTCCACCAATATAAGAATGGGTCTATGTGACTCATGATCTATTATATACTCAAGTGGACTTGACAAAGTCATGTATTGACTTTAATTGTATGCCTTCCTTCTGTTCTTTAACCTTTCTTTCTTTTTTTAAAATAAAAACATGCCTCTGCTTGGCCTTATTTATTTAATTTAAAACATGTTATTGTAGTAATAGAACTATTCCTGTTCTGAGGGTTTTACTAATTTGCCTGTATGTGAACCTCCTGCTCAGTCCTTAATACAATAATATACACTCACTCACTCAGTAGATAGGGGGTACCCTTCCTATTGATGCTAACTGTAGAATTTGCCCGGATGTGCTTAGCATCCAGGTTGCAAATGGTTAGTCAGAATAACCAAAACAAGCAATAGTAAAAAAAATACATTCTACAGCAGGACCTAATTCATAGGGATGTTTATTCAATCATAGGTCTATTTAGGAGTATATGTTCATTGGTGTTTACTAGGCTAACAACCACAAGGACCTTTTTAAGCCTAGCCATGTATCCCAAATCCCTGAAAAGGTCTGGTCCTTGGTAAGTGTAAGCAGGGGCTTGGGAGGTGAAACATTTACAAGCAGAGGCCTGGGAAATCAACCATTTACTGTCTGTGTCCATTTGAGACATAGGCACCAAGCCAGGGATGGATTTCCTGTTCCTCATCCAATTGTCCAAGTTATACTTGAATTGGGTTAGGGAGGAACTCTGCTTCATATTGATAGGGAGCCCATTACAGTGAAAGGGTAGCCTCTGGGATATATACTTGTCTGTCCAGCAGGTAATATTTATATCGCAGACAAGGTTTAAGTCTTTAATTCTGGAGTTTTTTGTCTTGTGGATATGCAGTAGCGCCATCAGAATGGGGTCTGACAATGCCTTGAATGCCAGGCATAGATCTCCCCTCAACAACATGTAGGAGACAGAATATGGGGATAGAGCCTTGAGATGGTATGCAGAGGACATTTTACTTACACAGTGTAGTCATTTAATGAGGAACCTTTGTAGATGCTCCAGTTGTTGGATATGCCTGGTTAGGTACATACCAAAGGAGTCATTGTACTCAATGACAGTCTGATGAATGTCAAATATAGTGGAACAATGACTTCCTTGGACCTAGGTGCCATACCTTTGTGTATAAGTTGCACAACATAGAATGATTTCCTCACTACTATAGGCACATGATGGTCAAAGGCTATATTACTGTCTGTGTGTCCGCAAGTCTTTGTCTACCTGGTCAACTCTAAGGGGTGTGTTGTCAATATCATAGTTACCAGAGGTAGATGACTTCCCAGAGGATACTATTATGCATTTCTTGGAATTTAGTTTTAGTCCATTAGTCTGGCACCAGTTATTTGTCTGTGTCAGCACCTCTTGAAGAACGCTTGTGTCAGTGGGTGATTCAATGGCACCTTCTAATTTGCAATCATCTGCAAATTTAGTCAGCCAGAGGCCACTGACACTGACTGTGACTTCAGAGAAATAAATGCCAAAAAGGGGTGGTCTCAGGAATAATCATTGATGGACTCAGCTTGTGACTGACCTCTTTGTATAGGTGGACTCTCCAATTGTAACTTCCTGGGTCCTGTCAGTGAACCAGCTTGATATCCACTGGGTTACATAAGGGTTTGCACCTAACCTCTTAAGTCTGTCAACAATGCTCACAAGGGGGATTGTGTCAAATGCCTTGGCGAGGTTAAGGTAGGCAGTGTGAACCATTTTGCCCTCATCTATTGCTTTTGGCACCTTCTCAAATAAGTCCACCAGGTTGAGTAGGAATGATCTGCCCTTGATGAAACCAAATTGGGTTAGGTCCAGAGTCTGGAGGTTTCCTATGATATCATTGACCTTTTCCATGATAGTTCTTCCCATGGCTTTGCATATGAGACTAGTGAGACTTACAGGTCTGTACTTTCCAGGGTCTCTAGATGGCCCACCTTTGTGCAGAGGGATGGCTGTTGCTCTTCTCCAGTCATGAAGCATGAAGTCAGTTTGGAGGCTACTGTTAACAGCACTTCCAGAGATCCTGATAGATAATGTTTCATGCTATTTAGAAGGCATCCTGGGTTATTGTCTGGGACCATTGATGCAGTGTTCTTGGCCTTAGAGATAGCATTATGGACCTGTTCCCTAGTGATAGCAGGGGGAGTTATATTTGATGGTATTTCCTTTGGGAAGGTTGATAGGGAGAGAGAGGTAAAGTTGGAGCTGAATTTGCAGCCAGTAGGTTTGCTATATCTTCTGATCCAATATAGGTGGCTCCATTTACAATGAGCTCTACACATAGTTGTGCATTGCCTTTGAGGTTGCGGGCATAGCTAAAGAATGCCTTGTGGTTGTCCTTGGCCTGGGAGGCCAAATTTACCTCAAATTTGGCTTTGGTAGACTTTACTTGCCCTCTGAGTTGTTTGTTTAATGTTATGAGAGTGATTTAATCCTGCTTGGTGTTGCACCTCCTAATTTTTGCTATGATTTTCTTCCTTCTGTTATGTATTATTGAGAATTATGTTTGCACTGCTATACTCAGGAAAGGAACAATCTTCATATAGAGTGAATATAGGCATATCTGTATGCACTGCTGCTGTGGCAATTTTGGAATCCCTTTGCATAGTGGTAAACCCATTGTTTGAAAAGGGAAAAATAACAGAAAATCACTTAAGCAATAGAAAACCTCCTTTCCATGTTAGTGCATGATAAAAAATCCAGAACAGTTAAGAATATCAGATCCTCTGAGCTTGGTTGTCTAAACAGAAAAGATTATACTCCTAATGAAAAATCATCCCTTCCTTCTACAAAATACTAAATCAAGAGAATATGACACAATGACTTCTATAGCGTATGTCCATCTGTGGCAGTCATCAGACACAAATGAAAGTCATCAAAACTTCTTGCCACCATAAAACAGCATCTGACAGCATGACACCGATCATGGCACATTATACCATGTTTAAAGCTCATAGCAGAAAGCAGGAAACAAATCTAATTTTGAGAAACAGAATCAATCCTGTATTTTGAGTAAGTGAGGTACATACCTTAACCATCTTGCCAAGCTCTAAGTGATAGAAGACAAGGCTCTTAATAATAACTGCTCATAACTTAAAATCAAAATAAATGATCTAGGAATGGAATATGACAATCAACCAATACCAGTTCTACTAATACGAAGGAAGTAACAGACGGCAAGTGTTAAATCATAATGTAATTTATATGATTTGTTTTATTCAGTTTATTTTATTTATTTATTTTTTATGACTTACCTGAACACCATAGCTCTCAAACTCTTACGGCAAGAAATCTTGACAAAGCCATAAATAATTGGGTGACAAAGGCCCTAAACAGGGACAGTTTTTAAATTTTTAAATCTTGCTATTACAAACTTAGGAAGTTGATAAAATAACAGGTTGTGCATTAGCATGAATTCTCTGAAGGGTATGAAGTCTGAATATCAAATATCTGTCATTGTATTCTGTCTTCAGTCCTCAAAGATTTGGCGATGATATGCCAGAAAAATCGCAATTTTTTTCGAGTAACAGGCCAAAAATATGAGGCAAATATCTGGACATTCTGTGTAAATCTGTACAATTGAGATATATGCTGAACAGTCACTGGTGGACCGCTTCATATTGATATGTATAAAGAGAAATGAGGGGACAAGGTATATTGATAACACTTTTACAGAATGAAGAGGTTTAATGGCTGACATGTTTTGAAGAAACAGCCACTAGTATGAATTGCCCAGCTCCCAGGTGCTATGTAAATACCTCACCCCCCCATTTCCCGCACTCAGTGACTCGATCAAAAGAAAAGAGGCTTGCGGGCAAGTCACTTTTAAAACAAAAAACTCCATTGACAAATTAAGTTCTTTGAAATCATAATAAACCACTTTATTTTAAACATAATGTATAAGCTTAACCTTACCATACATTTTATATAAGTATTGTTATTTTTATTAATGGAATGTCTCCTTTATTTCCTTGCTTAAATACATTCTGTTCTTAGGTATCTTTCTCTCCAGATGACCGTATTCCATTGATCCTGTTGATAAACAGATGCTAAATGACCAAACTGTACCTTTTCCTTTAAGCACAATCTTGTTATTATATACTGAATTTTCAGTAAACAAATTCCATTCTTCTAAATAGACTGGCAATGCAAAATACACATTTTACACTATGACTGGGTGGCAAAAATGGTACTCTCCCTATTTTCAAGTGATAGCTTTGATTCTACACAGTTAAAAAAAATAAGTAATGATTTGTTTGAAAAACACATTGAAATGGGAAGGATAACATTGCATGGATAATATTTTGATAACCACATATGTGACCTAAAGTTTGCACTGTGTCATATGAATAAGCAACAGTTTAAGGATGTCAGTTTTTGTGAAACAAATGCAGAAGTATGTGAAAATATTGCTTAATGTCATGCCTTCTCAGAGATGGGGGTTTAAACAAACAAACAAATACAAAACATTGCTACAATAGTTAAATATTCAAATTATTTTATATAAATAGCCTCAACAGGTGTGCAAAAAAAGAGTAAAACAGTGGAGGTGAAATTCTATATGCTATGAATTGCATGAGGCTGGTAAATGCAGAAGTCCCTCAATGCTTTTCTGGAAAGGCTCACCCAGACTCTGCTACAGTTTGGTGTGAGGGGAAAGGTTAGTTTGCTTTTTATTTGTTGTATTCTGTATTACTGCACTGCCTTTTTTTGTTTTGTATACTGTGATTTGTTTTCTTTACACCGTGGTTTTTTGTATTCTGCTTTTAACTCCATATTAAAACTTGATAAGAGTCCACAGCTCTGTCTCATTTGAGTCAGACAGAATTTTTTTCTATCCTCCCACCCGGTTACTGTTGTGTTCTTAAATACCACTGTCTTTCTAGCTGCCTGCCCCGTATGTTAATTTGACCATTTATCTCATTTCCTCTCTGCTTTTATTGGCTGGTGTGAATAAACACAAAATTATCATTTTGTGAAATCACTCCCCATCAACTATTTAAATTTATTTGCCATCCTACTGTATTCAATAGTACCAGAATACAAAAGTGACCACCCCCTTTCAATCTATCATGCTGTTTTAAAAATAGTGACTCTCCACTAAAACTTAACTGTTTAGAATGATAAAACGTAAGTTACCTAATTTCACATCTAACTCCTCCCATGCACACTGCAGTGTTTAGGATAAACCATTTTTTTTTCATCTTACCTTTAAGCATCTATTACAAGACCACCAGTTATTGAAGAGCCCACATTCTGCTTCTCAGTAGTCATCCTGATATTAGTGCTTCTATTTTCTCCTGGTGAGAGAAAGAGTGCAGTTACATTATTTCATGGAGACTGCTGATCACCAGAAATTTGAATAACTGCTTTATAAGTGACAGCTTGGAATCTGTGCTCATATTCTGATCCTGATGAGAGTAGGTCCAAAGTGCATTGATTCCTGACTTTTTCTGAATGGAGAGTGAGTGTCTGTGCTTAACATACCTGATTGGTCTGGTTGCTATTCAAAGCATCTACCATAAAAAGGCTGCAAGCCTGCCTACCCTTGCATCATCTGGGACAAGACTGTGGATCACCAAACAGGCCATGGCCTGCTTCTCTTCTTGAGATTGGTGCTAACATTTTGCTTCTGGTGAGAGAAGAAACAAAGGAGTATTGTATCCCAACAGAGTGAAGTTGTGGTGAGACCAGCATTAGTAGTAGCCAGCCAGTAGCCATTCATGCGACTCCGCTCTTTTCATTATTCTTGACAAGTTAATTCGTTATTTTTCAGTAAGTACTGCTTGATTTCTTTCTAACTTCAGAATATCTGCTTAAATACTTCACCCTTACATTTTCCTTGTCTAGGTATTAGTTTCCCCTCAAGTGCTTGGCAGTGCTCTGTGCAGACTCAGACACCTTGAGTGACATTTTTCCTGTAAAAGAAATATATAAGGAAACAGTTCCAGTACTTAGTAATAATGACCATCCCCCCTGCATGTCTAAAGGTCAGTTCCCTATGCTTTCTCCTATTAACCTGGTGAACTTGTGCTTTCTGAGTCAGTGTAGCAACTGCCTCAGGGACACAGACAACCCTCTACTCGCACCTTCCAACACTCACACTTGTGAGAGATGCACTTATATATCCAAAGTGGAAGCCATGCACTCTCAAGCCAAGACCAGAATAGCTGGGCAAGAGGAGAAGGTCAACATCTGCACCACACCACATGCAACACATAGCCCTCCAGAACACTCACCATCACAGCTTTAACATAAAAACACAAACCACACACCCACTTTTGCAGAAGCTCTGAATATAAATCTACCCAAACAGCAGAAATGCACTTGACCACCACAACACAGTACAAACCACAAGACACATAGCTCACCTACACAATGTGCCCCTCAACCTAAGACCCTAAGACAAAACAGCTTGCCCAATACACTAATCATAGGTGACTCAACAGTGAAGCACACTGATGTCCGACTCACTTGATTGAATAAGGAGAAGGTAACAGTCAGCTGTCTATCAGGTACCAGAATCCAACAAACTCCACAACAAGTACAAGTATGATTCTGTCACTGTTCATGTGGGTGTGAATGACCTGAGATGCACCTCCTTGGACTACATGAAAAAAGACATGGAGGAGCTCTCGAATTATGTGGCCCAGGCAGGTATGACCTTAGCCCTGATAAGCATCTTACTGTCACCTAGAATGATACCACAGTATAAGCAGAAAATGATTAACTTCAACAATTGGCTAAGCTTCTGGTGTCATTCTAAGGGGATCCAGTATCTGTTTGCTTGGGATGGCATGAGTGACATACCTTGATGCTTTGCCAGAGATGGCCTGCATCTGTCAACACTGGATTTCCAGATACTGGCTAAGGCTCTTGCCACCCTATAGCGCCTTTTTTTAGGCGATGTTCCAAACACCAAATTACCACCATAACAACTATAAGTAAATGCAGTCTGAGGGTTATGATGCTCAATGCTAGAAGTCTAAATCTCAAGATGCACTAACTCAAAGCACTCCCCAAAATGAAGAATATCAACATTTAAGCTGTAATGGAGACCTGGTTTAAAGCAGCAGAAAGCACCTCTGCACTACCAGGCTATGACTCATTTCACACCTTTCGGCCCCAGAACATGGGCCGATGCCCCAAAGGCAGTGATGTTTCCATATTCATAAAGAATATGCCCACTTCCAGACTAGTAGCCCAGCATAATGCATCTGAGATACTTCAGGTACAACTAACATTGGGTAAGACAGTGATTCAGGTTGTAGCCTGATATAGGTCCCCAACCATGTCCCAAGACTCTCACTCTGTGTTGCTAAGCACCCTGGAAATTATTAGTGTCCAACCCAGCACTCTCACACTAGGTGACTTCAACTACCCCTCCATCATAGGTTCATAGGTTCATAGGTAGGTACTAGGCTATTGGCCCTGGGGCCTATACAAACCCAGCCAAAAAGGTACCCTGGCTTTTGCCACCCAAGCAAATTATTTTCCTGTGCCACTGTCGAGCAGAGCCACAGAAGTGATCCCCGGGGTGAATTTCCTATTTACCATTCAATCAAGATTTTTCTTGAAGAGTGCTAATGAGGAGCTTTGTTTGATATAGATAGGTAGTTTATTCCAGAGTATGGGAAGTCTCTGGGACAGGAATCTATCCCTTCGGTATGTTCTGTTTATTGTGGTGACAAGGTTTAGGTCCCTAGAGCATGTAGCTCAGAGGGATTGGGATTTCATTAAGTGGAGCATGTCCAACAGCTCTGGATTTGACATAGCTTTGTATGTTAGGCAGAGATCAACTCTGAGAAGGTGATATGTGATGGAGTAAAGCTGGAGTTTTTTGAGATGGTCTGTGTAGGGCATCTGTTTGAGACTGGTAATCCTCTTTGTGAGGTATTTCTGCGGCCTTTCCAGTTGTTGTAGATGTCTTGCGAGGTACATACCAAAAGGGGTGTTGTACTCTATAATGGGTCTAATGAGTGATGAGTAGAGGGGAGCAATGACCTCTTTTTTTTTGGATGAGAAACCTTTTGTGATGAGGTGTGCCACGTAGAAGGATTTCCTGACTACTGTGGGGATGTGATTATCAAAGGAGAGACTACTGTCCACCTGTGCCCCAAGGTCTCTTATCACACTTTCAGTGTTAAGTATACTACCACCTATGTTGTAGTTCATGGGTACAGAGTTTTTGCCAAAGGGGATGACAATGCACTTTTTGGCATTGAGCATGAGGCCATGGCTTTGACACCAGGCATCTGTCTCAGTGAGGCCCCTTTGTAGGATGTCCACATCGTTAGGAGTTTCAGTTATGGCTCCTAGCTTGCAGTCATCTGCGAACTTCACTAGCTAAAGACCTTCTGTGTTAGCCTGTACTTCAGAGAAGTAGATACCAAACAGGAGAGGACCCAGGACTGACCCATGTGGCACTCCACTTGTCACTGGACTGAAGCTGGATTTGGAGTCTGCTACTTTCACAGTGTGGATTCTATCAGTGAGCCAGTTGGCAACCCATCTTGTGACATAGGGATTTATACCTAGTTTAGTGAGTTTATCTATAATTTGAGAGTGGGAGGTGGTGTTGAAAGCCTTGACAAGATCTAGATAGGCTGTGTGAACCACCTTACCCTCGTTTTCGGTTTTGGTGACTGATTCAAAGAAGTCCATCAGGTTTAGGAGACATGATCTGCCTTTTACAAACCCAAAGTGGGTGGGGTCCAGCTTTTGGAGATTGCCAATGTCTTTGTCTATAAGTTCCGTGATGATACATTCCATGGCCTTGCAGACCAAGCTCGTCAGGCTAATGGGTCAGTAGTTCCCGGGGTCCGTGTTGGCTCCCCCCTTGTGGAGTGGGATAACCGTCGCTGTGCACCATTCTACAGGCACAAAGCCTGAGGTGAGGCTATGATTGAACATGGTACTTAGGTGGGGTGCCAGTTCATTCTGTAGTTCGTGTAGAATGCAGCCTGGGATGTTGTCTGGTCCCATGGATGCTGTGTTCTTGGTTTTGGAGAGTGTGTTTTTTACCTGTGCAACCATGATTACAGGAGCTTTGCATTCTTCCGGTATAGAGATGGGCTCTTTAGGGGGTGAGAGTGGGGTAAAGTTAGCACTGAACCTATCTGCCAGGATGTTGGCAATATCAGTTGTGTCTGTATATTTAGTGCCATTGTGCTATAATTCAGAGCATATCTGAGTGTTGCCATTGAGATTCTTGACATAGCTATAGAATGCTTTGTGGTTGTCTTTAGAATCAGTGGTGATTTTGTTTTCGTAACTAGCTTTGGAGGATTTTATCAGGGATCGCAGCTTCTTACTGAGGCTGACCAGGGATCTCTTCCACTCATTGGATTTTACTCTCTTTTGAAACAGTTTCTTCCTTCTATTGTACAGTTTGTTTATGGCAGGGGACCACCAGATTGGCTTCCTTTTTTGGAGGATAGTGTCTTGGTTCTGTTTGGATAGCACGATCCATGCACTCATGTAAGTGCTGATAAAGTGCAGTTGTGTAGGATTTAGTAGTCATAACTGTAATGTCCATCTGATGGGTGTCATGAAGTACACCACTTCTGTCTTAAGAAGCATGAAGTTGGCTTTGGAGAAATTTTTTACCATGGTTTCCTTAATGGGGTTGTGGGGGCAGGATGTGGATATCTAGGGTAATTAGCTTATGGTTGGATCGAATCAATGAGGCATTGACTTCAGGTGTGGAACACCAGTCACTCATGTTGGTAATGACTAGATCTAGGATATTGTTGCCCTTGGTGGGGGTGTGGATAAGTTGATCCAGGGCATTGGAGTTTATGAATTCCAGAAAGCATTGAGCAAAGGAGTTGGTACATGAGTAGTTTTCCCAGTTAATGGTGGAGTAGTTGAAATCACCCATTATTAGGGTGTTTGGTTGGATATGTGAGCATTTATTGGCTATTAGGAAGAATGATTCAACAAATTCTCCAGCCTATCATGTGAGGGACACAGACTCTACACACACATTTATGTTTAGAGTACTAGAACAGCTAAAACCTGGTAGCAGATTGGGAGACGTCAATAATATTTTAGAACAGAAGGAGAGCAGTTGGATTATTAGGCTACATAGCAATGTATCACCAGGTTTGAATACTTCCATCCCTTTAAAACCTTTCCTTAAGAGGCAGAGATTATTTAAGTGATTTTATTTTTATTTTGTGATAGGTTAGTTTGTAATGTTATGCATTATATAAGCAGTGTATGTGAATTTGTATTTTTATATGGTCTGAAGAAATGCTCAGGAGAGCATGAAAGTGCTTACCATTTATTAAACTGTTTTTTTAACACATTTGCCTTGGTTTATCCTGGGGATTTATTGGAACTTTTTTGGATTTTACTGTTTTATTTCCACTGGTATCTTGTTCCACTGTGGCATTTTTTGTGTTTTTTCTGCTTTTTTGCCCAGAGTTAGTTGCACTTGGATAACCTCAGCTGCATTATACTGAGCAATTAGCCTGGAGGTGTGGATATCCTTAATGAATATGGACACACCTCCTCCTTTGATGTTCTGGTCCATGGCAGAAACTGGAAAAACTACTAATGCACCAATACACTGGCCCAATGCTTCCTGGAATTCATCAGTTCCAGTGCCATGGAACAACTCATTCTTACCCCCACTAGAAGAAGCAACATCCTTGACCTGGTTATTACTAACATCGGCAACCATTGCTCTACACCATTAGTCAATTCCTCCCTGGTTAGATCCGACCACAAACTAATCACCATGGAATCCACATTTTACCGACACCCCCCCCACAAAGGTAACCACCTTCTCCAAAGCTGACTTTGCATTCCTTAAAACAGAGGTGGCTAACTTCACAGCCTCCATGTCAATAGAAAATAGATTCATGACTGCCGAAGCATACACCAATGCACTGTACGGACATGTACATAAATCCATGGAACTAGCCATACCCAACAGAACCAAGACACTCTCCTCCAAAAAAAAGGAAGCCAATTTGGTGGTACCCTGCCATTAATAAACTACAACAGAAGGAAGAAACTGTTGCAGAAAAAGGTGAAGTCCCAAGACTGGAAAAAACCCTTATTAGCATCAACAAAAAGTTGAGATCCCTCATTAAAACCTCTAAATCCAGCTATGAAGGCAGGTTTGTGACTGACACTAAAAACAACCACAAATCCTTCTATAGTTATATCAAAAATCTCCATGGCAATACCCAGGTTTGCTCTGAGTTACTGCACAATGGTACCTCATATACTGAGCCAACAGATATTCCCAACATACTGACTTACAGATTCAATGCCAACTTTACGCAACCCCCCCCTCCAAAGGACCAATCACAATACTGGAGGAATGCCAGGCACACCACATTACTGCAGCACAGGTTAAAGCTGCATTGTCCAAGGCCAAGAATACAGCTTCAATGGGACCCAACAATGTCCCTGGATGTGTTCTACATGAACTACAAAGTGAATTGGCACCACATCTGTGTGCCCTGTTCAATCACAGCCTAACATCGGGCTTTGTCCCTACTGAATGGCACCCTACTGCAGTCATCCCTCTCCATAAAGAGGGAGCAACTACAGACCCTGGGAATTATTGGCCCATTAGCCTGATGAGTCTGATATGTAAGGCTATGGAGTGCATCATTATGGACCTAATTAACAAGGATATAGGGAGTCTCCAAACTCTAGATCCCACACAATTTTGTTTTGTGAACAGTAGATCATGCCTGCTCAACCTGGTTGACTTCTTTGAGTCAGTCACCAGAGGTGTGGATGAGGGCAAGGCAGTTCATACAGCCTACCTTGATCTGGCCAAGGCCTTTGATACTATTCCGCACTCAAGAATTATTGATAAACTCATCAAACTAGGCATCAACACCAATATCACTAGGTGGGCTGCAAAATGGATCACAGATAGAACCCACAGTGTGAAAGTAGTGGACTCCAAGTCAGACCGCTGACCAGTCACAAGTAGAGTCCCACAGGGATCGGTCCTGGGTCATCTCCTGTTTGGTGTCTACTTCTCAGAAATCCAGGTCAACACGGAGGGACTCTGACTGACCAGGTTCACAGATGACTGCAAACTGGGAGCCATTATTAACTCCCCAAGTGATGTAGACATCCTACAGAAAGGCTTCACTGAGACCAATGACTGGTGTCGAAACTATGGCCTTAAGTTTAATGCCAAAAAATGCATTGTCGTCCCCTTTGAGAAAAACTCAGTACCAACTAACTTCCACATTGATGTGAGCCC